>NC_092137.1:43867611-44174992 GCF_043159975.1 Macaca nemestrina
ATACTGCATCCAGATGCCGAAGTGTGAGTATACAATATGTTCAAATAATACAGGTGTGTAATACTGCATCCAGATGCCGAAGTGTGAGTATACAACATGTTCAAATAATGCACCTACTATTTACCTTTCTATTGAATGCCTTCAAAATTATTTATTTGTAAGTTTGTCTTTCTATAAATGATAACTCTGTTTCTATAGGAAAAAAACTTGTCACATAAAGTTTTGTTTCTAATTCTAGTCTCTTAATGTCATAAAGAATTGTATTTTATAAAAATATGCTTTTAGACAAAGATTAGAAACACTAGGTCTCAGCTGAGCACGGTGGCTCACGCCTATAATCCCAGCACTTTGGGAGGCCAAGGTGGGCAGATAGGTCAGGAGTTTGAGACCAGCCTAGCCAACATGGCAAAACCCCACCTCTACTAAAAATACAAAATTTAGCCAGGTGTGGTGGCATGGGCCTGTAATCCCAGCTACTCAGACAGCTGAGGTGGGAGGATCACCTGAGCCCAGGAGGTTGAGACTGCAGTGAGCCATGATTGTACCACTGCACTCCACACTCCTGCCTGGGCAACAGAGTGAAACCCTGTCTCAAAACAAACAAAAAATACACACACACACAAGCATAGAAACTATGGGAAAAAATAGCTGCTCTCTCAGAGTAGTTGATACAAGGATGCATTTTTCACTTTCATAATTTCCTTTAACAGTATTATTACATTTTTCATAAAGACTGAATACTTCAATACCCTACTGCAGATCTGTAGTAAGAAGAGATACCTATGTTTCTTTGGGAGGCCGAGGCGGGTGGATCACGAGGTCAGGAGATTGATACCATCCTGGCTAAAGTGATGAAACCCCGTCTCTACTAAAAATGCAAAAAATTAGCCGGGCCCAGTGGTGGGCGCTTGTATTCCCAACTACTCGGGAGGCTGAGGCAGGAGAACGGCGTGAACCCGGGAGGTGGAGCTTGCAGTGAGCTGAGATCCGGCCACTGCACTCCAGCCTGGGCGACAGAGCAAAACTCCATCTCAAAATATATATAAATAAATAAATAAATAAATAAATAAATAAATAAAAAGAAGAGATACCTATGTTTGCCTCAGTCTTCTGGAAGTCATATACTCTTTATACTCATATTTATTCCTTCTCAGTCTTTCATTCTCATTTTTCTCTTTCTTTCTGCCTCTCTCTCTCTCTCTCTCTCGATGTTCACCAAGCTTCAACTATAAGGCCTATCACTTAGCTAGATGCTATGAATAAAATTGTAATAAATACAGACAGACGCAGTCCCTGATCTTTTGGAATCTACGGGTTAGCGAGGAAGACAACTGTTGGGCATATCCTCACTCTAATGAGTGTGTAATGACACAGTACATTCTCTGAAGGGAGAGAGAGGTACTGTGAGGGCACACAACAGTGAGCCTGACCTAGACGGGAGACCTCGGGAAACTCCTCTGAAGAAATGATGTTTACACCAAGTTCAGAGGGAGATGGGAGTGGGAACATCAAAATGCATGGAAAAGAATGTACAAAGGCCCAAAGGCCTGTTGAGGGAGGCTGCTCAGCTTGTGTCAGGAATTGAGAAAATGCCAGAGAATCCAGAGCACACACCGTCTCTACGGATAAAATGGTAATGTACTTTGGCACGTAGTCAGGAACCAGATTTCCTTTCTTTCTTTTTAAATATTTTCATTTCTTTCATGTATTAGCAAAAGGTAGTACTTAATAAACACTATTAACTGACCAGCTCACATTAATTATAACAAAATAATGGTATTTTGCTGGTTTTATTTGAGTCTTATACCCTGTCAATTCAGGAATCTATAAAATGTTAGACCCAGAGCCTGGTGGAATTATTGGAGTCATGCTCAGAGGCCTCTTTTTGGAAGATGTTCAGACTTAAAATTGGAAAGTAAGAATTGAAGGCACTATGTACCATAAAGGATGTAATAGCCATTGATCCACTTTAAAAGTTCTTGTTCTATCCATCCTGGCTAACACAATGAAACCCCGTCTCCACTAAAAATACAAAAAAATTAGCCGGGCGTGGTGGCGGCGCCTGTAGTCCCAGCTACTCGGGAGGCTGAGGCAGGAGAATGGCGTGAACCCGGGAGGCGGAGCTTGCAGTGAGCCGAGATCGCGCCACTGCACTCCAGCCTGGGTGACAGAGCGAGACTCTGCCTCAAAAAAAAAAAAAAAAAAAAAAAAAAAAAAAAAGTTCTTGTTCTAATAGTCTATCCCACAGAAATACCCAGATAAGTGGGCAGAGTATTCCAGTATGTCCCAGTATCTTCCTTGTCATATTTTTGTCATATTCTTTGACAATGTTTTTGTGAAAAATTTGGGACAGACACTTACATGTTTATTAATAGGGAGATCAATTAAATAAATATGGCACATTCATATTTTGGACTCTTCTCTCATCCAGTTGGCCACTTAAAAGGCCACCCAGTATTTGAACAGACTCTGTTGATCTGAATAAATAGTGGTTGTGAACACTGGAGCTTCTTTATTCAGGGGCTCATGAGCTGTGATAATTTGCCAGAGGTTCAAGTAACAAGAAAGTGACTATTAATCTTTGGTATCTAAGATTTTAAAATCATACATTCCTAGAGATAACCAATATTGCATAGATATTGGAAATCTAATAGGCATCACCTCTGGAGGGACCTGTTTCCCTTGAGGGCAACCTTTATCAATGTATCAATGGCCCTTTGGTGACTGGTGAGGACAGCAGGCTAGGAGACTTGGACCCTCTAGATTATTATTGTAGTTCTGTTTAATGTGGAGCAGTAGTTCCCAACGTGGGCCCCACACTAGCAGCCTCAGGACCACGTGGAACATGTTAGAAATGCAAATCATTAGACCCCACTTCAGACCCACTGAGTCAGAATTTCTGGGGGTGGAGCCCAGGAGTCCGTGTTTTGACAGCTCTCCAGATAATTCTTCCATGTGCTGGGTTTTGAGAAGCACTGACCTAAAGGTCCTCATCGCTGCCCCTGCCTCTTGACCTCAGCCTTTGTGGAAGGAGCCAGCTCCTGGACCTGGCCTGCCAGAGACATTTATGGAGAAGAGGTTCAGGCATTCTCTTTTATTTTATTTTTTATTTACTTATTTTTTTTTTGAGATGGAGCTTCCCTCTTGTCGCCCAGGCTGGAGTGCAATGGCGCGATCTCGGCTCACCACAACCTCTGCCTCCCAGGTTCAAGCGATTCTCCTGCCTCAGCCTCCTGAATAGCTAGGATTACAAGCGCCTGCCACCACGCCCAGCTAATTTTTGTATTTTTAGTAGAAACAGGGTTTCACCATGTTGTCCAGGCAGGTATCGAACCCCTGACCTCAGGTGATCCACCCGCCTCAGCCTCGCAAAGTGCTGGGATTACAGGTGTGAGCCACCGCGCCTGGCCAAGACTATTCCTAATAATCTTATGAATGCTTATGAAATCTTATGAATTCCTAAACCTTATGAATGCTTAATACATACCAACTCTGATGATGATGGCTATGACTGGAACTAAAGTGAAATTTGGATACAATTTGGATATGAAAGACAGATTTAAAAAATGCTTCAAGTCTAACAAACACCACAAGGAAGGACAAAGAGAGTCGTGAATAAAAATTTTTTGGTTGACAATTGGTTGAGTTTATCCAAAGACCTGGGATCAATAGAAAGGAATGTCTGGGTTGCGATAAGAGGTTGTGGAGTCCTCACTTCAAGTTGTTCTGCCTTTCTAGACCAAACCAATGGATTTCTTAAGTGTATTTGATGTCTCATGCTTCCCTAAAATGTGTAAAACCAAGCAGCACCCCGACCACCTTGGGCACGTGTTCTCAGGACCTCCTGAGGTCTGTGGCACAGGCCATGGTCACTCATATTTGACTCAGAATAAATCTCTTCAAAAAAAATTTTTTTTTGAAAAAGAGAGAGTTGTGAATAACAGATTATGATTACCTTGTTTAAAAATAAAACCTCATGACAATGTCTTTGACATCAGGAAAAAAAGTAACTCAACTGAAAGGCTTAATTTTTAACAGAACTCTGAAATGGCTGGATACCCACAGCTGTGAGAAAGTACTGTTTCTAAACATGGCCATGCTTTGCATGTGTTTATAAGTAGCTTAGACAATGAGCCCTAATTTCTAGTGATACAGTTAGGAGGGAACCTTGCTGTGACCTGTCACACAGCCAAGGACCTGATTCTTCATCTGCCAAGCATCATGGTAATAAACAAAGCTAAAATATCAATCCTCTTTATCATGGAATTTTAAATTGATACTTAGCAAGTGATAGAATTTTAATGATTTAGATTCAGGTATGAAAGATCTAATTAATCGGTTTTGAACTTGTTCTCATAGACAATCGTTGGCAACTAACATTTAAATTCTATTCACAGTTAAGCTTCTTATTTAATTTGATTTCTCACTGTGTTTTTGAAGTTGTAAGAGCCATGGCATGTTTTTAACAAAACTGGCCACAGCCAAGAAGTTTAAGCCAAGAAATGGAGTTTATCCCATTTCTCCTAGCTATGTTCACACTAAAAAAAATTGCAGGATCAAGAGACTTTCATGTGGACTGGGCACGGTGACTCACGCCTGTAATCCCAGCACTTTGGGATCCGAGGTGGGCGGATCACCTGAGGTCAGGAGTTCAAGACCAGCCTGGTCAACATGGTGAAACCTTGTCTCTACTAAAAATACAAAAATTAGCTGGGCGTGGTGGCATGTGCCTGTAGTCCCAGCTACATGGCAGGCTGGGGCAGGAGAATCGCAGGAACCCAGGAGGCAGAGGTTACGGTGAGCCAAGATCATGCCACTGCACTCCAGTCTGGGTTGTAACAGAGCAGGACTCCATCTCAAAAAAGAAAAGAGACTCTCGTGATTCCAGAGACCTCTGGAGAATACTACTACTAGTACTACTAGTACTACTAACCTGCATTTGTTGAACATTTACCTAACATCAGGCCCTATTCTGAACTCTTTGTATGCATTCTTATATAATCCTTACAACTCTTCGAGGTTCTATTATTATTTCCATCTCACAGATGAGGTAACTGAAGCTTTAGAGAGTTAAGTCACTTGCCTAAGACTATGAAAGGGAATTCTTCAGGCTTTTTTGGCAAATTCCTGTACTTAGCAATTCTCACATACCATTTATTTGTCCATTCATGCCATCTACCAGTGCCAAGCCTTGTTTGAAGCCTTGGGAATTCCAAGGTGAATAGAGTTTCCTTACCCTTTAGAATCTTCCAGTTTATAGGGAGAGGCAGACATGAAGTCTTAGAAGTGCAATCAATGCTATAACAGGAAGAATGTAGCACAGGAGTGAAGACCATGGGCTGGAGACAGGCTGCCTGGGTTAGAATCCTGGCTCTACCACTTACTATGTGGCCCTGAGCAAGTCACTTAACATCTCTGTGCCTCAGGTACCCTGTATGTGAAATGGATGTCAAAATGATTCCCACCTCTAGGGTTGTCTGAAGGATTAAATGTTGGCAATTGTAAAGCACTTGGTTCAGAGCCTGCCACATAGTAAATGCTTTGTAGATATTTGTCATTACCATGAATATGACGTGCATGTCCAAGAGGTTGTAGGGACATAGAGGAAGACTGCAGAGTGGTGACTTCTGAGCAGATGACTGGAGGTTGGACGCCACTGAGGCAGGAAGAGAACAATTGCAGTTTTACTAGAGTATAACCAGTAGACATGGTGGACTGAGGAGTGAAGGAAGGGTGAACGGAGAGAGATTGCAGGCTGTCCCCCCAGTAAGTTTACAAGAGGATGGGAAAGGGAACAGTAGGAAATAAATGCTCTGAAGAATGAATATGGATCCAGTTGAGGGCAAACAAAAGGATTACCCAGCGGCGCTGAGAGCCCTGCTGAATTTGGAAGCAGTGTGTTTGTTTAATGGTACTGGTCCACAGTGATGTGATTTCCATCCCACAGTATTCAGCTTTCTGGGTGTGCAGTGAGGAGGTGGAGATTTGGGAATACCCCTGCGAGCTAATCCAAGCCTTGCCTGCTGTCATAGAAGCCCATTCTGTCTGCTCCAAGCCTCTTTAGGATTTGGAAGCAGCTGAAAGCTGGCCATACTGTGAGAGGCTTAGATCACATTCCTGTAGTGCCTTTCCTATTCAAGCTCCACGGATTTGATATTTATGACTTCTTGGTCATTTTTGTTCCTCTTCAAATTCTCCCCAAATCCCTAGATAGCTGTTGGAGCCCAAACTGTTTCATTAGGGATTTGAGTCAATGGTTCATGTCCAATATAGTTTTTCTCTGTTTTTTTATTATTATTTTTATTTATTATTTATTTATTTATTTTTGCTAATGACGCTTCCTTTTTCCCTCTCAGGCTCAGTCTTGTTGCCTGCCAGGAATAACAGAAAATGCACTTAAGCTCTTCTTGCCTGTAGCCATTTGGTTCTTTTTCTCCCCTTAGCCGTATTACCAAACCGTCCAGTGGTAACACTTAGCTAAACTCTAGTGGGTTACAGTGATGAGTATGATATACTTCCTAACTTCCAGTAGGGAAAATAAGCTGTGCATACCAATGTAAGCATGCCAGAAGGGAAGGCTTTCATCTTAAATGTTCTTCTCTTTGTTTTATATGACTTTTCTGATATCACTTTGGATTTGGCATCTGTTTCTGTTGCCCAGCCGTATTCTACTACCAGTTTAACAATATAATCCTGCATTATTTGTCATGGTGTAGTCATCGTAGATTAAAATGGAGCTTAGGATGTTTCTGATTTGTAAACTGGGTAGAGAGGAAAGAATGAATAGCATCACGGGGTAGGAGGAGCTTTTCAAAGTACACCCACCCATGCTTGCCCAGAGATTCAGACCTGCTGCCCTCCCCTTCCCTGCTATTTGAGAGAATTACTGGGAGAGATACTGTAAATGATAGGGGTGTGTCCTCTCCCTCAAGTGTGTAGGAGGAAAAAATGCTTAAAATGCAAAGTTATAGCCAATTGAGCACACACCTAACAGCTAGTGTATCTAAATCTCTCTTTTCCAGCCTCTGTGTTGTCATGGCAGGATTCAGGTATGTCAAGATGTTGCTCACCCACCCCAATGTCACAGCATTTAGAGCCCTTACAGCACCTGTGCCTGATCTGCAGCCTGGAGTCAGAGCCCCACAAATCTCACATATGAACAAATGACACAGTGAATATATCGAGTTACTGATTTAATGAAGACCTCCCTAGGCAGACAAAAGCCATGTTGTGTTTCAGCAAGTCATAGTGATAACATGTAAACTATTTTTGAGCCCCTAAAGCTGCTTATCAGATTGTGGCCAAAAAGTCAAAACACACTTACATATATAAATATTATCTTTTAGATTCCCAGAGAAAACTCACCTTCTCCCCCTCCCCTTATTTGATGTTGATTTGGGGGTGATTTTGAGTTGAAACCTTCACTTCCTTTTCCGTGCTGTGTCCAAGGTATTCAGGAAGGATCATGAGGGTTTTGAAGACTGGGTTTACACAGCCCATTGAAATAAAGGCCTGTATCATACATTCCTTGCAAGAGAGGGCATATTTAATTTCGCTTGATGTCTTAGGTCCTTCCTCAGGAACATTTAAGGATTTGGTGTTTCAAGGCCTAAAAAATTGCTTCATCTCTTTACTTCTATTTATGTATTTTTATTAAATTTAAAGTGGATTTCTTTTTTTTTTTTTTTTTTGAGACGGAGTCTCACGCTGTTGCCCAGGCTGGAGTGCAGTGGCGCGATCTCGGCTCACTGCAAGCTCCGCCTCCCGGGTTCCCTCCATTCTCCTGCCTCAGCCTCCTGAGTAGCTGGGACTACAGGCGCCCGCCACCGCGCCCGGCTAATTTTTTGTATTTTTAGTAGAGACGGGGTTTCACTGTGGTCTCGATCTCCTGACCTTGTGATCCGCCCGCCTCGGCCTCCCAAAGTGCTGGGATTACAGGCTTGAGCCACCGCGCCCGGCCTAAAGTGGATTTCTTATAAGCACCATATAGTTGGGTTTTATATTTTATCCACTCTGACAATCTCTGTCTTTTCATTGGTATATTTAGACAATGGACATTTAACGTGATTCAGCCTCACCTCCAGCAGTTCCTCAACCTCAACCTCAAAGCAGTTTTTTCTTATTTTGCTGGAAGTACTAAATAGAACAGAACAGAAGTCATTGACAGTAATAGTCTAAGTTCATACCACTTAGAGTACTGTGTTAAAACAACCCCATCTCAGTTCCCTGGATTTATCTTTACTTTATTCCTTTGTAAGAATATAATTTAATGAGAAATTTACTCTTTTTTTTTTTTTTTACAGACTATATTTCTCAGTGCAAGCTCGTGGAGAGACTGATAGAGAAAAGTTGCTGTTAATGTATCAGACAAATGATCAAATCATAAATGGACTTTTTCCTCTGAACAAGGATCTGGCATTAGAAATGGCAGCTCTTTTAGCTCAGGTAACTTCCATGTTATATAGAGTTATATATTGAAATAATAAGATACTAATTTCTACATTGAATTAAATGTAAAACAATATACTTCGGTAACTCTTTACATTCATTTTGCTATGATTAGCACCTTAAAAATTACAGGCACTATAATTACAGTTAGCCTCTAAAGTGCTGACGGTTGCAATGACATAGAATGAGACAGTATTCCATAAAGAGAACCCAGTTTCTTAATTATGTTGAAAATATATCTCTAGGCTTTGTATTTAATAAAGGAATTGGAATGTAGAGCTGTGGGCTTGAAGATGTCATGCTGAAATCGCTTGGTAATCTAACAGGAATAAGACCTTGAAAAGGCTAGAGCACTTTCTTTTATTTACCTATTATATTAGTTATGATTAAGTTCAACCTTCACACACACACACACACACACACACACACACGCATTAATACTGACTTAATCAGAATAGAAATATATTTAGCGCTCACATAGAGAGAGAGGCATCCTGGCACCTCTGAAACCATTAGGGGCATGGACTTTATCCTCTTCTCTCTTCTGCTGTCCCTAGGGTGTCATCATCATGGTCCTGGGAGTCTGCCAGAGCTCCAGCTAACGTCAGTGTTCCAGGCCTCAGGGTGGGGGAAGGGCTGAAAAGGGCATGCCCTCCTGCACTTGAGAAAACTTCTCAGCAGTTGCATAGAACCCGTCCATTCATGTCTCTCCCATCAGAATTTAGTCACATGGCCTTGCCTACTACCTACCAGGGAGTCTGGGGAATGTGGTCTCAGCGGGGTGGCAGTGTGCCCAGCTAAATTTAAGGTTTTTCTTAAGAAGAAGGAGAGAATGGTCATAAGATGCAACCCATAGTCTCAACCACACCTGAGTCTTTGCCTAGGTTAATTAAGGAAAAAGTTAAAGCAACTCTGTGATATGGCATCTGGACCAAGGCTTAGATTCCCCAGGGTCTTTGGTCTATGGCTCCTCACACTACACTCTGTCCCAGGACATCTCAATCATTCTTTTTATTTTAGGCACCACCTATGCCAAAGTTTCCCAGATCTTTTCTCTTCAGTTCGTAGTTCTTTTGTGGTCTCCTTAAAGTCAATCTTTTTTTTTTTTTTTTTTTTTTTTTTTTTGAGACGGAGTTTCCCTCTTTTGCCCAAGCTGGAGTGAAGTGGCACGATCTCGGCTCACTGTAACCTCCACCTCCCAGGTTCAAGCGATTCTCCTGCCTCAGCCTCCCTAGTAGCTGGGATTATAGGTACCCACCACCATGCTCTGCTAATTTTTGTATTTTTAGTAGAGATGGAGTTTCACCGTGTTGGCCAGGCTGGTCTCAAACTCCTGACCTCAAGTGATCCACCTGCCTTGGCCTCCCAAAGTGCTAGGATTACAGGCATGAGCCACCGCGCCCAGCCAAAATCAGCATATTGAAAACCAAACTAATCATCGTCCCTCCTCTGTGTTCACACTCTGTTTCCTCTTTATGATACTGCCTCCACCTGGTCCCACAAGCAAGCTTCAAACCCAGGAATTATCATGACTCTTCCCTCACTTTGGCCCTTTCCCACCAGTCACCACATCCTGTGAATGTGAATTCTCAGGGATGTTTTACTCAGTTCTCTCCTCTGTATGCTGACTCCTGTTGCTAAGGTTCGGATCATTGTCTCACACTGCCTGCTGTCCTACAGCAGGCTCCTAAGTAGTGTGCCTTTCTGTGGTCTCTTCCCTCACAAATTTATCCTTCACACAAATGCTAGAAGAATTTTTTCCACTTATCTATTGCTACATAACAAATGACTCCAAAACTCAGCTACTTAAGACAGTAATTTGGGCAGGGATATGAAGGGACATGTGTGTCTCTGCTTCAGGTGGTATCAGCTGACATAACCTGAGAGTCAGTTGTCGCTCTATGGCTGAGGGCTGGAATTATTTGAAGGCTCCTTCACTCATGTCTGGTGGCTGATTGATGCTGGCTGTTTGTGGGGACTTCTGCTGGGACTGTCAGCTGGAGCACCTTACACGTGGTCTCTTCATGTATATGACTGCTTGTGCTTCCTCCAAGAATGGTGAATGGGTGACAGCAACAACGTCCCAGAAGAAAGACAATAAGCGGAAGCTGCTATTTTCTTAAGGGCTGAGCCTGGAAATTGGCACAGTGTCACCTGTGCATGGAGCTTTATTAGGCAGCACTAGTAACTGGGATAGAGATATAGCAAAAAAATGTGAATCTAGCTTTCTCATTCCTTTTTTACATGCAAGGACTTTCACGATCTGAACTCTGCCTGCCTCTCCAACCTCAACTTTCCCTTAATACTCCCTACCTTGAGCTTCATGCTCCAATAAAGTATAAACTGTGGTTCCATACACAACTCCCTGCCTTGTGTGTGGTGCACTTTATCTTGCCTCTTATGATTGACTAGTTTGTCTCCTTTACCCAGATCATCTCTACCCCATCCCTTCACCTGTTAACTTCACCTGTTAACTTTCTGAATCCTGTCTTGGAGGGTTAAATGTCCCTCTTGGGGTTTCTGTAATGTTCTATTGCCGTCCTGACCTCAGTGGTTTATAATCATTGATTTATCTTTCTGCTTTGCACTACTGACTGCAGCCCCCCCTGAGGCCAGGGCTGTTCTTGTTCATCTTTGTCACTAGCACAGCCTTACACACAGTTCCTTCTCCATAACTGTTCTTAGAGGAATGAATACTTGATAATTTAGTTGACTTTTTTAAAAAAAATTTTTGTGGAGATGGGGTCTTGCTATGTTACCCAGGCTTGTCTTGAACTCCTGGGCTTAAGCAATCCTCCCACCTCAGCCTCCCAAAGTGTTGGGATTACAGGCGCGAGCCACCGCGCCCAGCTTCCTTTTTTTTTTTGGTAACTATTCTTCGTTAGACTGTCGTATCCTTGGAGATTGAATCTGATGTCAGGTTTCCCAGGTAGCTGTGGTGAATGCTGCTTGGTGATAGATGGGAACAATGCATAGCTTGCTCTAGGGCAAGGATTTCAGTATGGTTGAAGAGCTGGTGGACAGCTTTTATTTGGAGTGAAGAAATTTGGAAGGATACTTCACTAAGTAGGAGATGATGGGGATTGATAGAAAAAAGGAAAAATGAAGAATGGGAGCTGAAAAGCAAAATCAACCCAAGTAACCAGCAAGTAAGAAACTGGGTCAAGGAACCTAGGACGTTGTAAGAATAGGCTGTAAGCGCAAAGCTCAGCTGAGGACTTTAGACAGTAAGTGATCAGATTAAGAACTGGAAAAGAGGAGCCCCAGGGTGGGAGTCTCAAAGGCTGGTTGTGCTAAGGAATAGGGCCCATTTGAGATGCAGAGCTGGGGCTTTCTATGAGACCATTCCAGTTTTGATGGAACCTTTGATCCCCTTTTTGGGGAATGCTGTAGGTAATGATGTGAATGATCAGTAGGATATTCACCTGAATGTCCCCTGTCCTGTCTTCCTCCCTAACCCTCTTTGATATCTACATACCTACATGGCTCTACAAGTCACCTAACACAATTTATCACAAGTATTTATGCCTCAGTCTTCTCTACTAGATAATAAACTCTTTGAGGGTGGGGCTATGCTCAGCATTTTCCTTTCTCACATCACTTAGCACAGTGCCTGACTTACAGTGGGGACTCAGAATGGGTTTGTTTGAAGGGATGAATTGGTGAGTTCATGGAGAGATGGATGGGTGGATAGTTAGATGGGTGGATTGAGGATGGCATCTCTGCAGCCTATTAGTAGAGATGAAAGCTGAACATTCTTTCATTAAGGGATAAAGGGGAATGAAGGACTCTATGCCCAGGATTAATGCTAGTAGAATGACAGTATGAACACAATAACATGGAGAAAATCTAGGAACAAAGTAATGAGAATATGGTTCTTGCTCCCATTACATTCAGGAGAGACCCTCAAAAAAGTCCAACTAATAGTTTTTTTTTTTTGAGATGGAGTCTTGCTCTGTCACCCAGGCTGGGCAGTGGCACGATCTCAGCTCACCGCAACCTCCGCCTCCTGGGTTCAAGCGATTCTTCTGCCTCAGCCTCCCGAGTAGCTGGGATTACAGGTGCCCACCACCATGCCCATCAATTGCCTTTTATTTTTAACATCCATTTCATCTTATTATCAGCAATTAAAATAGTGCCTTAAAAATGAAAAATTGTCCTTGTGTTACAGACAATAACAAAGTAGTGGCTTTTAGCAAGTACTACTAAATGGGGATAGTAAACTAGGAAGGTTAATGTAGAAATGGAACGCAAATGTTTAAATTACAGATTTTTTTCAAAATTAGAATTCAGGCCAGGCGGTGGCTCACGCTTGTAATCTCAACACTTTGGTAAGACAAGGCAGGCGGATCACTTGGGGTCAGGAGTTCGAGACCAGCCTGGCCAACATGGTGAAACCCCGTGTCTACTAAAAGCCCCAAAATTAGCCAGGCATGGTGGTACACACCTGTAGTCCCAGCAATTCAGGAGGCTGAGGCAGGAGAATCACTTGAATCTGGGAGGAAGAGGTTGCAGTAAGCCTGGGTGACAGAGCGAGACTCCATCTCAAAAAAAAAAAAAAACTAGAATTCAAATGTAATTTATAAAAATTCCTACATGTGATTATAAATTTCATAATCACATAATCATGACAAATAGGTTTATGTATTATGTGTTAAAAAAGAATGTTTAGGAAAAATAAAACTAACTGATTTTCTGTCTTAAAACTCTTTTTGATATATTTTCACTTTTTTGGATTTCCAATTAGGTAGAGATTGGAGATTTTGAAAGACCTTTCTCAACTCCAGCAGGGCATGTTACCCATCAGTGCAAAGCGAATCAAACTCTAAAGCAAGTCATAGAGAAATTTTATCCTAAAAGGTATAGAGATGGCTGTTCTGAAGAGCAGTTAAGGTAAGGACATCTTTGTAACTCTTTAGAGGGTAGGGTCTTGCAAGTTTTTTGGTAATATTTTTCTGTTCAAATTTTAAAGGTGAAAAACATTTTGACAGTTTTCTCAACATTTTTTTAATACTATTCAGCACAGAAGATTATAGATATTTTTATTTAAGATAAGCCCAGAAGCTTTAGAATCTATATTTAAACTTTCTTTAATTATTAAAGAAAAAAAAAGCCTTCTTTAATTATTAAAGAAAAAAAAAAGCCTTTAGATGTAGTTTTCAGTTGATCTTTTTCATTCTTTTCCCTGACAATGAATAAGAGAAAAAAACTGGCCAATAATATGTTTAATTTTATGAAGTGCCTACCAAAAAATCATATGTTGTGTATTCTATTATGAATAAATTGAAATAAAAATAAACTATCTTCTTACATAAGACTTTTTAATATAAAAGTTTCTAATTTACCTCAATTTGGAGTTTCAGTTTCAGAGAATATATAAAGAAAAGGTGATTAGATTTAAAAATAGAGGCAAACCCAGTTTATCATGAGCTTTTCCAAAATAGAAACATTTAAGATTAGCCTTTTATCTATGTAGAATGAGTGGTTGCCTTTGTGATTTGATCTGACAAGTTTCACCTTGCATCTAACATCTCTCCAAGCCAGGGGTGGTAGGACCTAAAATTCTACCATCAGGGATTCATCTTTGGGCTCTACGAGTTGTATTTTTTTTTTTTTTTAGACGGAGTTTTGCTGTGTCACTCAGGCTGGAATGCAATGGGGCGATCTCGGCTCACTGCAACCTCTGCCTCCGGGGTTAAAGTAATTCTCCCTCCTCGGCCTCCCGAGTAGCTGGGATTACAGGCACCTGCCATTATGCCTGGCTTGTTTTTGTATTTTTAGTAGAGATGGTGTTTCACCATGTTGGCCAGGCTGGTCTTGAACACCTGACCCCAGGTGATCCGCCAGCCTCAGCCTCCCAACGTGCTGGTATTACAGACGTGAGCTACTGCACCTGGCCTGTACTTTTGTTTTAAAATGAAAATATTCCCATGAGAAGTTATCTTTTAAACTAATTTACACTAAGTTTTGATGGTAGATATTCAGATTTTAAAAATGGATCTGCTGGGGGTACCTAGTTCATGCTGAAAATATGGATAGTATGAGAATTTGGTGAAAGGAATATTCCAGAAAGGACAAGTGGTGGACGGTGGTGTGATAAGAGCCACAAAATCTTTACGCGGGTTATGCCTAGGGGTCACAGTTAGGCTTAAGATTGGCTCAAGGAGAGTTTTATCTTAAGATTATGACACACTGTTTATGTTTTTGCTTTAGTGTTTTTGTTTTTGTTCTTTTCTTTTTTTTAGGCAGCTTTGCCAGCGACTCTCAACCAGATGGATGGCCCTCCGGGGACACAGTGCTGCTGACTGTGTGCGCATTTATTTGACAGTAGCCAGGAAGTGGCCGTTCTTTGGTGCCAAGTTGTTTCTTGCAAAAGTAAGAAAGAATGGGAGAGAGATGCATAATGAAAACCTTTGTGTACATAGCCGACCAGATTTACCCCAGACTTAGTATATTTGGCTTCTGTAAAAAATGAAGAAATATCCAATAATGTAAAGAAAACAATGAAGAGACACTAGGGAAAGGGCACAAAAGCTTCTCTATCTTTTCCTGTCTGCCCAACTTTTCCCACCCTAAATCATTTCTTGGACTCATTGGCTAATCATGAGTCCTAAACCACAGCTCAACTCTGCATTATTCTGTTCATTCATTCATCCATGCACACGTTTACTCTGTCACTCATTTGCTTATTTATTTAGTATTTACTAAATAGTTCTGTTTGCTAAACATTGATCTAAGCTCTAGGGATACATAACCTATTGTTTCAGATGGATTGTACATGAACTTCCAGGACTATTTTACTTTGTGTAGTCTGTAGTGCAACAGGCCTGTAAACAAACCACTGTATGGCAAATATCACGATGAGTCACATGAACAGAATGCTGCAGGAACACTGAGGAAGGAGACTCGCCCTGCCCGGGGATGGCCAGCCCTTTCCCCAAGGGAAAAATTGTGCCTTTTGATTCCTTTTCTTTCTGTTGAACCATGTCTCTTTGTACTTTCTCAGGCTCTTAAGATAACATCTTGCCTTGTGTTATATTTTTCTGTGTGTTTGTTTTATCCTCACTATTAAATTGCATGCTCCTTGAAAGTATAAACTCACTGATCCTAAAATCTTCCTCTGGTACCTACCGTAGTGCTTTAAACATAATTAATAATTATCACTTAATAAATATTTGCTGAATAGCTGTGCAACTTTGGGCAAGTCAGGTTACCTCTCTGGACCTCACTTTTCCTCATCTGTTAATGACTTAGAGTAGAAAAGTAAAATCTAAGGTATCTTCGAACTCTGATTCTATAAGTGACTATATTATTGATAGGTGAGAATTAATTTTTTTTCTAGTGGAACTGAAAGCTGTATATTAATTAAGAAAAAGACAATAAAGTTAGTATTCTTAAACATCTATAAAATTAATGTTCTTACAGGGAGTTGAATATATATTTTTTAAAATTACAAGGAATAGATTTGAACTGTAGAGCAGCATGGATTTTAATTCTAACTTCAGCATTGGAAATAATATTAAATACCCTTTTCTGTTCTGATAATATGTGCTTGCTGGCACAAAATTTATTAAATAATAATATTGCTTTTCATATTACATGGCAGGCATCTTTTTTGCTCACTTTTCTTTCTTTATAACAAGCGACACTTCCTTTGTTGCTTCATGGCATCCTGTTTTCTGTGTGTGTGGTGAAATTTACCCTTTAATTTTTTTTTTTTTTTTTTTTGAGACGGAGTCTCATTCTGTCACCCAGACTGGAGTGCAGTGGCACGATCTTGGCTCACTGCAACCTCTGCCTCCCAGGTTCAAGCGATTCTCGTGCCTCAGCCTCCCAAGTAGCTGGGATTACAGGTGCACACCACCACACTTAGCTAATTTTTATATTTTTGGTAGAGACAGGGTTTCACCATTTTGGCCAGACTAGTCTCGAACTCCTGATCTCAAGTGACCCACCCGCCTCAGCCTCCCAAAGTGCTGGGATTACAGGCGTGAGCCACCGCACCTGGCCCATTGTAACTATTTTTAAGTGTATAGTTCTGTGGCATTAAGTACATTCTCATTGTTGTGTTGCTGTCACCACCATTCATCTCAGAACCTTTTTATTTTCCCAAACTGAAACTGTACCCATTAAATGCTAACTCTCCAGTCTTCCCTCCTCCTCCCAGCCCCTGGCAACCTCCACTCTACTTTCTATCTCTATGCATTTGACTACTTTACGAACTTCATGTAAGAGAAATAATATAATACTTGTGCTTTTGTTACTGGCTTATTTCACTTAGTATAATGTCCTCAAGGTTCATCCATGTTGTAGCATGTGTCAAAATTTCCTTCCCTTTTGAGGCAGAATAACATTCCACTGTATGTATAGATATACCACATTTTGTTTACCATTCACCTGTCAGTGGACACTAGAGTTGAAGGGCATCCTTTTGAATTGAATTCTTCCCTATCCTTTGCAAATCAACCCTCAGTAGACAGTTTCTAACTCAGGGTTTTGTATATATGAGATGCTAACAAGTTTTATTATATAAAATAACCCAACATTCATCCCAGTTTTATATCTATAGTCTTGACATTATTTTGTAAAATTTAAGAGAAATAGTTAAGATTTTTTTTAGGTTTCATTTGTTAATGGAACCAAACAAGCATCATTAATTGCTCAAAATAATTTATGGGTTTCAGTGGTAGGAGGTTCTTTTTATTAATATAATTTCATAGCTTTTTTTTTTTCTATGAGAACCAGGAGTAGCTTTTACCTTTTTTTTTTTTTTTTAGATGGAGTCTCACTTTGTCACACAGGCTGGAGTGCAGTGGCACTATCTCAGCTCACTGCAACCTGCGCCTCCCAGGTTCAAGCTGTTCTCCTGTCTCAGCCTCCCAAGTAGCTGGGATTACAGGCGTGCACCACCATGCCCAGCTGATTTTTATGTCTTTGGCAGAGATGGGGTTTCGTCATGTTGCACAGGCTGGTCTCGAACTTCTGGCCTCAAATGATTCACTCACCTTGGCTTCCCAAGGTGCTAAGATTACAGGCATGCGCCACCACACCCAGCCAATTTCATAGCTTTTACAATAAAAAATTTGGTGGAAATTTTCATATTTCTCATTACTATTTATCACACAGTTTCATATTTTTATTGTGTTTTTATTACACATTGAATATCAGATTTAATGAACTTTCAGGAAAGGTGTGCAATTATAATAATAATCCTTTACCTTGTAATAGCACTACACAATTTATCAAGCACAGCAGTATATTTTGCTTCATTAGGATTTTGGTCCTCATGGACACCCTAAAAGCCTTGTTGACTATTAATGTCTTAACGCAGAAGAAAATTAAAATATGAACATTATTGTTCCTATGCTAAAGATGAGGAAATTGAGCCACAAAGAGATTCAGTAGTTTGTCCAAAGGCACACATTAATAAATGGCCGGTTTGGGTCTCAAAGCTAGGTCTCCTAATACCACATTCACTCTTTGCTCCAGTATACCACCCTGCCTCTTTCCTAGGAGAGATTTTTAATAAGATTTTGTTGTTTAATGGCAAATGTTACATGACATTTAGACTGAAAAAAATTCTGTAATTTTGCTTAGCATTTATAATATAGTGTATTTTCACCTCTTCATAGCCCATAACTCCATCATCACTTGGAAGTACTTTCATGTGGCTGGCTGTAAATGAGGATGGTTTAAACCTCTTAGAATACAACTCCATGGTAAGTTTAAACGCTCAAGTTTTGCATTAAGTCAACTGTTTCCATTGCTCAGTGTACCATAAACAGAAGGTAATGATATCTTAATCTGATTTTTCTCTTACACAGAAAACATTCTTCCTAATACTATGTCATGAACAGTCATTTTACAAATACAGCTATGATTATAATTTAACCTTTTAAAACAAGATAAGACAGTGTATGAGAAAAATCTTGATAGCGTGACTATATTGTGATCATGGTTATATTCGTGAAATGATTATATTTTTAAAAGTGTTAAGAAGATTGTTTCCTGTGTAAAATAAAAATCTGTAAGAAATCATTAAAGTGGGAACTTTAATAACCAAAGTTTAAGTTCACTTTCACTAAGGCTTCTTTAACAATTTCTATAATTTTCTATAGTGTCATATATATAGCGTCTTAGCACTTTCCACATAAAGTCAAACTATGATTTCTATATATGTTCATTTATTTACCTGAAATTTACATTTTTTAAATCATATTTCATGTGTCTAATTATTTAATACAATTTTATTCTCTTTTTTGTTTAATCTGGTGGGCAGGAATTACTACATTCACCAGGCAGGTCTAATCGTGTGGCTATAATCAGAGATCACTGAAAATTTTCTGGAAACCAAACTATCCTTTTGTGTTATAGTTACTGTTTCCCCTTGCAATTGCTTAAAAAACAAACACACATTTTTTTTCAAAGGGTTATATTTTCTGAGTGCCTTTTAGTTCTTGAATGGATAACTTGAAGGTATTATAAAATCAGTGACTTAAAGTAAAAAAAAAAACCAAAAAACAAAAAACCTATACACCGGTATTGAGTTACCTTAGTTCAGGAAACCAGCTCCCTAGCTCTCAGGAGGTAGCCAGACAGGCCGGGAAGCACACACAGGTAGGTTGCAGGTCCGAGGCATTCAGTCCTGGAATGGTCTGCTCAGTCTTGCAAGGTAATCATTAGATATGCAGAATCCTTTCAGGCTGTATATTAGTTACATTTTATTTTATTTATTGATTTTTTGATTTTTTTTTTTTTGAGGCAGGGTCTCATTCTGTCGCCCAGACTGAAGTGCAGTGGTGTGATCACCGCTCCCTGCAACCTTGACCTCCTGGGCTCAAGCAGTTCTATTGCCTCAGCCTCACAAGTGGCTAGGACCACAGGCATGCACCACCATGCCCGGCTAATATTTTTTATTTTTTCATAGAAACAAGGTCTCCCTATGTTGCCCAGGCTGAGCTGAAGTGATCCTCCCACCTCAGCCTCAGGTGTGAGCCATCAGGCCCAGCCTAAGTTACATTTTTACATTGTTTTGGAAACACATTAGAAAAAAATATTTGCTGCATATGTGACAAAGGGTTAATATATGATACTGTTTCTGTTTATAGATTTCAAAATCCATCTATCAGGGTAGATTTACCAATATTTGACCGTTTTGACCATGAAAAGTATCAGTAATATGGCTTAACCTAACATATATATAAGAGACATATGAAAGGGCATGTAAAAAATATTAACAGTGGCTTTCCACTAGATGCTGGAGTATAGCTGCTTTTTATTTTTTTCTTATATTTTCTCATTTTTCTTCAGTGACTTGTTTCGGACTCAACATTGTAAAGGTAGATGATGCCTAAATAAAATTAGTACCACTACTATCTATTTTGGATCATAATAGATTTTATTTTAGAAATAATTTTGTATTATACCATAATTGATGAATATCTGCATTTTAATGGAGCTATATTATTATTTTTCATCTCTCTTTGGAAGTAAGAGCATATAACATATTTACTTTTTCTTCTCTTTAAAGAGGTTAATAGTCAGCTATGTGTACAAGAGTCTAATGACCTTTGGAGGCTATCAAGATGATTTTATGGTAGTCATTAACAATACACATTCAAAGGACACACCAACAGAGAAATTACTTTTTGCCATGGCAAAACCCAAGGTGAGTAGGAGCCTTTTTGCCAACTTTTTTGTGCTAGTTGTTTTCACTTAATCTTAGCCAAAAGTCCAAAAAGCAATGCTAGTTGTTTTCATACTAAAACATTTATTCAGCAAAGACTACGTTCCAGATGGGAAAACAGACGTTATTTATAGTCAAACAAACATGGGTCCAACTTACATCATCTTTCCAAGCCCTGGTTTCTTTGTCTAAAAATATGGTAACATACTCCCTCCTTCTTTTGGCTTAGAAATTAAATGAAGGAAGTTTGTAGAGTACTTAGCCCAATGCCAGGTATATAGAAGATTCCAAATAAATGGTTGTGGCATTAAGTTATCGCTGTCTGGTACTTTATGCACATTATCTTATTCACTTGTGGTTGTTTGCTTTATGGACTCATTAGAGGAAAGACCGGGGTTTTATAATTAAAACATACTTGCTCCTTTATGACTTTTAACAAACTATGTAGTTTTAACATCTCTAAGTAAAAGCAATAAATAAATGGATTACATTCTAACATGCAATTCTAATTGAAAGTGATTTTCCTAAAACTTTAACTGTCTTAATGTTATCTGATAAAAGAAATTACTTCTTCAGAATCTGAAGCTTTTTTTAAAAAATAGATGTCTTTCTTAATTAAGCCTATACTTAAGTGAAAGCAGCTAACCAGTAAGTGCAGATCAGGGAACTCAGTCTTTAGTGAAAATAGAGAGTTCCTATGACACTAACTTTCTTAATTCATATATTCACGAACGTGGCTTTATGATAATTTGATAGAGCTATACTACTGACTGTCACATTTCCTAAGATTGCCACTCAATGTGGTTGTTTTTGAGATTCACTCTTTCTGCCGGTTTAAGTGATGAAAAAATGTGTGGCTGCCTTGATGGTGCTGGACATGTAAGCACTTCATTGTTTGATCTAGAGAGAAGGGAATTCTGGTAGCCTGGGCACTTGCAAATGGAGCTCACCTGTGGCCAACACTGTGCTCTTCTGGAAGTGATGAGAACTTCTCAGGAGCATAACAGTTCTGTTTTCCTTGTTTTAGATTCTTGAAATTACTCTTTTGATCGCCAGTTACATAAACAACTTCCATCAGCAAAAGGCAGCATTTCACCACCTCTCTGCTCCAGCACTGCTCTCAGCCCAGACCCGGGGACCCCAAGCCAGAATGATGGGAAGCCAGCCTCTTCTGTCAAGCAGCAGACCGACCAAAGGCCCCACCTTACTCTGAAAGCCGGGGAGCCTGAACGTTCACTCCCTGTCCTCCATGCTGTGGCTGTATCAGCTCCCTACAAGTTCCTTTACACCTGGCAGCATGGCAGCCACACACCAGTATTCCAAACTTTAACAATGAAGGGGGTTAGTCTCTTTTATTTGATTCTTAAATATTCAAATAAATATTACCAGTAAAACATAAACACAAAATTTGCCAACGCACTGATTTTCTCATAGAGTAAATGAGTAAGAATTCATCATTTTTTCCATCTCCCTTCTCCCTTGTCATCAGACACATTGTGCAATGTGGCTTTTCTTTTCTTTTCTTCCCCTTTTTAATATTCTGGCAATCTTTAGAAAGGGAGATTCCAAACTCTCATCTGGTAAACCAGTTGATTATTTGGAAATGTTCACTGCCAAAATAGTAAGTGCTATAATTAAATGTGCTTTTAATTAATGATATAGTGTTTGGAAAGGAGTAGAACATGCAGAATAAGAAACAGCGGCAGAGTGGTGTGAGGAGTCCATTTTCAGAGCAGGTGCAGTACATCTTCCGGCTCTATGAATCATCATATGAGAAAGCAGGGTAACGTTAGGTAACCTGAGCCTCCTGTGTGGTATTAGAAAGTATACCCTGTCACCTTTGCAGATCACTGGAGTGTAAAATTTAAAACAAGGTGGTGATTCCTGACATTCCTTGACTGTTCATGCTGCCCAGGTTCACAAGAATATTGCCCACATTTCACTGTATTTGGTGCTGGGTCATCTTGACCTTGCTTTAGTAATAATATCTTTAAAAACAAAGACAATCCTTAAAGCTTTCCCCCTCACACATTACCTTCTAATTATAGTTTGAAAATAGATTCCCTACACATACATACATATGTATATACAGATAGGGTCTTGCTATGTTGCCCAGACTGGCTTTGAACTTCTGGCCTCAAGCAATCCTCTCTCCTCAGCCTCCCAAAGTGCTAGGATTACAAGTGTGAGCCACCACACCTGGCTCCAGAAATATTTCATTTTATTTTCTTGAGGCAGGGTCTCACTCTGGTTGCCCAGGCTGGAGTGCAGTGGGGCCATCATAGCTCACTGCAGCCTCGACCTTCCGGGATCAAGCAATCCCACTTCAGCCTCTTGAATAGCTGGGACTAGAAGCATGCACCACCATGCCCAGCTAATTTTTGTATTTTTAGTAGAGACAGGATCTCCCTATGTTGTCCAGGCTGGGTCTCAAACTCCTGGGTTCAAGCGATCCTCCCACCTCAGCCTCCCAAAGTGCTGTGATTACAGGCATGAGCCACCGTGCCCAGCCTCAAAAATATTTTTTAAAAGAAAAGAGAAAATAATTCTTCTGTCAAAGGAGGTTAAATTTTAGTTGATAGAGTACTTAAGTGCATTACTTTATTAGGTTATGTAAGTGGTCAGTGTATTCCAGTATGTGTCAAAACAATGTACTTCATATTCATGATAAAAATGAAACTGTGATAAGACATGAAAATTATATTATTAAAATGTTCAATTGTAATGGTAATCATGAGTATACTTAATTTTATTTATGTATAGAATATTTGTATTTATTTTTTGGACATATATTTATCACTTTGTCATTTTTTTAAACCAATTTGAGAAATGTTAGCTGCTGAATTAATTTGTTGGCCGAGACGTCATATTTTCTTCTGCTGCTGCTTTCTCCCTGTGGCAATGTACTGTTCTCACATTAAGTCTTTAAAAAATGTTCCATACTGTATTAGCATCCTTAGAAAGGACAGAGCTAAGAAGTACATTGCTCAAAAAAATATTGTACTTTATTGATAATGACCAAAAAGAATATTTTTTAAACCCCATCAAAATAGATTTCCATTGACTGTTTCCCCTACATCTTTTGAGCCACAGTCACCCATTGAATAAGCACATTTGTTTTTGAGAATAAACTGGTAACCAATTTATGATGACTCTCAGAAACCTTTTGGCTGGGATACAGTAGAGTGTCTAAGTTCCCAGACAGCCATCTCATAATTAGTTGGTGAGCCAGAGGCTCGACAGAGCTGTTACTTATGTGTGAGGGCTTTATTCTCATGCAGTAGTTTATTCATCATTTGGTAAGCCCCTCCCCACAATCTTCTAATTTAAACAGGTAGTGAAGGCTTAGCTTAAACTGAGTAGTACTTTAGACTAGGCATTTATTTTTGATAGAGCAGAGGTAAAATATTTTGATGGAAGGAAATCAATTTTCTGTAACTGATGATGTGAAAATTTTATTTTCTGGGAAATTATATAGCCATTCAAAAATTCAAAGTATGTTATTATGATTGGTTACAAGAGAATAATGTTACACGCTTAATTGTAATATTTGTCTCCTATCATTTTCTTCCCTTTCAATCATAATAAATGATTTACAAAACCCATTTTGAGCATTACCTTTTGAATAATCTTCAAGAAATACCTAATGTTTTCATTGTCAAAGCTGAGGTGTAGTACTAGTGAAAATGGTAGTTATTACCTCCTTCTCTTGCATTCGTGCTTTGTCTTCAGTGTTGCTGTGTTTTATCCATATAAAAGAAAGCTGTTTTGGCAAATTGTAATTTTAATCCATATGTGTGCATATTGATACACAATATATAAATAGGTAAATAGATAGAAATATTGGTTCTCCCATGATTTCATATTTCATATAGGTGAGTTGAATGGACTATGTTCCAAAAATTTGTTTTAAATGTTCTGGATTTTGTGTGTGTGTGTGTGTGTGCCCTTAAAATCAAATACTATCATAGCTTAGAAATGAATTTAACTCTCAATTTATAAGAGAAGTTAGTCACAACTTATAAAGACCCTCTATTTCAAAAATGTGTTTAATAGTTTGCTGTTTGGATTTTTTTTTTTTCATAAAAGAAATACATGTGCTTACATCTACCTGCCAATTTAATAAAAATACACAGTGGTCAGGTTCCTAGAACAATACATTTAACCCTTAATTGTACCTGAAGCATGATCCTGAAGAAGTAACCACCATGGATAACCATGTTTCTCTAGAAAAAGGCTTTACCTGTTGGTGGGATGCCAAGAACATATTTCCCCCACCCACTCCCCCGCCCCGAGCAGCTGATTTCTAGGGAGGGGAGGCTCCAGTAATTTGAAAATTGAGGAAGAGAAGTGACAAGCAGGAAGAAGTGGACAGAGCAGTTTCCCTGCTGCCCACCTGATTTATGCAGAAATGACATCTCCTCTCACATTTCCCCCCAATCTCTTTTCCCTAAAAGAAGAAAAGGATGGCCGGGCATGGTGGCTCATGCCTGTAATCCCAGCACTTTGGGAGGCCGAGGCGGGTGGATCACAAGGTCAGGATCTGGTCAAAAAAAGAAAATGATGTTGGCAAAGCACAGGAGTATCTGAGATTACAGGCACCTGCCACCACGCCCAGCTAATTTTTTTTTTTTCTTTTTTTTGAGACAGAATCTTTCTCTGACGCCCAGGCTGGAGTGCAGTGGCGCCATCTCGGCTCACTGTAAGCTCCACCTCCCGGGTTCACCCCATTCTCCTGCCTCAGCCTCCCAAGTAGCTGGAACTACAGGCTCCCGCCACCTTGCCCCGCTAATTTTTTGTAGTTTTAGTAGAGATGGGGTTTCACCATGTTGGTCAGGCTGGTCTCCTGACTTCAGATGATCTGCCTACCTTGGCCTCCCAAAGTGCTGGGATTACAGGCATGAGCCACTGTGCCCGGCCTGCCAACATCATTTTCTAATAAACAGAGTAGGGGTGGGAGAGGAAGGGCATCTCTTTCTGAACATGCTGCTAGGTTATATTGTGGTTTTATGAAAATCAAATTACTCTTCTTTAACAGTGGCAGTGGCAAGAGAAGGCTAATTCCCTCTCTCACTATGTGGCTCTAATGAATTCCCAGGAGTTCCTAGGAACTGAATATTGGGTAATACCAGAGGAAATGGCTTAGATGTTATTCTTGAGTTTCTAGAAAATGCTATCAAACTCCAATAAGAGTTGCCTTTTATGAGAGAAAAGTTAACAGAAAGTGTAACCTTAGAAAAGCTTGTGGAGAGTTCTTAGGTTTTGGATCATGTACAGATTATAAGATGTTCCCCTCAGGGATAGGGTATCATCAACACTGCTTTCATGTTCTGACTATTCTACCGAAACTTCTTCACATGAGGTTGTCACTGACCACTTAACTGCCAAGTCCAGCAGACCCCAAATGGTCCAACTATCTGCTGGGTGATATCTCAAACTCACCATGTCCTCTAAACCTGCTTCTCCTGCTCTGTGCCCCTCAAAATTGGTTAAGAGGATCACCAGTTCATCAATCAAGAAAGAAACATTGAGTTTTCTCCCTCTTACCAACGTCTTATTCTCTACTGCCTAGTAATTGTATTAGATAGAACTCTTTTTGCTGTAAATTCCAAAATTCAACTTGAACCAGCTTAGACAAAAATGAGAAGTTGTATTACAAGGATATTAGGATGTCTCATATAATCAAAGAGTAAGCTGAA
Source organism: Macaca nemestrina (assembly GCF_043159975.1). Taxonomy (NCBI): domain Eukaryota; kingdom Metazoa; phylum Chordata; class Mammalia; order Primates; family Cercopithecidae; genus Macaca; species Macaca nemestrina. The sequence goes on from NC_092137.1 coordinate 43,893,445, forward strand.
CAACCAAGCCATAAGAAAGGTGAGGACACAGGTAAGCCTTAGGGACAACTAGAACCATGAGACATATGCCAGCGCTTTCTCTTCATATTGATGTGTGTCTGCTACTGTGTGCTCACTAACTACAAAATAATTCATTTAGCACAAAATATGCTAATTTCCTCTAGAGGTAGAGTGACTTGCTTTTCCCAATTCTAGTTTGAAAAATTTCAGGGAAAGACTGGGATTAACCCAGCTCATGTTAGGTGTTTACTCTGAACCACCCCAAACGTACTCATCATTAGGAGAATGCTTAAGTAAATTATGAAAAATCTATGTAGTGAAATATTCTGCAACAATCAAAGTTATGTTTATGATGCATTTTAAAAATTTGATATGGTGCATTTTTAAAATTTGATATGGGGAAATACATGTTAAAATCAGGATGTTAATTAACTTTACAATTAATCTCAACTTTGTAAGGAAAAAGATTAGAATGAAACATATCAAATGTATTTCCAAAATACCTAACAATGATTACTTCCGGCTTATGCTTATTTTACCCTCTTAATTTTCTGTGCATACTTTTTTCCCCTACAATTAGCTTATATAACTTTGAAAACAAGGGAAAAAAAATTCAAACTCTGCCTGTCACTTTCCTAGCTATTGTTAATAGCCTCCACATGGTCTTTAGATGCCAAAATATCCTTCACGCAGCTGCAAAAAATTATCTCATGAAACTCATGTCTAATCATGGCACACTCCTATTTTTCAACCCTATTTGGTTTCTCATAACCAACACAGTAAAGTTTAGACTACAGTATCCTTCACAGTAGCCCCATCTACCTGCCCAGTTTGCTTTTCCACTGTAGCTCCACCACGTATTTTATATGATCTCACCCCAAACTATTCAGTTTCCCAGATACATCCTGCACACGCCTTTACCCTTCTGCACTGTTGCTCATTCCAACCAGAAAGGAGCATTAAATGGTCTCCTTCTCCTTCCATTCTTACCTTAAGAACAATCTTCACCTACCCAGGAAGGTCACTTTCTTTGCCCGAGTATGAAGGCCTCAAGAGGAATGAGGGAAGAAAGGGGAACTCACCTGCTCAGTCAGACCAACTGAATCAACCCTGAATCAGTGCTGCTGATCAGGGCCCAGCCAGATCACCTTCACTTTCCTTGTTAACAAGCTCCCTCCTTCAAACACCTCTCCCAGTTATTCAAACAAGTGTAATTTTGAAGTGCTAGTACTGAGTACTGTGCCCAGTACATAGCAAGCACTTGGCAAAAATATTAGCTGTTGTTATTGCTATCAATATCAACAGGGCTTCCTAACTAGCATGCAAAAGTATTCTGAAGTTCTAGAACCCAAATCATTACAATTCATTACAATCTGTCCCATATCAGTTTGTGAGCTTAAAGGCTGGCTTAGCACCAGGCTATAGCTGCTGATTCAATGACAGATGTATAAGCCTCCTTTGAAAAAATCATCCTTTCTTCGATGAGCTCTACTCCCATTAATTCCCTTCCTATGTGCAACTTAGTGTTCTTTGTATCTCCAAAATATACCTAGATGTTGGGAAGATTTTGTTCCTAATGACTCTATCTGAAATAAACACCCTTTTATCAACGATCAGCCTGGTTTCCAGGAATGTGTTTCTTTGTTCAAAGTTACTGACCAGCAGCTTATCACACAATAATAACAAGCATTAAGCAGTTACAATGTGTCAGACACACACGTAAGTTATGTTTTACCTATATTTATCTCATTTAAGATTCACAATCTTTCCCCTTTACAGGATCAGAAATTCAGTGATTTACCTGATGTGGCAATGTGGCAACTTAGCCAGCGTGGCTGAGTCGGAACTTGAACCTAGGTCCATCTCACTCCAAAGCCCATGTGCTTGAACACCACACCATAGAAATCAAGCTGAATAGCAGAGCATTGGAGGGAGGGTATCTCCTTCAAATATTCAGGGTGTCTTAGGCTAGAAAGCGTAGGTCTACTCAGCATTCAACACAGACCAAATACTATCAGTGCCATGAATATTTCACCATCTCCTTCAGGCATAATTAGTCACTTGCCCTAATGCAATTTTTGTACCGCTATACAATAGCTTAGATCACTCACTTCCTTGGGTGCTTATAATTAGCAGAGTATGTCTTTCTTAAAGGTAGCGATCTTTTCTTACTCATCTCTTTATTCCTTATTCTGTGTAGCATAGGGCCTTGCATATTCAGTGATTGTTATTTATTTCAATGTTCGTTATTTATTTGGACACTCCTGGAGATCTATAAAGAGACCACAAAGTTCCAAAAGAAAATAATCTACATTCATAAAGTAAACGAAGTAAGTAGGAGATGCACTTGCTTCATTAATTTTTAATAAGTACACAATATGCTATTGAATAAAACTTGAAACAACTAAGCATCTAGAAAGTTGGAAAATATTAAAATTACAGGCTTTATTTTAAATTTTAAAGTGCGAATGTTCCTTGCTTCTAGTAAATTACTAGAAAACAGCTCAAGAGATTGTTACTCCTCTATTCCTAAATCATGGCGATTGGGAAGAAAAAGGTGAAAGATGAGAGAGAGCAAAAACCCCTGGCATATAGTTGATACTCAGTAAAAAAATTTTAAAATAAAAGAACATTTCCAGCCCAGAAACAATTGCTTTTAGATCCCAGGTTTGTGACTCCTTATCATCTCGTTCTGGGAGGTAACAAGGGGTTACTAACTTGGGATCTAAAAGCAGTCCTAAGGCTTGAGGCTGAGAATGAGATGGAACAGGACTCCTGAGAACTACATTTCCCATGATGCCCCTCTCCCCACGCAACCGCGGCCGCGACGTAGCTCCCATGGCAACCCAGAAGGCCTCACTCACAGACTCCTTGCGTAGCTCGCCGCCTGATTCTAGGCTGGTCTCTCCTCCGAGCCCGTGACGTTTGCGGCAGCCCGGCCACGATGCCCAGGTATTCCCTGAACTCGGCTTGCGAGGGAAAGGCTGCTGAGAGTATTCCTGGCGAGAGGAAGCCCAGGCGGGACCAGCTGTTGGAAGACTGAGGGGGTGGCCTGCTTGCCACCCGGGTCTGCGTGGTCGGGGACCTAGGAACCAGCCTTGAGCATAAAGATTCTGCCGCAAACAGGAAAGAAAGTTCCCTAGGTAGAAAAGTAAGAGATTTGGAAACCTCAGCAACTCCACCCATTCAATGATTGAATAAAAGTTTCTTGCAGGCCAGAGACTACTTCCGGAGCAGGACATTCGGTGATGAGCTAGACCGCAAGGGCCTCCCCTCCGTTGCGGGGATTCGCAGTAATAAGCAAGGGGAAACTTGGAAGGCATTGTGGAAAGTATAACATCACATTGAAGGGGGGAAACGGGAGAGGGTTTGTAAATTATATTCTAGCTCTTCAATTCTATGCTATTCATTTTAATTACCCGTTCTCAAGATATTCCTAAACCACCTCTCAGCAATTTATAAGCACGTCGGGGAGAGGGGTCAGGGAGTGCATCACAGAGCAGGATAAATCTTTTTCTCTCCTTGGGATAGTGTGGAAAATTGTCAGCTTTCCATCACGGGATAATTGGTTACAGTTATAAAGCTATGGTTATACTTAGGATTTCCGCAGGTGACATGGCTGACTGCAGCACCTCCGTCTCTCCTGTCTGCTGGGTATTTGGAAAGCAGATCCTCACGTTTTGAAAGAATGTTGTGTAAATGAAGAGCAAACAGGCCCAAACTGAATTCTGAAGGCTCACCTGTGAAATAAATGCATGAATTTTAGTGCAAACATTTAAGGTCTCCTGTTTTGACCCTTTTTCTTTATTCCTGGTTCTTGAATAGTAATAATTACAAGCCCTCAATAATTTTTGTAATTGTATAGGCCATGCTCTAAACAAATACATATTTTAACAATTATGATAATCTTATAAAAGTGGTATTCTTATTTATTGGCATTTTAGCGATAGAGAAACAATTGAGCTTGGGGAATAGTACAGAGGATTGCATATATTAGGTTCTCAATAAATATTTCTTTAATTAATAAAGGAATGAAGGACTTAAAGAGGTTAGGTAATTTTCCCAAGTTCACATACATAGGAAGTAGCAGAATCAGGCTAGGACCCATCAGGTCTTGCCCATGGTTAGTTTTTAGTTTTAATATTCCATTTTCACTTAGGCTTTAATATATATATGATTTTATTGTGTAAAGTTATATATCTGTGTAAAGAAATGAATGAAAGGATGGTTTTCAAAATGTTTGTGGTTTTAGGGTTTTTTTTTTCCTTTAGAGTTTTTTGTTTTTTGTTTTTTTTTTTTTTGAGACACGGTCTTGCTGTGTCACCCAGGCTGGAGTGCAGTGATGTGATCATGCTCGCTGCAGCCTCGACCTCCGGGTCTCAGGCAGTCCTCCTGCCTCAGCGTCCCTATTAGCTGGGACCACGAGTGCATGTCGCCACACCCAGCTAATTTCTTTTTTTTTTTTTTTTTTTTGAGACGGAGTCTTGCTCTGTTGCCCAGACTGGAGTGCAGTGGCACGATCTTGGCTCACTACAACATCCACCTCCCGGGTTCAAGTGATTCTCATGCCTCAGTCTCCTGAGTAGCTGGAATTACAGGCACCCGCCACCATACTTGGCTAATTTTTTTTTTTTTTTTTTTTTTTTTTTTTAGTAGAGATGGAGTTTTACCATGTTGGCCAGGCTGGTCTTGAACTCCTGACCTCAAGTGATCCACCCACCTTGGCCTCCTAAAGTGCTGGGATTACAGTTGTGAGCCACCGCTCCCAGCCGCAGTCAATTTTTTTTGTTTGTTTTCTTTTCTTTTCTTTTTTTATACTTTAAGTTCTAGGGTGCATGTGCACAACATGCAGGTTTGTTACACATATATACGTGTGCCATGTTGGTTTGCTGCACCCATTAATTCATCATTTACATTAGGTATTTCTCCTAATGCTCTCTGTCCCCCATGCTTATTATTATTATTATTATTATTATTATTATTATTATTTGTAGAGATGAGGTCTCCCTATATTGCCTGGGCTGATCTCAAGTGATCCTCCTGCCTCAGCCTCCCATATACTTTTATATTAAAAAAAAAAAAGATTTTTTACCCCAAAACATAATTTAAAAAACAAAAAAGAAATGTTTCAGGGAGAAAAGATTATTTGATACACTGGTTTTGTACTTTTCCCATCTTCCTAGGTGACTTAAATGTTTGTGGTTTTCAAGTTGTATGTTCCCAAAAGTCATTGTACTTCCATGTGTGTCTGAGAAGCTAACATACACAGCTATGAACCTTAGGGGAAGCCCCAAATAAGACAGCCTCAAATCCTGGCGATAAAGGCTCTGCTTATCAGTTTCAGCATTTTTCAAAGAACTAGTTCAAAGCAACAAAAGAAAAACAAAATCATAGCATGACTAATCCTCAGATGTTTTACCAGATTATTGTTCCTCAGAAAATAATGTTCATTTATTTCATAAATTATACTGAAATAAAATTTCTCTGAGCTTGAAATAAATATTTGAAAGAATTCTTTTTCCCTCAGTTTTGTTTTTTCTGCCTCTCATGTAGTGAAACTCTCTGGGAAATTGCAAAAGCTGAAGTGGAAAAAAGAGGAATCAATGGAAGTGAAGGTGATGGAGCTGAAATTGGAGAAAAATCTGTTTTCTTCATTGGCAGTAAAAATGGGGTAATGCTTTCTTTTTTTCAATTATTGTGATGATTTAACAACCATTGGTAAAACATCTTTTAATACTTTGATTAAAATGTAGATACTTCAACCAGATGACCAATCTGGTTTAGCATGAATTAGAAAGTGCTTGTTATTAATCTAGGAAAAACTATAGTAGTTAACAAAATTTTAGAAAAATATATTTAAACTATCTTTTATTTCATGATTTGAAAATATTCAGATCTTCTACCATAATTGAGTATAAAAGCTTGGATTCATGTAAATATCTAAGTCAGTCTCTAAATCAGTAAGTCAGTATCTTAATAATTTTATGTTTTAGACTGTTACTTTTAGAAATCTCATTAAAGGAATAATTGAACTATGTCAGTGATATTTGTTACAGGGTTATTAATTATTTTGAAAAATGTGGGGAAAATATGGCAGCATTTCCATTGGGCCTCTGATTGGTAGGAAGAGACCCTCCCCACTTGCTATAAGTCTCTGTTTTCCTTCGCCAAGCGTACAGAAGGGCTTGGAAGTGGCCACACAGAGCAGGAACGTATGCATCATATCTTCATGCAACTTTGCCTGGCCCACAAAGTTCCTGCCAGGAAGGCAAAATGGCTGGTGACACAAAAAGGTCAAGACTTGCCAGATGCAAGATGCTGAAATTCATGTAGTGCCCTAGCTCATTTCTGTGTGGGTTTCAAATTCCTGTTCATTTTCTGTGCTACATGCTTCCACTTAAGCGCATTGACAAATACGAAACTTTCGGAAACTAAACTCTGTATCAGCAAGGTTACATGTTCACTGGGTAACATCAGTTCCCAGGCAGCCTGAGCACCCATCTTGTCTCCAGATGAGTCCCAGAAGGCCCTCCCTGCACAACTGGACACCCTCCATTGGGGGGTTTTATATACGACGTTAAGATCACATTTATTGGGAGAAATACTTACACAACCATGAAAAAGGTTTTAGTGATATAAGAATATAATCTGAATTGAAAAAGCAGGACATAAATGTCATACATGATATGATCCCAATTATACAAATATGTAAATAAAAAATTCTAATAAAAGTTAGAAATATGGATAGTAAAATTTTAATCACTTAATGTTTTTATTTTGTTTTTATTTTCTTTATTTTCCAGAGTTTTCATATCGGCCCACTTTTTAAAATTCCAACTTAATTCTTTAAAATAAAATTATCATAGAGCATTTCTATTTTAAAATTTTAATCCAACTATATAAGTATATAGTACATAACACATATTATTTCTTTTTTTTGAGACAGGGTCTTGCTCTGGTTGCCCAGGCTGGAGTGCAGTGGCGCGATCTCGGTGCACTGCAGCTTTGACTTCCCTGGCTCAGGTGATTTTCCCTCAAACAACTGGGATTACAGGCATGCGCCACCATGCCCGGCTAATTTTTCGTATTTTTAATAGAGATGGGGTTTCACTACGTTGCCCAGGCTGATTTCGAACTCTTGGACTCAAGCAATCCGCCCATCTCAGCCTCCCAGAGTGCTGGGATTACAGGTGTGAGCCACCGTGCCCAGCTACGTGTTATTCCATGAGTTTACTATTATGATGTGTGTGATTTTCATATTAGGCATAGTATTAACAGTTTCCTACATTTTATCTTACTCTGCCATGTAGATACATACATGGATTTAAATAAATGAGTAAATAACTAGTACTAGTCTTATGGTACAAATAAATTTCTATTACAGAAAACATTCTGTACACAGAATATTAGATAGAATGGCTTCTACTAATGGTACTGGTTACTGACTCCAGCATACAAATGTTCACATACAAAATACCACTACTAGTATCCTCTTAGCGCTCTCTGTAACAGTTATCCTTAACTCCTTTGTAGTCATGATACCCTGTTTTTGTCTTGTTTTGTTTGTTTTTTTGTTACTTGTGAAACCACCCCTTTTTCTTGATGGCAATATGCGGCATATACAAGCTGTTTTTCATTTTTAGTAACAAAAGTAATTTTGTGTCTGATGATTTGGGAACTCCCTTAAGATACCTAAAACTTTTGAGGATATTGTTCTTTAAAAAGTTTGTGATTCTGCTGAGTGTGGTAGCTAATGGTTGTAATCCCAGAACTTTTGGGAGGCTGAGGCAGATGGATTGCTTGAGCCCAGGAGTTCGAGACCAACCTGGGCAACATGACAAAACCCAGTGTCTACAAAAATAAAAATAAAAAAATTAGCCAGGTGTGGTGGCGCTCACCTGTATGTAGTCCCAGCTACTCGGAAGGCTGAGGCAAGAGGATCACTTGAGCCCAGGAGGTCAAGGCTGCAGTGAGCCACTGTGATTGTGCCACTGCACTCTAGCCTGAGCAACAGAGGGAGACCTTGTTTCAAAAAAGAAAGAAAAAAGTATCTGATTCTGCTTCATGGAGAACGTTATTTTGGAAGATAAAGAGAAGCAATTAATGCTTCTGTTGTTCAATTAATAGTAATCACCCTTTACCAAAGAAGCCAGCTGTCCTGCTGCCTTATCTTTACTCCTTCCAACCAGCTGTTCATCCATTCAGTTGACATTGAACGAACATCTTTTATATCTAAGCATCCTGCTAGACACTGTGGAAACAGGAATGAAAGGCATTCTCTACTGGGAAGGAACTTGTGTATCAGGACTTGTACACCAACAATGACAATACCATGAGACAAATGCTACGGTGGAAAACAGAGAGGGCACTTTACTCACCCCAGAAAGTTGGGAGACTAGGAAATTCTCCTGAAGAGAGTGGTGGCTAAAGCTTGAAGGGTGAGAAGTAAGGAAAGAGAAGTAATTCAGGTGAAGAGTGTGGAGTATTCTAAGATGGTCAAGAAAAATGTATGAAACAGATATTCCAACAAATGGGAGAGAGATCATACTAGAGGAATGTAACAGCATTGCCAGTCATTGTTGACTGCCATTTTCATGATGGGTGTTAGTTTGATACTAGTCTGCCCAGCGTACATGGATTTTCTCCACCATCACTCACTTGCATGGGTGCAGGCATGGAGGAGGAAGGTGATTACCTGGGGCTGTCTTTGCTGGCTGGGTACAATGCAAAGTGAGGGAGCTCAGGGGATGGCTGATATTTACCAGAGATGGTTGTGATGGTAAACTATGGGCTCTGAGATGGAAAAGGAGAAAAGCGAAGGTAGGAAGAGGCTGATGGAGTAGGAGCGACTGTTGGTTGGGGGAAGAGGGGTATCAATGGACATTTGAAAGCTTTCACTAAGGCCAAGGAATTATTACTGTGGGGATTCCTGAAGTAGTGGTTAGAGAATGTGGTGTTTGTATATGTGATTTTGGAAGCAGTGCAGTTTCCAGTGAAACTGGAAAGCTTCAAGATGTAACCTTGGAAGTGACTGTGGCAGAAATAGAGTGAGGGAAAAGGCCTCCATTGAGAGGCAAATGCACTGAGAGGTCCGGATGTCAGGTGGATTGCCAAGACCCATGTGGGTGTGAAGAAGATTCATGACAGTAGCTGAGAAGGCAAGGGAGATTGTGAGCCAGAAGAGATGACAGCAACCCTGGTGGTAAACTGATAGGAGCCTCTGAGGTTTTTGCAAGAGGAAGGAGGTAGAGTAGTTGTTTGTAGGTGGCACTGGGGAACAAGGAGGACCCTAAAGTATGTAAGGTAGTGAGAATAAATAGCCTCGTTTAACAAGGCTGCAGAGGAAGGGGTCCAAGGTAGGTCATATTTTAGTTAAGGCCAACAGGTGGAGAGAATATTCTGAAAAGGCTGAGATATCAGGGAGTTTGCCAGTCATGGAGTTGAAATCATAGAGTGGAAGGATTTTAGAGGAAGGGAGGACAGAAGGGGATTATTGGGCAAGAATAAGGGATGTGTAGAGAGTTAGGAAATTCAGAGTTCCAGGGATAATGGGTCAGTGGAGAGGGCTGGACATCTGGGGTGATTGAGGCAATGGGAGGGAAGATGGGATTCATTTTGATGGTCTCTAAGCGAACTTGTACTAGGTCAATGTTTCTTGAATTAGGAAACCTACAAGACTATGGTGACATTCTCAGGGGACTACAGTGTACTAATGAATTTTTAAATCTTGGGTTGTAATTTTGATGATAATCTTAAACTTGATTTCAGTTCCCAGATTAGTTTATGTTAATTTGGAATTGTTACCATATAGTACTATACATTTATATGAAATTATAATAAAGGTGATTTAAGGCCAGGCATGGTGGCTCAAGCCTATAATCCCAGCACCTTGGGAGGCCAAGGTGTTCAAGACCAGCCTGGTCAACATAGTGAAATCCCGTCTCTGCTAAAAATACAAAAAATTAGCTGCACATGGTGGTGCATACTGGTAATCCCAACTACTCCGGAGGCTAAGGCATGAGTATCACTTGAACCCAGAGGGGGAGGTTGCAGTAAGCCAATATGGCGCCACTGCACTCCAGCCTAAGCAACAGAGGGAGACTCTGTCTCAAAAAAAAAAAAAAAAAAAAAAAGAGGGAGGAGTGATTTAAATCAGTTACTAGTGTACCATGAAAATTTGAGGAAATTGGCTAGATATTATTTAAAATTCCTTCCAATTCTTATTCTACTTTCTTGTAGAGTACATTACTTTTTAGGTAATGTAGCCCTTATTAATTTAAAACTTTTACAGCATACTACATATGATACAAGTATAGGAAAATTAGAAAATCTTGATTTTCTTCTTTTTTTTTTGATTTTGAGATAGAGTCTTGCTCTGTTGCCCAGACTCAAGTGCAGTGGTGTGATCTCAGCTCACTGCAAGCTCCGCCTCCCGGGTTCACGCCATTCTCCTGCCTCAGCCTCCAGAGTAGCTGGGACTACAGGTGCCCACCATCACACCCGGCTAACTTTTTTGTATTTTAAGTAGAGATGGGTTTCACCATGTTAGCCAGGATCTCCTGACCTCGTGATCCACCCATCTTGGCCTTCCAAAGTGTTGGGATTACAGGCGTGAGCCACCACGCCTGGCAGAAAATCCTGATTTTCTTAAAAACATTAATTACCTGCAAATCCATCAGCTAGAAATAATCATTATTAACATAGTGATGTCCCTCTACATTTATTTGTGTGTTTCTTTCTGTGTGTGTGTGTGTGTGTGTGTGTGTGTGTACTTCAAGGAAGCAGGAAAAGTATTTTTTAATTGAAAACAGAGTCATGCTGATCTATTATGAATGTCTTACTATGTCAGCAAGTATATTTCTACATTGTCATTCCTAATAGCTGTATATTATTCTATTATATGGATTACCATAATTAATTTAGCCAGTCCCCTAATTGGGGACATGTAGGTTGTTTTTAGTTTTTCAGTTTGATATAACACTAGCCAATAAACATCCTTCAATAATAGCATTTTTATATTGTACAATTCCAGTTATTTTTTAATATATCTCATTACAAAAAATTTATTCAATTTGATCATATTCCAGATATAATGTGGAATAATTATCTTTTTTGTCAAAAACTATGGGTTTTTTAGTAAAAACAAAAACACATATAATAAGTGTTCTGTGTTTTTGGCAATCCAGAGTTTTCCAAATTATTTTCTTGGGTGGAGCTCTCCCTGCTGTTTCTCTTTTATCTGTTTCCTTGCAAGGGGTATTTTGTTTACAAAAAAAAAAAGGGGGGGTTTTACTGTTTTTAAAAAATGATATAAACCACTGAGCTAGTCCCTGGCTAAGCTGTGAAGTTAAGTGGCATGACTAGTGGTAGGAATTAGGCCAGAACCTGTATTTCCTTACTCCTAAAAAGAAACTTGGGACCGGGCGTGGTCGCTCACGCCTGTAATCCCAGCACTTTGGGAGGCTGAGGTGGGCAGATCAGATGAGGCCAGGAGTTCAAGACCAGCCTGGCCACCATGGCAAAACCCTGTCTCTACTAAAAATACAAAAATTACCCAGGCATGGTGGCGTGCACCTGTAATCCCAGCTACTCGAGAGTGTGAGGCACGAGAATCACTGGAGCCCAGGAGGCAGAGGTTGCAGTGAGCCAAGATCATGCCACTGCACTCCAGCCTCGGTAACAGAGTGAGACTCTGTCTCAAAAATAAAATAAAATAAAATAAAAATAAACAGAACTTGTAATAAGTACATCCTCTGGACTTAAAACAAATTACTCTAATGCAGTATCTGAATTGCTTACTTTGAACATATTTACAATGTATCCTTTATTTGTATGTTACCTTTTTCTTTATTTCCACTTCAACAATTGGAATTAAAACATTTTGAAAGACACTAAACATCAGCTTAACCAGTAATTAACATTGATGAGTAGAGAAAAAATTTAAGACAGTTGCCAAGTTGACCACTTAAGTGAGGTATGATTTGCTAGTGTTTGTCATCTGTGGGACTTTATAATTATAATAATAGCAGTGTAGTTACACTGTGATGGAAAGTTGACAGTTAACTTTTTCCACTTATCAAACTTCAGAACAATTCTGAAAGTTTCTAGTTTTTAGTTTCCGGGTAATTTATCATTCAATTGATTAAAAATCTATTTTGGGTCACAATTATGAACAATAATACAATTTTTACATATGAATGACATTAACACAGTATTCCTTCTTTTTTAATTTCCAGGGAAAGACTACTATTATTCTAAGGTGTCTTGACAGGTAAGTGTCATGTTAACCTCTAAACTACGGTTATGCTTATTCTAGTTGTACAGGGCAAGTTAGATCTAAAAGACATAAGGAAGGGGAACGATTTTAAGACCCAAACAAAATATTTAATTCTTAGCAAATCCTTAGTATAACCTTTAAGAGTGCCTTTAAAGATAAAACTAACAATAAGCCAAAAATTATTTGAGACTAATACTGGATTTCCCTATTTGAGGGAGAAATGCTACTGTAATGACCCAGCCTATAATAGTATTTACCCTCTTTTTGGCTATGCTACTCTGGTATTTAAATTATTTTTATTCTACCTAATCTACAGTTATTTGAACATTCATTGTAAGCTTTAGCTGCTCAGGGGTACATTTTTGAAGCACAGTGTTGGTCCTCAAACTGGATATTTTATCATTTCTTTTATATATTTGCTAACGTATGCTGTAGAAGCAGGCCGTCAGATTAAGATTTAGGATTATGGGCCGGGCGCGGTGGCTCAAGCCTGTAATCCCAGCACTTTGGGAGGCCGAGACGGGCGGATCACGAGGTCAGGAGATCGAGACCATCCTGGTTAATACGGTGAAACCCCGTCTCTACTAAAAAGTACAAAAAACTAGCCGGGCGAGGTGGCGGGCGCCTGTAGTCCCAGCTACTTGGGAGGCTGAGGCAGGAGAATGGCGTGAATCTGGGAGGCGGAGCTTGCAGTGAGCTGAGATCTGGCCACTGCACTCCAGCCTGGGTGACAGAGCGAGACTCCGTCTCAAAAAAAAAACAAAAAAACAAAAAAAAACCATTTAGGATTATGATTGGTAGATGTTGCAGGAAGCTGATGAGGAAAGCCTTCAATCATTTTTGGAAGATATTTCTCTGTTCCCTTCATTTGAATACATATATCTTATAACTTCTCCAAAAATCATCAAAAGAGATGGAATTTGGTGTTAAGGTCACATTAAAGAAACATCACTCATTTGAAAAATATTATTAAAGGATACAAATAATAAATTCCCGCTTTGGTGTAATTCCTTTCACCAACAATATTGTTTCTCAGAGGAACTATCAACAGTAACACCTGTTTTATCTTTCCATCTCCAGGAATCATGGGTCTTCCTGTCATAAACAGATCATCTAATACAACACCAGCTTAGGATAAAATACTACAAAATAGTACATTGAGTTGAAAAGTATTAATTTCTTTCTTTTTTTTTTTTTTTTTTTTTGAGACGGAGTTTCGCTCTTGTTGCCCAGGCTGGAGTGCAATGGTGCCATCTCGGCTCACCGCGACGTCTGCCTCCTGGGTTCAAGCGATTTTCCTGCCTCAGCCTCTCGAGTAGCTGGGATTACAGGCATGTGCCACCACACCCAGCTAATTTTGTATTTTTAGTAGAGACAGGGTTTATCCATGTTGGTCAGGCTGGTCTTGAACTCACAACCTCAGGTGATCCACCTGCCTCGGCCTCCCAAAGTACTGGGATTACAGGCGTGAGCCACCACGCCCAGCCCTGAAAAGTATTAATTTCAATTCCTCAATAGTCTACTTAGGAAAAGGTTAATTTTCTAAACTATAGGTTAAATATCAGATCTTATAAATTTTGTCTTAAAAGTAGCATTTTGCTTGATAAAATTTCTTTTTTTTTTTTTTTTTTTTTTTTTTGAGACGGAGTCTCGCTGTGTCTCCCAGGCTGGAGTGCAGTGGCGTGATCTCGGCTCACTGCAAGCTCCGCCTCCCGGGTTCACGCCATTCTCCCGCCTCAGCCTCCCAAGTAGCTGAGACTACAGGCGCCCGCCACCACGCCCGGCTAGTTTTTTGTATTTTTAGTAGAGACGGGGTTTCACCGTGTTAGCCAGGATAGTCTCGATCTCCTGACCTCGTGATCCACCCGCCTCGGCCTCCCAAAGTGCTGGGATTACAGGCTTGAGCCACCGCGCCTGGCCTGCTTGATAAAATTTCTATCTTTCAGAAAATATAACCAAACATTACTCTCTATATAATATATTCAAAAGATATATGCAGGGGTGATATTCAAAATATTTAATAAACATAATTATGTAAGTTACAAATTTAAAAATCATTTCTCTTTCTTCTCCAATCTGAGGATAGATATGGGGTCGGGCGCAGTGGCTCATGCCTGTAATCCTAGCACTTTGGGAGGGCAAGGCAAGCGGATCTCTTGAACTCAGGAGTTCAAGACCAGCCTGGCCAACATAGTGAGAACTCGTCTGTACCGAAAGATACAAAAATTAGCTGGGCGTGGTGGTGCACACCTGTAGTCTCAGCTACTCAGGAAGCTGAGGTGGGAGGATTACTTGAGCCTGAGAGGTTGAGGCTGCAGTGAGCTGTGATCACGCCACTGCATTCTAGCCTGCATGACAGAGTGAGACCCTGTCTCAATAAAATAAAATAAGAAAGTAAAATAAAGATATGTACCAATATAATTTGGCCTTAAAAAGGAAGGAAATTCTGTCACATGCTACAACTTGGATGAAGCTTGAGGGCATTATGCTAAGTGAAATAAGCCAGAAACAGAAAAAACAAATATTGGGCTGGGTGTGGTGGCTCACACCTGTAATCCCAGCATTCTGAGAGGCCAAGGCGGGCAGATCACTTGAGGTCAGGAGTTCGAGATCAGCCTGACCAACATAGTGAAACCTCATCTCTACTAAAAATAAAAAAATTAGGCAAGCATGGTGGTGGGCCCCTGTAATCCCAGCTTCTTGGGAGACTGAGGTACAGGAATCACTTGAACCTGGGAGGGGGAGGTTGCAGTGAGCCAAGATCGTGCCACTGCAAAAAAAAAAACAAAAATACATATGTGTGTGTGTGTATATATATATAGTATGATTCCACTTATATATCTAGAATAATCAAACTCATAGAAACAAAAAGAATGGTGGTTACCAAGAACTGGGGGAAGGGAAAACGAGAAGTTGTTTAATGGGTATGGAGTTTCAGTTTTGTGAGATGGAAAAGTTCTCAATATTACTGAATTGTACACTTAAAAATAGGTAAGATGAATTTTATTTTATGTGTTCTTTACCATAATAAAAAGTTAAATATATATATACACCATAAAACTGCTTACCAGCAATATAAGCTATAGTATAAATAATTCAACAAATTGTTTTAATATTTTCCTAATCATTACTGATTTTAAGGACTTGTTGATATAATTTATTAACTATCGCTATCTAAATGATGCCTATATTTGAGCTGTGATTTAAGATAAAGAACTGCTAGAGAACTGCATTAAAGTCTTGCATTGTTTTTGTTTTCTTGAGACAGGGTCTCTCTCTGTCACCCAGGCTGGAGTGCAGTGGCATGATCTTGGCTTATTGCAGCCTCAACCTCCCAGGCTCAAGTGATTCTCTCACTTCAGCCTCCTGAGTAGTTGGGACTACAGGCATTTACTACCCTTTTTTGTAGAGACAGAGTTTTGCCATGTTGCCCAGGCTAGTCTTGAACTTGTGGACTAAAGCAATTTACCTGCCTCAGCCTCCCAAAGTGCTAGGGTTACAGGCATGAGCCACCATGCCTGGCCAAGTCTTGCATTGATGTTGTAATGTGACAGCCATTAGATTCCTAGCTCCTCACATCATGGCTGAATATAAACCCAGTGTCACTTTGGGAGGCCAAGCGGATGGATCATGAGGTTAGGAGATCGAGGGCATCCTAGCTAACATAGTGAAACCCCGTCTCTACTAAAAATACAAAAAAGCAGGAGAATGACGTGCACCTGGGAGGCAGAGCTTGCAGTGAGCCGAGATCACGCCACTGCACTCCAGCCTGGGCGACAAAGCGAGACTCCGTCTCAAAACAAACAAACAAACAAACAAAAAAAAACCCAGTGTCAGTGCTTCCTGCATGGCCTGGATGTGGAGATCTTGTGCCCAGCATGGCCATCCACACTGCTAGCCTCAACTCATTCTCTACATGCCCCAGCAGTGCCTTTAGGGGCTACCACATTATGCATGCGCCGTTAAAATCCACTAAGATGGTGTTTTGCAGGTTTACTTCTTTTGTATATATAATTTATCTCAATGCTATTATACAAGGTAACTTCTCTACTAATAAAGTTTTTAAGAGGAAGGAAAAATGAATCAGGTAAGATGGTAGCATAAGAAACTAATACCACCTACAATGATGATACTATCTGCCTTTATTTTACAGAGATGAGCCACCAAAACCAACCTTAGCTTTGGAATATACATATGGAAGAAGAGCAAAAGGGCACAACACAGTAAGTGTCTTTTAAAGTGACATTGCTATGCCCATAGATGGGAAAGTAATACTGCTAACTTTGTTTTACATTTTCCATCTTACCTGTAATCAATAAACATATCCAGTTGTACACTTCATAGCTGTCTGCCATTAAACTTGAAATGCAGTGTGGCAGATAGAAGCCAACCCAAACTGTGAAAAGATTTTAGCCTTCTCATGTATTATGTCTTAAAATGCTATAATAAGATACCTTTTTAACTTTATTGTGCAGTTCATGAGAATAGTGTTGTGAGTTACTTTCGGTCTCTCAAAAATCTGCTAAAATATAGGTTTGACCTGTGGAATATTTATGAAAATATACTGTTTAAAATCTAAATTACTAGCATTTAAAAATGCATCTTGAAGTTGATAGTACCAGTTGAGATCGTATGCCCTACTTGATTATAATCCTATTTTCACTTGTTTTAATGTCTCTTTAGAGGAACATTATAAACTCTTCAGGATAGAAGGAGGGTTTATAGTATATGTTGGCGGGGGGAGGGGTGGGGAATTCCTAAATAGAATCTTTTTGGAGTTGTCACCTGAAAAGAGGTCATTTCTTAAATAAAGTTAAGTGTGTAGAAGGACAATCTAGAATGGAGCATCCCGCTACTCCCCTAACAAAGGCACATTTTTATACACTGACTTAGTCCAAATGTTTGCTCATTAGTAGACAGTATATAAAGAGATAAAACTTCCTATCGTTGCTTCCAGGATTCACCAACGAAAGTGGGTTATTAAAACTGAAATTTAAAGAAAAAAACATAATATATGGAGGTACAGGAGAACTTCATTTTTGTGACTCACTTGAATTTTGACACGAGTAATAAGCCTAGAAATGTAATTATGCTTTTCATTGGAAACTTGGAGACAGCTCTCATAAGCTTAACCATTGAGAAGAGCTCTAAAAACTTCCCTTTATCAAATTGTGAATTGAGGGAGATTTTCCAGTGAATAATTATTTTCCCCACAAAAATTAATGATTCAGATATGAACAGCCAAACAATTGTAGAGATTGCAAAATGAAATTTTGTCAAAAATCCAAAATAATATATATTCATCTAAAACTTATTTTATTGACATCCTGTCTCTTCCAGGTTCATGGGAGTAGATACATAAAAACTTGTGTGATTTTTTTTTTCCTAAACTTTGTACTGTCAAGTGGGATATTTCCATATTCATTCTGGAAGCATCATATCTTTCTCAGATTTAATTCCCTAAGAGTCCTAAATAGAAGTATTTTGTCAGCTCCTCACACAATTTCAGTGACCTGAAGGGTCTTCAGTGTCAGGACAGAAGCAGAAATGCCATTAGCCAACAATCTAGGAACGTCTTATGGAATAGATGGTCCTATTTCTTTTCTTTTCTTTTTCTTTCTGAGACAAGGTCTCACTCTGTCACCCAGGCTGGAGTACAGTGGCAGGATCATAGCTCATGGCAGCCTCAAACTCCTGGGCTCAAAGAATCCTCCCGCATTAACCTCCCAAGGAAACTGCCCCCACAAATTCACTACAAGCATGCACCACCACACTCAGCTAATTTAAAAAGATTGTTTATAGTGATGGAGTCTCACTGTGTTGGCCAGACTGACCTTGAACTCCTGGCTTCAAGTGATCCTCCAGCCTTGGTCTCCCAAAGTGTTGGGGTTTACAGGTGTGAACCACTGCACCCAACCCTAAATGATCTTATTTCTGAACTTCTTGGCTGCCTAGCCCTGTCAGTTTCCTATTATTTTGAGGGTCCTATAAAAAAGAGAAGCTATTGTTTGATCTCTTGTTCCCCCACCTACCATGTATTATTGTCAGTGGTAGCCTGTCAGATTCTCCACAGGAATCAGGAACAAATCGTCTGCTTATACTTTTGCTCAAGTAATCTTGATCCGCAGCCAGGACTGCCATTTGTTCGTCCCTTTTCTTTATGCCTTACGTGTGTCTAATTCATTCTGCGAGCTTCTGTCTTCCTAAACAGGAATGTTTTCCTATTCACCTGTTTTATTTCTGTCTAGAATTATAAATGTTTTCCAAAAAATAATACCAAATTTGCTCAACGGGTTAATTTTTATCTAAAATCTGCGTAAGTGTATGCCACATATGTTATTTACAAGATTGACACACTGTTTATTGTATTACTAGAATTAAGGCATTTGTGTACACATATAGACAATTCTGAATATTTCATCATTTTTCTTTAAAAATAGGTGCTTTGGTGCATTTTGAGGGATGGAATAAAGGAAAAAATTTTGACTGCCAAGAAAGGGTTGATTAAAGACTACAATATTTTATATGTATAATTATTACTGGCAAGTGCTAATGACATGTAAGAAGTACTTAAAATTCAAAAAATCAAAAATGTTTGTTTTTCAGCCAAAAGATATCGCCCACTTTTGGGAACTGGGTGGAGGAACCTCTTTATTGGACTTAATCAGCGTCCCCATCACAAGTGACACCTTACGGTAAGTGAGCCAGCTCCAGGAAAAGCTGTAAGCGCACAGGAGTGTCCCTAGGAGAAATATGAGTTGGCTTTTCTCAGTCAGAATTTTGGGGCACAGTTTTATGTTGCTGACGGCTTATGCCCACTTCCTTTCTAAATGCCTAAATTGTAATGCTTTCAAAGAAGTTTTAAAAGAACCAAGATTTTGGCCTGTGCTGAACTGAGATAGCTGACATTCCTCCTAGTAACATATTTTCCAAGCTGAAAACAAACAGACAAAAAAAAAAAATACATCAAATTACACTTGGGCAATGAATTCATTTTGTAAAAATAAATTTGAAAAGCTTTATTCTTTCCATTATCCATCTCAGTATGAGTTAATTCGGCTCTGAGTTTTTTTCTTCAGCTGAGTATTATAAGCTACCTTTGAATTTAATGCTAATTTACATCCTTGAAGCTTCATTTAAAGGAAGACTATATGTCGGAGAAGAGAGAAAGTCTCTCCGTTTGCTGACCTTAGAGAAATAGAACTTAGGGGAAACCTCAAAACGCTTGAGTGATGTTTTCCTGACAGTGACTCCCACATGTTGGCCAAATGTGTGGAAAATTGTGACATTTCTTACAATGTTCCTGGGAACTGGTCTTAGCTAAGAAAAACATATTTTTTTAATCTGAAGTATTTTGTTCTTAGAGTTTAACATAAACCATTGCTGCTGCCTGGATCAAATACAAAGGGCTTGACAATTAGTTGTTACATGTTGGTCATTAAGCTCCTTGGAGGATGGAATTATTTCTTGTTAATGGGACTGTTGTTTTTCTAGAACTGGCTGGATACAGTTGGCTTTATTTTGTCTTTTTTTTTTTTCCTTTTAATGAAGCATGATTTACTTTCTTTCACTTATTACAAAAGTAATATATGCTCATATAGAAAACTTGTAAAAATACTGAAAGACACAAAGAAAGTAAAAGGAACCAGAATCACATTAAAAAATAACCACTTTAACATGTTGAGGTATTTCTTTCAGCCTTTTCAATATCTGTAAATAGACTTTGTACAGGTTTGGGATATTTTATATACATATTTAGATCTTGCTTTTCCACTTTTAAACACTTTTCCCTATGATACTATTTTTCAGAAACATGGAATTTTACAGTTAGATAGTTTTTCATTTGTCTCTCTTTAATGGAGACAAATAAGTGAAGCTGCCTGGGAATAGTGCCTAGTGGTGTGGTTGAGAAGAGATGGTGAGGGGCCAGGTGCGGTGACTCAGGCCTGTAATCTCAGCACTTTGAGAGGCCAAAGCTAGAGGATCACTTGAGGTCTGGAGTTCAAGACCAGCCTGGGCAACATAGTGAGACCCCATCTCTACAAAAAAGTTAAAAAATAAAATTAGCTAGGCATCATAGCATGCCTCTGTAGTCCCAGCTACACAGGCGGCTGAGGCAGGAGGATTGCATGAGTCAGGGAGTTTGAGGCTGCAGTAAGCTATGATCATACCACTGTACTCCAGCCTGAGTGACAGAGTGAGACATTGTCTCTTTAAAAAAGAGAGAGAGAGAGAGAGAGAGAGGGAGATAGTAAGGGTAGGAGGAGCTTCCAGTTAGAGTGGCCAGAGGCTGAAAGGGTGAAAATACAGTAGCTGGCTCTTACCTGGGTCGGAAGTTGGCTCCTATTCAGCTGATTTGTTATATTACCTCTCTCCCCTTCTCAAAGCCCAAAAGGTTTTGGCCTGCTGGAATTGTGGAAATTCTAGGTTCTGCAGGAAGCCAGATTATCCTGAGGGTTAATACCTCATTTGTGAGGTCTTGGTCTCCCTTTCCCTGGAGCCCCAGGACAGCTGGGACCTGCTTTAGGAAAGAGGAAGGGTCAGGGTTATGATCAACAGAGGGAAAGGGAGCCATAGGCTTGGGTCTAAAGTAGGTTGCTGAGTGGTTAAATAATTCATGGAAAACATTTCATTCTTCATGTGGTTGCTAATCTCAAAGTGTTTTTGACTGGAATTCGTTTGACACATAATTTCCTTGTGTTGGATGAAGTCCCACAACTTGAGAAAACAATATTGCCAAATACTGTTAGATACTGTTTATCTCTGAAATAACCGCTTATAGAATTATAAATACATTGAACATTTCCACAGACTTCAGACAATTGGTAATAGAACATTTCCTGTAGTCTGAATCTCTGTTTTAAGAGTTTATTAAAAAGAAATTTGGGGCTATCATTTGCTATGAAATAGGTAAAAAGTAACAAAAGTATTTCCAAATATACTGTAAACAAAAATTTTAATCTTAGAAAAATTTGAGTAATTTAGTTTTCTTTCACTTAAAATAATTTTTCACTTGAAAAAAATAATAAATTTTACGTTATATCCATTTCATCACAATGAAAAAATGTTAAATCATAGTTGAAACATAACCATACCAAAACCCTAAAAATAAAATTAGTACAATTAAAAATGTATATATTATTTTTACAGTTAAGCAAAACTGTTTATGAGCTTATTAAAATGACATAAATATAATTGCCTAGACCATGTAATAACGCAATAATTTTTAGAAAATTTGATAATTAATGTATAAAAGACCACTTTCTGAATTTAGACCAACAGAATTGTTACTGTTTTGCTTGAATTATACAAAATAGTCTGTTTACTTGAACTAAACAAAATAATTAAATAACATTATAATTTTGTGCTATGTCTTCTAGCAGAATGTTTGCTGTGTTGATCAAGGATATATTGGTTATATTGGAGATAATCCTAAACCATCAAGGATTATGGTTCTACATACTTACTGTAACCATTTTTTAAAATACTCCTAGATTTATATATGTTTAGTTTTTATTGTGGTAAAATATACATAGCATAAAATTTTAGTCATTTTTAACTGTGCAGTTCAGTAACATTAAGTATATTCTCATCACCATCCATCTCCAGAACTTTTTAATCTTCTCGAACTGAAACTCTTTACCTATTAAACAATAACTCCTTATTTTTCCCTCCCCAGCTCCTGGCAACCCTCATCCCTACTGCCTGTCTCTATGAATTTGACCACTCCAGTACCTCATATAAATGAAATCATTCATTATTTCTCCTTTTGTTATTTATTTGTATCATATAGCATAATGTCTTCAGGGTTCGTCCATGTTGTAGTATGTGTTAGGATTTCCCTCACTTCTAAGGCTAAATAATGTTCCATTGTGTAAACAAATAACCACAGGTTAGTTATCCATTAATCCATGCAGGAACATTTGGGTTGTTTCCATCTTTTGACTATTGTGAGTAATGCTGGTATGAACACTGTGTACACTATCTGTTTAAATCTCTTCCTTCAGTTCTTTTGTGTATAGACTCAGAAGTGGAATTGCTGGATCATCTGGTAATTCTATGTTGAATTTTTTGAGGAATCACTATACTATTTTCCACAGCGGCTGTACCATTTTACATTCCCATAAGCAATGTACAGGGGTTCTAATTTCTCTGTATCCTCGCTAATACTTGTTATTTTCTCATTTAAAAAAATGTTTTAGGCCAGGAGCGGTGGTTCACACCTGTAATCCCAACACTTTGGGAGGCTCAGGTGAGTGGATCACCTGAGGTCAGGAGTTCGAGACCAGCCTGGGCAACATGGTGAAACCCCGTCTCTACTAAAAATATGAAAATTAACCGGACGTGGTAGTGCACGCCTGTAACCCCAGCTACTCGAGAGGCAGAGGCAGGAGAATCGCTTGAACCCAGGAGGCAGAGGTTGCAGTGAGCTGAAATTATACCAATGTACTCCAGCCTGGACGATAGAGACTCCTCCACCAAAATAAAAAAAAAATGTTTTGATAGTAGCTAGCCTAATGGATAGGAAGTTGGACATCTTTTCATGTGTTAATTGGCCATCTGTATACCTTCTCTGGAGAAATGTCTGTTTGAGTCTTTTGTCTTTTTTTTTTTTTTTTAATGTAGTTGAGATGGGGTCTCGCTATGTTGCCCAGGCTGGTCTTGAACTCCTGGCCTCAAGCAATCCTCCTGCCTTAGCTTTCCAAAGCTCTAGAATTACAGACATGAGCCACCATCCCTGGCCTCTTTGCCCATTTTTGAACGGGAATGTTTGTTTTCGTTGCTGAGTTTAGGTTTATGTTTGATGTGCATGAACAGAATACAAGTGCATATGGTGATGGTGGTGGTGTATCTGGTGGTCAGGAGTGTGCTTTCAGAGAGACAGAATGTTATTGCAGAAAAACATGTAACTTTGGATCTAAATACCAGTTCTACAATTTACTAATTATGTAAATCTGCACCTTAGACTTCTTCTAATCTATGAAATGGACATTATAACATCTTCTGGAGAGGGTTATTGTGGAGATTAACTAGGTAGTTCCCTAGCAAGGTCCACCCATAAATCTATTTTCTTCTCCTTTACCTGATTATTGTGTTATTGTTTTTGCTTCTTTTATTATTTTTGCTTCCCTTTTTTGGAGCACACAGTAAAACTGGATGTAAACATGGCATTGTCGGCTCAAATGCTTGCAGCTTCTCTATTTGAACTAAACTACTTTTAGTTCGAACAGAAACTTAGTTCTACTATTGTAGCACTTAAATATCACTAGAGGAAAGTATTGGAATAAATAAGGCTATGACTTTGGTTTTTTGTTTTTTGTTTTGTTTTGTGTTTGGGGGTCTTAGAATAATGCTATGGGGTTTTTTTTCCCCCCTTTAAGGTATATTTTCGTTATTCTTTGATAAATTTCAGTACATTAGGGTTTCAAAATGGTAACTATTTTGAGTCTTTCTTGAAAAATGTTTTTATTTCTTTAGGACGTTTTCTCTTGTTCTCGTTCTGGATCTTTCAAAACCTAATGATCTTTGGCCCACCATGGAAAATCTCTTGCAAGCCACAAAAAGCCATGTAGACAAAGTGATAATGAAACTGGGAAAGACAAATCCTAAAGCAGCTTCTGAAATGAGACAGAAGATCTGGAATAATATGCAGAAGGATCATCCTGTGAGTTGCTGTTTGGGATTATTACTGGACTCCTTAGTCCCGTATATAGTTAATGATAACATCACAAACAACTTCTTTAGATTTTTATGCATGACTTGAAATTCATTTGATGTAGATGAACCTGCTTACTGGAAAATTACAGCAATTTATTAAAACCTCAGTAAGAGCAAAACAAGAAAGAAGATTCCTTATATCTTCTTGTTAGACATCTTCTGTGATTGTTATGGCATATTACACCAATCAGAGAAATAGAGTTTTAAAGTAGTGGTTTGATATTGATTTTATAATCTCTGTAAAAATGAAGATAAAAAGCCAGATTGTACAAAAGTCACCTGAGAAAGACTAGATGAAGCTACAACTTTAAGCAAGAGGTAGAGTTTTAATAGCCTTCACCATCACTCTGTATTTTACATTCATTTGTTTCTGTCACTTATTCAGGATCTTTTTATCATCTGACAGCTAATTATATTATAAAGTTGCTATGATAGTAACACAGGTTCCTCAAATACAATCATAAATATCAGCATCTGGAAAACTAAGAGCAGCATTTTATATTATCCAGAGTTTATAAGAAAGTGTAGCCAGGTGCTGTGGCTCATGCTTACAATCCCAGCACTTTGGGAGGCTGAGGCGGGCAGATCACGACGTCAAGAGATCAAGGCCATCCTGGCCAACATGGTGAAACCCCATCTCTACTAAAAATACTAAAATTAGCCGGGTGTGGTGGTGTGTGCCTATAGTCCCAGCTACTCAGGAGGCTGAGGCATGAGAATCGCTTGAACCTGGGAAGCAGAAGTTGCAGGAGCCAAGATCGCACCACTGCACTCCAGCCTGACGACAGAGTGAGACTCCTCCTCAAAAAAAAAAAAAAAGGAAGAAAGTGTTTTACATAGGAAATAATGAAACAAATCTATGATGGATAAATGCTATTCCAACAAACAGGTAACATAAAATAGAAAAAAAAACCAGGAAGGTAATATATAAGGAAATAAAAGGGTAGAAAAAGGAAAATAATAAATATCATAGTAATTTAGGGAATTGCCATTTCTAGTTTTACACTTATGAAATATAGCTTAGGAAGTGAAAGTTAAATATTGGAACAAATTCTCTGTCAAGCAAATTAAGTAAACATCTATGAAGAGACTGAAAATGGAATGGTTTTGGAAGTAAATAGAAATTGCTAAGCACCTAGCATTAAAGAATTATAATAAATCAATGAAATATGTTTATTAAACAGGATCGTGAATTAATTGACCCATTTCCAGTACCTCTGGTCATAATTGGAAGTAAATATGATATTTTTCAGGTAAGCTCTTCCACTTCTAGCTGAGTTTGTTGTACATACATGGCTGTGCTTTTTATGAGGGAGGTACAAAAATAATGTCAACATAAGAAAAATAATTATTGAAGGAATAGATTAGTAAGTCATACATCTTAAAGATTTTGGAAAAGAAGACATAGTTGGGACAGAAAAACATAGGTAAAGAAAATAAATGCAGTGATTAGAATGGGGATAAGGCAGATTTAGAAAACGAATCCTGCCGGGCACAGTGGTTTATGCCAGTAGTACTAGCACTTTGGGAGGCTGAAGGGGGAGGATCACTTGAGCCCAGGAATTTGAGGTTACAGTGAGCTGTAGTCACACCACTGTACGTCCAGCCTGGGTTACACAGTGAGACACTGTCTCTTAAAAAAAAAACAAAAAAGTCTAGGCCGGGCGCGGTGGCTCAAGCCTGTAATCCCAGCACTTTGGGAGGCCGAGGCGGGTGGATCACGAGGTCAGGAGATCGAGACCATCCTGGCTAACACGGTGAAACCCCGTCTCTACTAAAAATACAAAAAACTAGCCGGGCGAGGTGGCGGGCGCCTGTAGTCCCAGCTACTCGGAGGCTGAGGCAGGAGAATGGCGTGAACCCGGGAGGCGGAGCTTGCAGTGAGCCGAGATCCGGCCACTGCACTCCAGCCTGGGCGACACAGCGAGACTCCGTCTCAAAAAAAAAAAAAAAAAAAAAAAAAAAAAAGTCTTCAACCCAGTCACTGGGGAATAGGACTTACTTCTCAACTTTTAAATTGAAGAAAGTAGAAAATTAGTTCCTTCTTATCTTTGCTTGTCAGAGAATCGTTAGGGTATTCCACACTATGAAATATGCGCTTATATCTAAATTCTGTTGAGCTAAGTATTTAAACAAAGAAAGATCTGATAGCTGAAGCTCTAAGAAGGCTGCAGCTGTTGTTCAGCTCTCTATGAAACAAATATCAAGGTAATGGAATACTATTCCTGAAGGTGAGTTTAAAAAAATAAGAAATAATCTGTTTCTACATTTAATAATTTGAATCTTCCTGCTATAGATATTTGGTTATCTTGACTTTTTTTAATAACATATTTCTACAGGATTTTGAGTCTGAGAAGAGAAAAGTAATATGCAAGACACTTCGATTTGTTGCACATTATTATGGAGCATCATTAATGGTTTGTACATTTCTTGTCCTTTGGGCTTGGACAGTACCAAATTTGAGGAAATTAGCAACTTGATGCACAACTACGAGGAATAAATGCTTTTGCTAATGCACATGGTCCCATTGCTCTCCCACTGCTGAAGACCTCTCCTTACAGAGTGTTTGATAGTGCATCTGTTGAACATGTGCTACTAGTTGGTCTCCCCCTTCTTTGGAACAAAAGTTCTAAATTGTTTATATCCATAAATCCCAACCAAGTTTAAAGAGACAAGTTGATTATCTATTTATTCATTTTTGGTATCCCCTTAAGAATTAGAATCTGTATTCCCTTAAAAGAAAAACAAAAAATAACTCTAACAGTGTGTGTACGGGGGATGAGGGCTCTTTTAAAAAGTACTGTTTGTTGTAAAAGTTAAAAACATGAAATCTGAAGTCATGTGCCCTGGGTTCGAATCTCAGGGTGACCATTTATTAGACGTGTGATCTTAGGCAAGTCACTTAATTTCACTTAAGCCTCATTGTCCTCCAGGGTAAAATGGAGAAAAATAGTATCTTCTTCATAGGGTTGTTGTGAGGATTCAAAGAGGGAGTACGTGTGAAATGCTTAGCACAGGGCCTAGAACAGAATATTACTCAATAAATGTTGGTTTTTATAATCACTGTTATTATCTCCCATAGCAGGACTAAACTTCACTAAATGTCCTTTAATGCTATAAAATATAACAACTTTTTTTTTTTTTTTTTTTTTGAGATAGTCTCACTCCGTCACCCAGGGTGGAGTGCAATAGTGTGGTCTTGGCTCACTGCAACCTCTGCCTCCCGGGTTCAAGCGATTCTCCTGCCTCAGCCTCCTGAGTAGCTGGGACTACGGGCGTGTGCCACCATGCCCGGCTAATTTTTGTATATTTAGTAGAGACGGGGTTTCACTGTGTTGGCCAGGCTGGTCTCGAACTTGTGACCTCGTGATCTGCCCTCCTCAGCCTCCCAAAGTGCTGAGATTACAAGCGTGAGCCACCGTGCCTGGCCAAAACATTTTTATTTAAACAATTTCCAGCTGGGTGCAGTGGCTCACGCCTGTAATCCCAACACTTTGGGAGGCTGAGGCGAGAGGATCATTTGAGCTCAGGAGTTTGAGACCAGCCTGGGCAACATGGCAAGAACCTGTCTCTACAAAAAATTTTAAAAATTAGCTGGCCATGGTGGCACACACCGGTTGTCTCAGCTACTTGGGAGGCTGAGGTGGGAGGATCATGTGAGCTCGGGAGGTCAAAGCTGCAGTGAACCATTATCACACCACTGCACTCCAGACTGGGCTTGTCTCAAAAAAAAAAAATTCCTTTACATTTGAATAATTATTTAATGGTCTCTTTTTTCCTCCAAATTAAAGCACTCAGAGGAACCTAGAGACAACATGGTCTAGCCCCTTGCCTTCATGGCTAGAATATTTTGACTGAAAGTAATATTTACAAAGTATGTATTCTCAGCTTTTATACCTTTCAAAACATTATACATACATTTCATTACGTATTTTCTTAAAAACGATCACCTTTTATGTTTGAATTGTATTTGCTTACGTATTAGGTTGACACAGTACTTTGGGAAATGTTTTTCTTCACTATTTTGAGAGGATATGGGGAATTTAAAGTGAATGACTCATCCAGGGTACAGAGGTAAAGATCTTGCAGTTACTTATTTTTGCCACTAGAGAGGGTCACACATTTACTTCTGGCTATCAAGTTAGCTGAGGGAAATCCCTGTATTTCTTTAGGAACAGATTACATTTGATGGAGGGCCCAGTCTGGTCTCACGGGTACAAATTTAGATGAAGTCAGGTCATTGCAGGCCACAGCAAGCCTGGGATTCACTGTGGCCCAGGAGATGGAACAAGATCAGGGACCAGGGAATGACTTTGAGAAGGGCTTCATCTCAGCTTTCAGTAAGCCCAAAGGAACAGGGTTTGGGTTAGTGGAGTACTTCTGGACCACCAAAGGAACCATAAGGCCTTTCAGGAAGAATGTAGCCAAAGTGATCAAAGCCCCATCTTTCAGTTTCATGTCTCCTCTTACCCTCTGCCCCATTTAAGGAAGAAAGTTGGGTACTGCTTTGCAAAATTCCATGATATTTAGCAGGGTTTTTTTCCCAACACTATAGTTGATCCTATACAGTGCAGTTGAGAATATTGATTCAACATTATGAACAATCTAATTAAGTTAATAAAAACAAAACACAGGCCAGGCGTGGTAGCTCTTGCCTCTAATCTCAACACTTGGAGGGTGAAGTGGAAAGACCACTTGAGGCCAGGAGTTCAAGACCAGCCTGGGCAACAAAATGAGACCTTGTCTTGACAAAAAAAAAAAAAATTTAATTAGCCAGTCATTAGCATCATAGTGCATGCCTGTGGTCCTAGCTACTCAGGAGGCTGAGGCAGGAGGATTGCCTGAGCCTGGCAGTTCAAGGCTGCAGTGAGTTGTCATCACACTGCTGTACTCTAGCCCGGGCAACAGAGCAAGACCCCATCTCTTAAAAAACCAATATGCTCCTCACCCCCCAAAGAGAACAGGAGAAGACTGGTAAGTAGAACCAGATTCAGAGGAGAGCCATCAGGATGGCAGGGACTTAAAATTATTATATATGAGGACCAGTAGAATATCACCTAAAATGTGATAACTCTCTTACATAGTTGAAGGAATGTTCCATAGAAAAGTGACTAACTTCATTCTTTGCTATTCTAAAGTCCATAAAAAGGAATCAATAGAGTTTACTCAAAATATGAAAGCACTTTCTAATACTACCATTTTCTGAAAACAGAATGAATTATTTGGGGAGATGAGTTCCCAGGTATTGAGTTTGTTTAAGCAGAAGGCTTACAGGTCTTTGTGAAGGGTGTTTCAGAAGTGGTTGATGCAGCAGATGGAGGAGTTGGGTTAGAAAACTTCTAATGTTCTCCCAGCCCTATGTTCTGTGAAATATGTTTGTGATTAGGTTTTTCCTTTCTCATAAAGAAAATAAAATTAAGCAGAGCAGTTATATTTCTAAAATTCAGTTAAAGTTTTCTATATGTATTTTTAAACATGGTCTCAGTAGAAGCATTACAATTATTTCAATGCTTTCTTTTAAATAAATGTATCAGATCTTATATATACACATGAGTATTCTCATTTGAATACTTTCTCTGAGAGCGTTAAGAACTTTCTGTTCTTAATCCAGAATGAGGCTTATCTTGTGGAATTGCCATTGGAACCATAACGCTGATGTCTTTGCTTCATAATTAGATTTCATTTCAGTTCAAAATTGTTCTTCTCACTTCCATACCTCTTAGTCATTTTGACTTGGCTGTGAATGACTTTTGGTATCTACAGAAATCCAATCTAGTTTTTAAAGATTTGTAGAGTAACCATATGTCCTGGTATTTATCTGATGTCACAGCTTAATGATTAATAGTACCCAACCCTTTTCATTCTCTGAAATGTTCTGGTTATGGTTTCCCTAGTTATATGCCAGCATTGAAAATATTCAGTAGCTTAGGCACCAAAAGCAATTTAAAAAGAAGTTTAAAAATTACTTTAGTGAGTATCAGCATCATTAGACCAGTCTGCAGTCCCACAGTGACTGTTTGGAAGGCAGCAATACACCCTTGGATGTGAAAGCTACTTTTGAGGTATACCTCTCATTTTCTAACCAACCCAACTGCATTTTGGAAAATTTTCTTTTAGACCATAATGAGTATGTTTACACACATACAGCCCATAAACATACATTCATATATACATTTTAAAGAAATTATTTGACAGTGATTATGATCCATTTGTGTGAGTAGCTGAAATGATTAGTACATAAACACAAGTCCTTTCCACATCATGTACTCATTAAGTTTGAAGAACAAGTTAAAGTTACCAAGATTTCTGTATTCAGGTTTTTGTTTTGTCTACTCAAACAAAAGTATTTGTTGGGCAACTAAATAGTGATTCTCTTTGCAATCTGTATTTGTTCAAAGCCATAATTATTTTACCTGTTTCTGTGATTGGAAAATAGAGCATATAATTTGTTCTCCTGATTTGTTTAAAGTTTACCAGTAAATCAGAAGCTCTATTACTAAAAATACGTGGAGTTATCAACCAGTTGGCATTTGGCATTGACAAAAGGTACTGCTAAGATATTTTTTATATCATTTATTGAGTGATTGATTTAGCCAATGTTGTCTCATCTGATTATTGTTCTACTCAGTCTGTTGTGTCTTGACCAGGAAAGTGACCTCGATGGCTAGTCTTAAAGGGATAATTTCTTTTTTTTTTTTTTTTTTTTTTTTGAGACGGAGTCTCGCTGTGTCACCCAGGCTGCAGTGCAGTGGCGCGTTCTCGGCTTACTGCAAGCTCCGCCTCCTGGGTTTACGCCATTCTCCTGCCTCAGCCTCCGAGTAGCTGGGACTACAGGCACACCCCCCAAGTGCTGGGATTACAGGCTTGAGCCACCACGCCCGGCCAGGGATAATTTCTTTTTAAAATTATTTTTATTATTATTTATTTTGTCATGACTCAACATAAAGTGGATAATTTCATATTATTTCCTGCTTCTTATATTCTTTAAATATTTCTCAAATTTTGCAACCAAAATGTTATATAACATTTAGTTTGAGGCTGAAATAAAATAATGATAGTATTATACTTGCTCCCTGATTTATTTTACTTCCTTTCCCACACTTTGGTAGCTTCCCTCTATTATTACTTTCTTTTATTGATTTGAAATGGAATTGAAAATTTTGGTATGTATCTTCTTAGCCTTGCTACTTCTCTTAGTTTCAATTTAAGGTAATAGGGTCTGTCACTTTTTTCCTATAAAATGTTTATTTATGCTATATTTTAATTTTTGAAATCACTTAAATTGATAGTCATTCATTTGGGGCAATGCTCTCAGTAGTGGCTAAATGTAAAACTAGTCCATAATATTGCTCTCATGTTTATGGGAGAGCGTGGCAGCAAATTTAATGGCTAAACTAATTTAGAATCTTTTTTTCTCTACGTAGCAAATCAATATGTGTGGATCAGAATAAACCACTGTTTATCACAGCAGGATTGGATTCTTTCAGTCAAATAGGTTAGTGAACTTATTAAGGTTGTTCAATCTTTTTTTAATTGCTTATTGATTTTATCCTACTCCATGTTCACTTTGTCTCCAACATACTCCTATTTCTGGTTTCATTATCATTGCTGTTATTTCCTATGTGTTTGTTTATATGCCCAGTATTAATGTAACATGCATCACATTGACATGTTTGTGATGGAAGGGATGTCACCACATAAGAGACTGATTTCTCATTTCTGATCTCTATTCCACTGAAAAACAAATTGCATGTATTTTCTTTCCCCCACTGATTTCCAGGTACTTTTAAATTTTAGCTCCTTGGATCTAAGGAAGCTAGGAGCATAGAGTAGTGAGGAAATTCAAAGCTACATATTACGGGCAATTAGCAAGTATATGAGAGATTGAAAAGTAAGTCAAAAAGAGCACGTTTGTAACAATTAGGTATGATTTGATTTTTTGTTATGAAATAGCATGCCTCATCTAATGGAATGTATTTCGTAAACTCATAGACTCTACAGGCTTCTGAATCAAAAGGAAGTTTAAGAGTTTATATCTCAAGCCCCTTACCTTCCCACAGAAACTGTTTTCATTGTGAAGCTCTTTGAACCTTGCACTTCTTTATCCTCTGCAGGTGGCATAGTTTGCTTTTAACACTCTAATGAGCAGTAGGGGTTTTGTTTTGTTTTGTTTTGTTTGTATTCCCCATCCTCTATTAGTCTTACAAGCTAAAGGTGACTTGACTTCAAATATAGAAATCTTTGTAATGAGATTATAGATTAATTGGAATGAAAGGAATGGAGGTGATTTTGCTTAATGAATGGTCATGGAGTCTGATGTTTATGATTATCATTAATGCCAACTTAATTCCAGTAGCAGTGAGAATCACTATTGTACTGATAGATAATGCTGATGGAATTCTTTTGCCTCTGAATAGTTGGAGGCCAGAAGAGAGTTCATAATTACTGAATTTTGAAATCATGGAGCTTAGATCTCATCAGAATTAAAAACTTTTGCTCTGTGAAAGCCCATGTGAAGAGGATGAATAGACATGCCACAGTCTGGGAGAAAAGAATTGCAAACCACATACATGACAGAGGACTAGTGTTTAGAATACATGAACTCAACGGAAAAATAAACAATCCATTTAGAAAGTGGGCAAAAGACATAAGCAGACATTTCATTTCAGAGAGGACATAAAAATAGCAAAGCAGCACATAAAAAAGTGTTTAATATCGTTAGCCGTTAGGGAAATGCAAATTGAAACCACAATGAAATATCAGTATACACTTAACAGAATACCTTAAATAAAAAACAGTGACACCACCAAATACTGGCAAAGAGTCAGAGAAACCAGATCTCTCATACATTGCTGGTGGGAGTGTAAAATGGTACAGCCACTCTAGAAAACAGTCTAACAGTTTCTTATGAAACTAAACCTGCAACTACCATATGACCTAAAAATTGTGCTGTTGGGCGTTTATCCAGGATAAATGAAAACTTAAATTTCACACAAAAAATCTCTAGGCATATGTTCACAGCAGCTTTATGTGTAGTAGTCAAAACCTAGAAACAGCCCAGAAGTTGTTCAGCAGGTGAATGACTAAACAAACCGTGGTACATCTGTACCAGAGAAAACTGCTCAGCCACACAAAGGAACAAATGACTGATACACATAGCCTGGGTGAATCTCCAGGGAATCATGCTGAGTGAAAAGCAGCCAATTATAAAAGATTACATACAGTGTGATTCTATTTATAAAAAATTTTGAAATGAAAAACATTTTAGAAATGGAGACAGATTAGTGGTGGTCAGAGGGTAGGGATAGGACTATGGATGGGGAGACGAGGGGAGGGCTCAGGAAGGAGGAGGTTATGTCTATAAAAGGGCAACACAGGATCCTTGTGCTAGTGGAATTAAGTTGGCATCTTGACTGTGGTAGCAAATACATGAACCTATGCAGGTGATAAAATTGTATAGAACTTAATATACGCACAGACACACAAAGGAATACAGGTAAAACTTGGCAAAGCTGAATAACATCAGTGGAGCGTATCAATGCTTTTCCCACCAAAGTGGCAAGGATGTCCTGGAAGATCACCAGCAAAACAGTTTTGGTGAACAATAGATGTTGGAAATAGAAAGAATGGGAAATATCCAGTTACAAATTGTAAATGGCAGCAAAGTTTTAAATTTTTCAAATTAAATTATACAAGTAATACATAAAGATATCTCCTTGTAAAAAGGTAAAAGAGTATATACAAGGAGCAAATCTGTGTTCTTTCCAATTTCCTGTGCCTTTACACACGTGTATATAGTGTAGGAAAAACTATTTGCTTTAAACATAATTATATGTTCAGTCTATATCATTTTGGAATTTCCCTTTTTTATTAAATATACCTTATTATTCAATACCTTTTTATTCAATATACCAATATACCTTAGTAGTTTTTCCATGTTAATGCTACATATGGATCTATTTCTTATTTTAACTGTTGGATAGTGTTACAGAGCATGGGTGTGCATAGTAATTAATGCACTATTCACCACTGATGAATATTTTGGTTGTAGGTCAATTTATTCAGTGATAACAAATGATGCTGCAGTGTGAAATCCTTAATACAGTACCAGTTTGCAGGTGTTTCTAGGGCAAACACTACCAAGAACTGGAATTACTGGTTAATAGGATGTAGATACAGGTATAGATACAGGGTGTGGAGAATGAGAGTTACAGTTTACCAATTACTCTTTGGCTCCTCTTCTTTCAGTATTAGAATCTGTCCCAGTGACCTTGCTGTGCTGGGTAGGGCAAATTTTAATGGTGACTATATTAAGGAGAGGGAAAATGAGTGATCTGAGATGTATACCTTTGTTAGAGTCATTTCTTTTATTGGCAGAATTTGTAATATTTTAATCAATGCAGTCATTTGAAGTAAAACTTGCTATTTTAGGATCTCCTCCTGTTCCTGAAAATGACATTGGAAAGCTTCATGCCCACTCACCAATGGAGTTGTGGAAAAAAGTGTATGAAAAGCTCTTTCCACCAAAGGTACATATTTCTAATTTTTTAAAAGCAAGATTTTTAGCACCATCTAACAGTTATAGGAAATGTGCCAAAGGGCCTATTATGATAACTTTGTTTTTATCTCTTCTGCTCAAAAATCAATTAAACATTGCTGAAAATGTAAATAGGCACTGTGGTGATTAAAAAAAAAGTCAGACATGGTTCCTGCTCCACTTTCAAAGATAGTTATCTGGTTGTTAGAGAAGGGAGAGACAACTGAAAGGGGACCTGGTGGAATTGGAAGCGGGCCTCAGTGGTGATGAAAAAAGCTTGAAAGATCATAGAGAGCCTTTGTGGTAGGCTGAGGAATGGGAGCTTGGTTTATTAGGCAGATGGTAGCCATTGAATTTTGGGTTATGGGCATGAAGTGATTTGGAGATTTGTAATTTCAGAGTATTAACACACTGAAAAATATCAAGGACCCTGCAAGAGATCCTCAGTATGCTGAAAGTGAAGTCGATGAGATGAGAATTCAGAAGGATCAGGTATTATCTTAAACATTTACTTAATTTCATCTGAAGGTTTTTCTTGTTGTTGTGGTTGTTGTTTTGAGATGGAGTCTCACTCTGTTGCCCAGCATGGAGTGCAGTGGCGCAATCTTGGCTCACTGCAAGCTCCACCTGCTGGCTTCATGCCATTCTCCTGCCTCAGTCTCCCGAGTAGCTGGGACTACAGGCGCCCACCAGCATGCCTGGCTAATTTTTTTTTTTTTTTTTTTTTGTATTTTTAGTAGAGACGGGGTTTCACCATGTTAGCCAGGATGGTCTCAATCTCTTGACCTCGTGATCCGCCTGCCTTGGCCTCCCAAAGTGCTGGGGTTACAAGCGTGAGCCACTGCACCCGGCCTTATCTGAAGTTTTATCACAAAACCTGGAGTGCCTTGGGAATTCCTTACATTTTTCTCAATGTATTTACTTAGTGTATCTTTTTTACTGTTAAAATTATTTAAGTAGTACATCTATTTAAATAACACACTAATAGTATACTGTAGAAAAAAATAAAAATTTGATATGAATAAAGAAACATTTTTAAATCACCTGTCATCCCACCACCCGGACATGACTTGATGTTCACATAAAGCTTTTTGATTTTCTAGTTTACATTATATTAAAGATGAGTAGTGGTTCTTACCTTGCTGCTGGAGAGACATTTTCTCAATACTCTTTGGTTTGTGGAATTACATAAAAAGTTTTGTTTTTGATTAGGAAATTCAGACATATCTATACTTTCCTTGTACCAGAAAACGTATCTCGCCCAGTTAAGGACTGAAAGCACAGTCTGAAAGCACACAGACATACCTGACAGAACCCAGGATCTCTCAGGAAAATGCTTAAAAGTGAACACTACCATCCCGTGTATCCCTAGATAGCCCCATTTGAACACACAAATCTGATGTAAGAATGTTAAGAGTTGGTAAACTCACCATGACCCAAATACTTAGAGTTTTCTTTTCTTTTTTTTTTTTTGAGACGAGCCTCACACTGTCACCCAGGCTGAAGTGCAGTGGCGTGACCTCGGCTCACTGCAACCTCTGCCTCCCAGGCTCAAGCAATTCTCTGCTTCAGCCTCCTGAGTGGCTGGGATTACAGGCACCCGCCACCATGCCCAGCTAATTTTTTGGGGTTTTTTTTTTTGTAGAGACGGGGTTTCACCATCTTGACCAGGCTGGTCTTGAACTCCTGACCTCGTGATCCACCCACCTTGGCCTCCCAAAGTGCTGGGATTACAGGCGTGAACCACCACGCCCAGCCTAGATTTTTCTAAAAACAAACAAGCAAACTTAAGTTTTAGTTTGATTTGATAAAATGAGACATTGTACAGAATCTGTCCTTATATGAGTAAACTTATGTATGGTAAGCACTAGATTGAAAGCCCTGGCAGCTTCTCAGGCGGCAGCCACATTTTTTCGAGGGTAACCTGAAAGCAGCTATCACCTGGGAGCAGGAGCCAGGGCATTTTTCTCAGCATTCACCTGCAGGGGGCCCTTGGAGAAGTAAGCAAAACATTTTATGTAAACGGTCCAGAAGACTTTTGAAAAATATGCCATGAATATTTAGAGGTTTTGTAGGTGTAGCAAAGTGAGAGGCATGTTGTAGAAACAGTAAAATGACCTCATGTAACCCTTATTATGTTTCCAGCTTGGATGTAAGGATTAGTTGGAAGTCATCCCTGATTAATATTTATCTAGGGGTCAATGATTAACTGTTGTTGTTGATAAGAATATCTGTTTATATTGCATAATGATCACTTTGATTAAGTTCATATACATCAGTATTATTAAAGGATTAGGGTATTTGTGAGCATCATGAATTTTCACATTCAAATCTGCCTTCTCTAAATGACTTAAAACCGTAAGAATTCTGTGTGGAAAAGGAAGGCAGCCCCATAGTACCCATATCACCCTTCATTCATCTCTTGTGTCTCACTGCCAGCAGATCACCAATTCCTATCATCTCTTGGTTCAAGATGTTTTTTAACCCACCTGAAAAGTTATGCTATCCTAAGTTTGCCTCTAAACCACTTTTATACGTGTGGTTTTAGATGAATTGCATTGATTCCAGATTGCACACATAGGACCTTAGCATAATTTTATGCTTTAGCTTTAAAGATACCCTAATGATTATCATTGTTGTTGCTGTTATTTCATTGATAATCTGAATCTAAATTTTGACATTCTACTATACGGCATTTTTAATTTGAATATTATTTCATACTCTTTCACGCGTAGTTGTGAGACCTTAAGTTGTTTCCAGTTGTGTGCTGTGAGGTCAATCCTCAAGGATCTGAGGATTGGTAGGAAGACCCCTTTCATCTTTCCTGCAGACTTAGGGGTCTTTTGTGATTAGCCCTCTTTAATTAAAGTTCTGTCTTTGCCAGACTTCACATGGGCACCAGAAAATAGTAGTATTTTCTACTTTTTAAAAGCCCTCTAGCTTTAAAGCAGTCCCGATTTTAAGGGATTGTCAATGTGAAAAGAACTTGCTGAGCCCTTCTACCTCTTTTGTGTTTTTTTCTTTTTCTTTGATACTGCGTCTTGCTCTGGCATCCAGGCTGGAGTGCAATCGTGAGATCATGGCTCACTGCAGCCTTGAACTCCAGGGCTCAAGCGATCCTCCCGTCTCAGCCTCTCAAGTAGCTGGGACTACGGGCACACATCACCATGTCCGGGTAATTTTTTCCTTTTTTGTTGCCCAGGCTGGTCTTGAACTCCTCTCCTAAAGCAGTCCTCCTGAGTTGGCCTCCCAAAGTGCTGAGATCACAGGCGTGAGCCACTGTACCCAGCTTCTTTTCTATATTTTTGTTAAGGCAAAAAAAAAAAAAAAAAAAAAAAAAAAAAAAAAAGTTACAGTTAACATTTATTTTTAAGGTCTTCTTGGCCAACCACAGATATCTTTTGAAAATTTTTCTTACTTGCTATCCCTTTAAAACATCAGTGTATTATTTTGAGGCCATATCATTGTCATATTGAAGATCTAGTGGACTTGGTGGGTTCTGTCTCACATTGGTTATTCCTTTTCCTCCCTCTGGCGTGGCCTGTGTGATAGCCCTAGTTTTCTCACAGTCTGCTGTCTGCAAAAGGGAGATACTACTAGCAAAGAATCTCAAAACAACGTTTTCACCTTTGTCCTTGGTAAAAATAATTTCACTTCCAGTTAAAGACAAAGTTTGCAGTAAACAATTTGTTTATTCTTTATGAGTTAATCTTTAAAACCACAGTGGTAGATAACTGGTGAACTGAATTAACTTTATTAGGAAAAAATAAAACAAGCTGTAAAGAGTACATATGATTATTGCCATGCAAATTCTTCTGAGAATCCAGTGAGGAAGTTAAAAAAAAAAACAAGGAAAAATTCTTCCAAAGTCT
Source organism: Macaca nemestrina (assembly GCF_043159975.1). NCBI lineage: Eukaryota > Metazoa > Chordata > Mammalia > Primates > Cercopithecidae > Macaca > Macaca nemestrina. The sequence goes on from NC_092137.1 coordinate 43,931,849, forward strand.
GTATACCATTTTGAAACATTTAACGTTCAAATTTTAGTAACTTAGAGTATAGGTATGAAAGGGACGATCTGCAATTTTTCTGAAAATTAGAATGGATTTTCTTTTCATAGCAACTGTGAACTTCAGTTATGTTAGCCAAAGGGCAGTGATTGCCTTATCTTGCAGAGTAACCACATTTTGTTTATTTGAAGTGGTGATAACCTTTGTACAGTTATTTAGACATTGAACAACATGTAGGAGGCCAAGAGGCATCCCCTTAGATGGCCCCTTTTACATGTCAGTTGCCTTGTGCAGGATAGCCACCTCCACTAAAATTTATTTATGAATTGTAAAGGTAACATATACTCATTGTGAAAAAATTCAAAAGATATAGATAGATGTATATAAAATAGAAAATGGAAGTATCCTGCCCTCTCCCTAGCTGTGTGCTTTTTTCATGTGGCACATACTATTTTTTCATGTGGCCACTTTTGTTTTTGCTGGCTGCCTTGGAAGCCACCTGTGAATGAACGCTAATTATTTCATCAGTCCTTACTGGGGGACATCAAAGTTGTTTCCAGTTGTGCTCAGATAGAGCAGTGAGCATCCTTGTGCATTGCTCTATTGTTATGTATGATCGATTTCTAAAAGTAAAATCACTGGGACAAAGGATACACACACACACAAACATACACACACACACACATTTTTTTGTGGAATTACATAGAGTTTTGTTTTTGATTAGGACATTCAGACATACCTGTACTTTCCTTGTACCAGAAAATGTATCTCACCCAGTTAAGGGCTGAAAGCACACAGACATACCTGACAGAACCCAGGATCTCTCAGGAAAATGCTTAAAAGTGGACACTACCATCCCGCGTATCCCTAGATAGCCCCATTTGAACACGCAAGTCTCACTCTGTCACCCAGGCTGGAGTGCAGTGGCGCAATCACAGTTTACTGCAGCCTGGACCTCCCAGGTTCAAGCAATCCTCCCACCTCAGACTTCCAAGTAGCTGGGACCACCGCACACACCACCATGCCTGGATAATTAGTTTTCTCAGTTTTTGTAGAGACACAGTCCCCCTATGTTGCCCAGGCTGGTCTGAAATTCCTGGGCTCAAGCAATTCTCCTGCCCCAGCCTCCCAAAGTGCTGGGATTATAGGCATGAGCCACCGCACCCAGCCTGGGTATATGTTTTTAAAATATTTTTCTAATTTCAACCAAGTTTTTGATAAGAACTGAACAGCAAACAATTAAAAATAAGAGTACTTTTGAATACTTGAAGGATGACAAATGTCTAGTTCATTAGTTGAAAGATGATTCATATGTGTTATGTAGTTTATGTACATAATTTTGTCTGAAAGTTTAATAAATTCATCTCTGAGTGCCGCTTAGCAGCACAGAAACTCTGAAGACTGTATTTCCAGAAAATAAGTCCTAAGCATAATCATTTACAAAACAATTGTCAAGAAATCTTTACAATGATAATGCTACTAAGGATACATTGTTATATCTAAAAAATGAGAAAGCAGTTTTAACATGCCTCCTTGAATTCTTAAGTTGATTTTTCTTAAAGTAATACATATTTTTGTTTTAGGAACTGGAACAGTACAAAAGAAGTTCTTCCAAGTCTTGGAAACAAATCGAGCTTGATTCTTGAACCTAATTCAATTGTTGTATATTTATTTCTTCTTTTCTAAATACAAATAAGATTATATTATGAATTAACTATTGTGGCAATATGTGAAGAAAGTTATATTGTATAATTTGTGAAAGAACAAGCTGGATTTCTTGGACTAGTGCTCTCCCTGTATATTTTGAAGCTTTTTAAAAGGAAAAAATATTGTAGAACCATGTGTAATTTTTTTTTTAAATAAAAGAATCTTCTACTCCCTACCTCTAACATGTTTAAGTGGTATATACTCAATGCAGCATGTATAAGTTTCTGCTTATATGTTTTTAGGAATATAAAAGTAAGAGTATTTGGTTACAGTTTTAAATGCAAGGTTAAGTGCCCATGTTAGACACATTCTTTCTAAGAGGCGTTCTCAGCTGTAGCTGGGAGGAAACCGGAATTGGGTTCACAGATGTCAAAACTTTACTCTGAACAGTGAGGCGCAAGAAGCACCTGAAATAGGAGATGCACATCCCTGGGTCCCCACACCTAGATAGTCACCATCCGTGGTCTGGAATGGGGTGTTTTTAATCAGCACCCATTTCACCCCTCTGTGAGACTGACACATTTATTTTAAATACCACTTTTTGAAGAACAGGCACATTTAACGAGATATCCTATCAAGAAGCAGGACAAAACATCACGTGTTGGGGATAACCAGGATTATTTCCAAGGTGGGATAGCCTTTAAGAAGCCGTTCCCATCTGTAGATTGGTGTACCTGCTAGCCAAGTTCATTTTGAGTAAGTATAATTGCTGTGATTAAAAATGATTTATCCTGTGTTCTTCCATATCCACACGTAAAATATGTTGACTCCCAGCTTCAGATAAACACATTTACTACCCCAAGGGAGTGGTGTCTGAGCAGATAGCAAGCCATCTGCTTATTGCAACGAACCAGGACTTCATAAATTATTTGCAGTATGTACGGTTCTAACACCCTTGAGAACAGAGTTTTCAGCATGTTTCCAAGGAACCTCAGTCTTAAGCACAGGTTTCTTGCTGAGTGCTATGGAAAAAGAGATCCCTTTAAATTTACAGTGAACATTATGATCTCAGAAACATCACTGACTTGGTGGGAAGAAACAGCCTGTTCCACAAGAGTAACAGGAATTGCTGTTATATACTTTGATTTTCTTACACATCACTGTCCATTTTTGACTTGAGACACAAACTGTCACATGTTGAAAGCCATTGTGTTTTTCTAAGGTGCTATCACTAACATTTAATAGCTTGAAGTCACGTGTGATGTCAGTTTTCCAAATGTTTCTGAGCTAGAATGAAATTCATCTGCATATGAATAGTAGAAAATGTTTCCACTTATGCTGTACACCCATATCTTTAGTAAGTTGAAATCAGTGATTTCAAAAGAGGTTCCTGTGGGACTCTCTTTGAACTACTGTAATAGATTATCATCTCCAGAATTGTCTATAACTGATGTGACATATATAATCTGTAAGACATTGTGTAACTATTACACCATAATCATCCATGTCAAAGACCTTTTATAAAAATTGACAATACTAGTCTGATAATTTACCAATGCCTCCACATCCTTAAATACTGTTCTGAGAAACAGAATTTTACTGTGGTTTCGTTAATGAAATGATCTTTCCTACTTCAGTGTGAGACATTTCAAATGCTATAATTTATCTTTCTTCACAAGTTAGGTCACAGTCAGTGAACAAGTTCATGCGCTCTCTACCATATTCTCACCCAAAGTTACCATAGTAACACTGAGACAGTTTCATTTCAGGTTCTTACATGGAATTACTTGAAGATCAATCAGAAACAGAATCAGATCAGTCATTTTAATAGAGAACCCAATTTTTTTTTTTTTTTTTTTTGAGACAGAGTCTTACTCTGTCGCCAGGCTGGAGAGCAGTGGCACAATCTCAGCTCACTGCAACCTCCACCTCCCAGGTTCAAGCGATTCTCCTGTCTCAGCCTCCCAAGTAGCTCCTGCCACCACGCCCAGCCAATTTTTGTATTTTTAGTAGAGACAGGGTTTCGTCACGCTGGCAAGGATGGTCTCGATCTCTTGACCTCAAGATCCACTTGCCTCGGCCTCCCAAAGTGCTGGGATTACAGGCATGAGCCACCGCGCCTGGCCAGAACCCATTTTTAGTAACCTATTTATATTATTTTATCCTTGAAAATATGTAATACAGGTGTCTGTATTTATACATATCAGCACCCTTTACAGTTCAAGAATGTGAAATTTCTAGGGTGTACCCTGTTCTTTGTAAATAATATGTCAGCACTTTTTTTCTTTCTTTTTTAGAGACAGAGTCTCCCTCTCTCTGTTGCCCAGGCTGGAGTGCAGTGGTTCCATCGTAGCTCACTGCAGCCCCTACCTCCTGGGTTCAAGCGATCCTCCCACATCAGCCTCCTGAGCAGCTGGGATTACAGAGGTGAGACACCATGTCTAGCTATGTCAGCATTTTTTCTATATGGACTTTAACAGCTGATCTCCAAACTTAACAAGGTTATTTCTCAGTGTATACACTTCAGTAACGTTTACTTGTAATTCTATAAGTAAACTCAGCTGAAAGTGAAAAGTAGCAAACGAATCTTTAAAAACATAACCAGAGGTTTGTCTGGTGTGCTTTGTTCACTGTTGAGCCCATTCCTGCAGTTTTTTATTTTAATCCTCAGTAAAATTACTGGGTGCTCTGTAGCAGTGTTGCTCGCCATTCATCTGCCCAGCATTCTCTCGATGTGATCAGGTAACTCCAACCCCTCGTATGGAGGGGTCTTTTAACTCTGGGTCTTCCAGGAACAGAAGCATTCTTACCCAATTCTGCATGATAACCTTGCTTCATCTAAACCCACAACTCTTTTTTTCTGTCACTTACAGTCAGTAATCCATCAAGCCTTTTACTTTTGCCTAATCCTTTATCAAATGTAAGCATATTTTTAGGATGACCTATTTTTTTCTGTGCCTAGAACAAGGAAAAAAATAGTCACACGAGTCTCCCATAGCTTTATGAATGATTATTATTTAATTCTTGGGCCAGCTCAGTCACAATTTCCAAATACCACATGTCCCTGCAAGTTGTAACAGGAAGGGACTATGAACCACTTCCATTGCATTCAAGGCCTGCATGGATCCAAGAGGCACAAATAGAGTCTTAATGGTTAAAAGACCTGAGATGTCCTATCAAGAAAGAAATACATGGCACTGGCCGGGCGCGGTGGCTCAAGCTTGTAATCCCAGCACTTTGGGAGGCCGAGACGGGCGGATCACGAGGTCAGGAGATCGAGACCATCCTGGCTAACACAATGAAACCCCGTCTCCACTAAAAATACAAAAAAATTAGCCGGGCGTGGTGGCGGCGCCTGTAGTCCCAGCTACTCGGGAGGCTGAGGCAGGAGAATGGCGGGAACCCGGGAGGCGGAGCTTGCAGTGAGCCGAGATTGCGCCACTGCACTCCAGCCTGGGAGACACAGCAAGACTCCGCCTCAAAAAAAAAAAAAAAAAAAAAAAAGAAATACATGGCACTCTCATTTCAGACATTCAGAGCAGTCATGCACAGTCAGCAGCTTCACTTCCATTTTCCCAGCCATGGTTTTCACTATCTGCTAATGAGATGATCCCTTATTTTGAAAACAACTATTCCTAGGATGACAAGAGCTGGAATAAATGAATACAAAATCAGAAAGTTCATTGTGAATCTAGATGTTGCACCTGGGCTGGTTTCCTCAATGAATTGAATTCCTTGAGTGAAGGCACACATTGGATTAGTCATCACAGAAACATTTGAGCTGCCTGTCAAGGAAAAGATTGACAGTATCAGGTGTGGTTTATCGCAGGTAATTTAATCAACAAGTATTTACCAAATGCTTGCTAAGTACCCTTATTAATGAAAAATACAGGACACTTTAGCAAGCACAGAGTTTACAATTTGAAGAAGCAAGAGTGAGCAGTTCTGGCCTTTGGCCTCATTTGAAGATGGACATGCTTTTGTTTCTATTTTGAGTATAGATTAATTACCGCATTTGTGATAAAAATCATGGTCCCTTAGCGCAGGCTATCCTAAAGTTACTGACATTATCACTTAAAATTATTTAAAACACTACTGAATTCAGCCATATTATTTGGTTGTCTTTGGAGTGGCCCTGAGATTTTTTTGGTGGGTTTTTTTTTTGGTTTTTTTTTTTTTTTTTTTGAGACACAGTTTCACTCTGCTGCCCAGGCTGGAGTGCAGTGGCTCGATCTTGGCTCACTGCAACCTCACCCTCCTGGGTTCAAGTGATTCTCATGCTTCAAACTCCTGAGTAGCTGGGATTATAGGCATGCACCACCACGCCCGGCTAATTTTTGTATTTTTAGTAGAGACGGGGTTTGTTTGCCATGTTGGCCAGGCTGGTCTCGAACTCTTGACCTCAAGTGATCCACCCACCTCGGCCTCCCAAAGTGCTGGGATTACAGGCGTGAGCCACTATGCCCAGCCACCGTGAGATTTCTAAAGGCCATGAGGTCCTTGTCCCGGTCCTACTTCTGACTTTTGCCAAAAGTGGCTTTACTTAGCTGTGTACGATGTACATTTTGGGGAAAAAGAAGCCACTTCAGCCTGCTTGAATGTGTTCAGTAGATACAGAAACTGAGTCTATCCCGAATATACTAGAGTTTACCTCAGTGTACATAAGGTCTGTCATTTTCTAACAACATCCGAATGTCCCTTACCTATTGACCTTTGACAGGAGACTAACTTGACTACTGCTTATTTTCTTTCATTTTAAAAATCAGAGAAAATGGACCGTATTTCAAGACAGAGTTTTAACTTGAATTATTATGAAACACAGCTTTTATTTCAAAAATACATTTCCTCCAATAAATTGCTTCCTCAGAGTAACGTGCAAAAATAATATCCCCAAATAGAATACTTACCACAAGTGAAATTCAGTCCGTAGAACTCATTGACTAAAAGAATCTCACTGCAATATTTTTGGAATGTAAAATAACTGATGATTTTAAAAGGAATGGGCATTTCTTGTATGTTTCTTAAGAAAAAGAAAACAAAAATGAAATTCAGTGGGCTCTGGCAATAGTCCTACCAAATAAAAAGAAAGGCAATCCTTATGTTTTCCAACATGAATATAGTTTTCTATCTCTTTATTGTAAAAATGATGCTCACTATTAAAAAAACCTTCAAACAACATTGAAAAATATAAAGAAATACCATTGCCTAGAAATAACTATTGTTAACATTTTGATAATATATATAACATATGTGTTTATAAAGTTTTATATAAGTGGAATTAAACTCTTCATGCTCTTTCCCAACCTACTCTTTCTGCCAAACATGTCTCAGACATCCTTCCAAGTCAGTAAGCATAGTACTTTGTCATTTTTAGTCACAGCTTGGTAGCCTGTTATAGTGAAGACCTTAATTTAACAGTTGTCTCAAGTAGACAGTTACTGTCTAATTATTTTGGTAAGCACTATTGATATAAACATACAAGAAAATACAGACCTAACACATACCAATTGGAGGAGGAGATTTGTGATTACACAGAAAGTTGAAGGTACCAGTGTAGAAAGTTAGAACTAACCTAGAATACAAAGGAAAAAGGAAGGAGAGACCGAGCCAACATTCATTGTGAAAATGTAATATGTCTCCACTCCAATCTATGTCAGGTGAAACTTTATGCTGACACTGTGGTCTTTTTAGTCCACCATATATTTCCTGTCAATCAAAAGATTTAAAATTCTTTCTGGTTGCAAGACACTAGTTCTAGGAGCTTGAGAACTTCAAAAGACGTATCCTATCCCTAAAGAACTTGTAATGTAGTTGGAGATATAGACTATATCCTTAAAACTATAAAAATACACAGTAGTGAACTATTTGTGCCAAGAAAGTATTAAAATAAAATGTGTACCACACATCCGTGCTGTTCTTGTATTTAGTATTTATGGTTTCACTTATTTCCAAGTGGTCCTCAAACTTTCAGTTATTGTCAGTTTCCTAAGGCACAACATTGAATTAACCACATTGAGAGGTTACTAATTGAAAAGGATACGTGGGACTCTGGGAAGGAATTAGGGGAACAGAAAGGAAATTCTAGGAAGGCAGAAATGGTATGAGTACAGGCATACCAAGGGCTGCATATTGGACTGACTGGACCAGAAAGACTGGAGGAGAGGATGTGAAGGAACAGTGGGAGGGGAGCTCGGAACAATAGCCTGAGACAGCTATTTCAGGGCCTTGCTGTGAGTTGAGGTCGAATGACCATGGATGAGAAAGGTCACGTTGAAATCAGCATTCTGAGAAAATTAACGTGACTTCAGCAAGAAGGATGGCCAGAATGAGGGCAGAGTAAGAACAGAAAAAAAAAAAAAAAAAGCAGACTCCAACAAAAGTTCAAGTTTGAGATGACAAAGGCCTGGAGTAGGATGATGGCCATGAGAGGGTGGCTGTCTAGTGGCTAGGGTGGTATCTTTTTGAGGTAGGAACCGTGCACCTTTGTTTCTGCCTATACCACACGGAGTCAAACAAAAATGTTCCAAATGCACCTATGGTTTGATATCAGAAAAGAAAACCAACATGATTTGGTGAGTGATGCAGTGTGTATACAGTTCAAAGACAGAGTCATTCACTTATTCACTCAACAAATAATGTTTGCAGGCCTGATGGTCCAAGGCCTAATTGGGCTGGCTGCTGAGAAGGTCTAAAATGATGAATGAGACACAGCTGCTGCCTTCAAGAGGCGGATAATCTATTACTGCAAAGGAAAACCATGACAGGAGGTAGCGTGTGATAGGCTGAGAGAGAAAACAAAGGGGGCCTTCAGAGAGAGTGCGCCTCTAGCCTTGGGAACAACCAACAAACTTTGTGCAGGTGGCAGAGAGAGACAAATGGATCAGTGAAAGGCACAGACAGAAGGAGAAGCAGCGGGAGGAACCATAGATCTAGATGTATTGACATGACATTGTCCACATTATGTTGGTTTGTGCTTTTTTGGTCTCTTTTTTTGAAACTGAGTCTTGCTCTGTCACATAGGCTGGAGTGCAGTGGCGCGATTTTGGCTCACTGCAGCCTCTGCCTCCTGGGTTCAGGTGATTCTCCTGCCTCAGTCTCCTGAGTAACTGAAATTACACGCACGTGACACCACACCCAGCTAATTCATATTATGTTGTTAAATGGGAAAAAACGTATGCATATTTTATATCTTATACAACAGGATTATTTCATCTTTGTTAAATTTTATATCAAATTCTAGCAAGAACTACATCAAAATTTAACTCTGGGATCTGATACTTCAGGTAACTTTTACTTTCTTCCTCATCCATATTTATATTGTGAGCATTTCTTCCCCCAAGAACTTCATGATTTTGTAAGCAGAAAAAACAGCAAAGCTAATTTCCTTTGTGTTTAAAGGAGAAGGGAGCCAACAGCACAAATGCCACAGGCAGTTCACCTAGAAAGATGATGACTGGGCAGGAAAATGGGTAAACGGAATGACTAGCAGGTTGATGTGGCCTTTAAGAGCAGAGTTTTAATTCAGTGATGGAAGTGGAATTCATGTGAAGCCTTGGGATGTTAAGATTTTGCAACTAATCTGAGAGCATTTAGTATTCTTTGCCACTGCCTACCTTTTAAGAGCAAATTAACCACCAGGCGCAGTGGCTCACACCTGTAATCCCAGCACCTTGGGAGACCGAGGCAGGGAAATCACTTGAGGTTAGGAGTTTGTGACCAGCCTGGCCAACTTGGTGAAACCTCATCTCTACTAAAAATACAAAAATTAGCTGGGTGTGGTGGCACGCACCTCTAATCCCAGCTATTCAGGAGGCTGAGGCAGGAGAATTGCTTGAACCCAAGAGACGGAGGTTGCAGTGAACCGAGATCGTGCCACTGCACTCCAGCCTGGGTGACACAGTGAGTGAGACTCTATTTCAAGAAACAAAAAAATAAATAAAGAGCAACTAACCTCGTTTTCCTAAAAACCCAATACAAATGCTGCTTATGATGGCATTACTTCCAGATAAATCCATCATAAGTTGAAAATATTATAAGTTAAAAATGCATTTAAGGCCAGACGCGGTGGCTCACGTCTGTAATCCCAGCACTTTGGGAGGCCGAGGTGAGTGGATCACCTGAGGGCAGGAGTTCAAGACCAACCTGGCCAAAATGGTGAAACCCCATCTCTACTAAAAATACAAAAATTAGCCAGGCATAATGGTATGTCCTGTAATTTCAGCTACTCGGGAGGCTGAGGCAGGAAAATCACTTGAACATGGGAGGCAGAGGTTACAGTGAGCCAAGATCATGCCACTGTACTCCAGCCTGGGTGACAGAGTGAGATTCCCTCTCAAAACAAACAAAAAACAAAACAAAAACACATTTAGGACACCTAGCCTACCAAACATTACAGCTTAGCCTGGTCTGCCTTAAATGTGCTCAGAACACTTAACATTAACCTACAGTTGGGAAAATTCATCTAACACAAAGCTTATTTTATAATAAATTGTTGAATATTTAATGTAATTTATTGAATCCTGTTCTGAAAGTAAAAAACAGAATGATTGTATGCCTACTCAAAATACAGTTTCTAGGCCTGTTGCGGTGGCTCATGCCTGTAATCCCAGCACTTTGGGAGGCCGAGGTGGGCAAATCACTTGAGGTCAGGAGTTCGAGACCAGCCTGGCCAACATGGCAAAACCCCATCTCTACTAAAAATACAAAAATTAGCCAAGCATGGTGGCACACACCTGTAATCCCAGCTATTCAGGAGACTGTGGCACGAGAATCGCTTGGACCTGGGAGGCAGAGGTTGCAGTGAGCTGAGATAGTGCCACTGCACTTCAGCCTGGGCGTAGAGTGAGACTCCGTCTCAAAAAAAACAGAAACAAAATACGGTTTCTACAGAACGAGTATCACTTTCTCAAAAAATCGTAAGTCAGGGATTATCTGTACATGAAATGGCACCAGATTAACTGAAACAATGATTCAAATAATATAAAAGAGGAGATGCTGCCCAAGGTTGGCTCTGTACATTGCTGGCTTGACTCTTGGCGTGATTTGATTTCTGCATTTTTCATAAATATTAACAATCCACTTAAGCAACATGGACAAATACAATGTAATGGTCTTAGTGTGAAAAAATATCCTCCTTGATTGATCAAAGCCTAGTTCACTTTGCTTTATATAATATCTCACCTTCATATAACTCACTACAATTTATAATGTGTTTTCACATTGATTATTTTCTTTCCTTCTCATGATCCCTTGAGGTATCATGGTGAGGCTGAAATAGTGATCTCTTTTTTGCAAATGAGGAAACTAATTTAGGTAGAAAAGAGACTGGCAAGTGGTAGAGGAAGTTTCTGACTCAGGTCAGCCTCTCTCAGGAAGTCACATGCATCACAGCCTTCATAGTGGTGTGACTTGAGCAAAGTCAAGTCTGAGCTTCATTTTCTTTTCTGAAAATGGATTGCTCTGAGAGTTAAATAATTAAACACACACACATATAATTTTATATAGTAGACGCTCAGTAATGTTTTTGCTTTTTGACTTGAGTTTTAAAAGTTTAAGTCAAAGAAACAGCCTTCATGTTTCCTTGGGGACCCAGGGATTACTTACTAGATCCCACTCATACCACCTGCCTGGGATCGTTTTTTAGCCTTTTAAAATTTTCTGCCCTTTTTGCTGCTGCTTTTTAAAAACGTGTGTGGATGCATTTTTTCCTGGTTATAAAATGATACTTGTCCATTATAGAACATTGATAAAATACGGAAATATGAAGAAAAAATTAAAATCAATATCACCTAGAGATAATTACTGCTATCATTTGGTGCATGTCCTTTAAGCCTTGATACTGTTTGGAGCAGTCTTTTATCCTGCAGGCTCTTTTTTTATCTGACTAGTCTTAATTCCTAAGAATAACTGGGAATTGAGAACTGCAGTACAAAATCAACAGTACCAGGTCAGAAATGAACTAATATATGCAATTTATTTAGCCTGTCACGTGGGCTGTGAGTTTTTCCTGGAACATCTGGACTGGTTTTCTTCTCTAGGTATAATGGCTTATTACACGTGAATCATATCATAACATAAACTTGTCAGTTCCTGATTCCCAATAAAAAAGACATTTTATTGGACAAATGAACAGTTCAAGGTCTAAGGCAATAATGATTAACGAGCAGTACAAATGCTGCAGACTATAAGGTAATATCCATAACCACTATCAGTTCTCTGGTATTCCTTTACTTCAGTCATTATTAGGTGATCATTAATAACAGGTTATCCCAATCTACATTTTTTGAATTATGATATCTTACCTGACGAATCCAGATCCAATAAGCACCCCCGCAATGGACAGCAGAGCCACTACACTGTTGACTATATTTGGATTTTGGATGATACCAAGTAGCACAAGAGTTAGAAATTCACCAATTAAGTGGGGGGCCAAGAGAGCAGCAGAGAAATATCCAAATCTGGCAACCTCAGGATGTAAGCCCAGCGTCCTAGAAAAGCATAAGCTCTTCAGTTTCCTCTCCAAGGGCTATCATTTAAGAAAAATACTGTGCTTGCCTCTATGAATAAACCCTTGGTAGTGAGTGGGTGGGAAGCGTTTGCAGGGCAAGCCACACTCCCCTTTGAAAGGTCTTTTCGGAACAGAGCCAACATGAGACTATTTATTACATCAAATTGTTCCCATTGGCTGCAATTCATTGGGAGCCACCTTTTCCCTTTCACAGCTCCTTCAGCTCTCATAGGAAAACATTAAATTACTTAGACAATGGTCACAACTCACTGCAGGAAGCAGGCTTGTTGAACTCTACAGGCTTCTTCATAAATAACCATGTTCTGCCTAGCCAGCACCACACCTACCTTAATGTTAACGGGCTCACCCAACCCGCCTCCCAGCACCCCTTGCCTGAACTTCATCTCTGTTCTGTGGGATTATTGCCTGTGTGAAAACCCCTCACTTCTTGTGTCCTTGATCAGGTTAGCCCTCCCCAGGTCTACTCCATTCCATTCTTGTCTTTTATTCTACCAACCCCTTCCACTGATTTGACCTTCGTTTTCTTTTTTGAGACAGAGTTGCACTCTGTTGCTCAAACTGGAGTACATTGGCTCATTGCAACCTCTGCTTCCCGGGTTCCAGTGATTCTCCTGCCTCAGCCTCCCAAGTAGCTGGGATTACAGGTGTGCACCACCACACCCGGCTAATTTTTTTGTGTTTAGTAGAGATGGGGTTTCGCCATGTTGGCCAGGCTGATCTCGAACTCCTGGCCTCAAGTGATCCACCCACCTCAGCCTCCCAAAGTGCTAGGATTACAGGCATGAGCCACCGTGCCTGGCCTGACCTTCGTTTTCTGGCAAACAAACCACCCTATATCCATGCACCTTTCCTCTTCTATTCCTTTCTCCAAATTACATTTCCCTGGTGATAGCATGTCTTCAATGACCATTAGGCATGGCTGCTCTTTATCCCATTTGTAGAGTAAGCAGAAAAGGTTGGCGTGTCTTATACTCACCCCTCCTTACCACTTCCTCTTCAAGGCCATCTACTTTTCCTCTGTACAAATCATGAAGTTTGCCTATGCTATCAATGCCATTCCTCGTTGTTGTCTTCTGTGATGTTTAAAACATCCTCTCACCTTTGATTATTTTATAGCATCTGGACCAGAGTCATTCTTTCTGCTCCTCTCCACTATCATTTTCCTCAAGCTCTTTAACCTTCTTGATGAGCCATCCACATCAGTGGTTCCTAATTAGCTAATCTCAATTCCAGTGGCTCCAGCAACCTAATCTTCATCACTCACCGTGTCTTGGACTTAAATATCACTCAAAACGGTTTCACTCCCAGGATTTCAGAGTCTGAGGACACCCTCTCTGATGATGGCCTCGGGCCTCTCACTTCCCCAGTGCCCTCACTGCCACAGATGCTGGGCCCCTTCTGCCATTCTTTGCCTTATCAGTTCCCACATCTGGGGACCCTATTCTCCCTTAAGCAATGGAAGGTATGCTGGACAATGCCTATTGCCGCACTAACTGGATCCCCTCTGCCATCTTGCCTCAGCTGGCCCCTGGACCCCTAAGATTTCCTCATTGTGTCTTGAGTTCTAATAGCACGTCCCATTATGACTGATATAAACCTCTACTTTAAAATTTCCCCTCCCCAATTGCAATCTCTCTCCCCAGTGCTCAGCAGCTGAATCCACCTTCCATTTTATGAATTTCTTGATATCTTCATCATCTCTATTTTTCATTCTCTCTCTCCCCCTCTCTCTTCCCACACCCCATCTTTGAAAGTGTGACCCTAGCTGCTTGCATCCTTGATCCCATGTTATTGATTCCCCTATCCCTACCTTGATCTACTCTGGAAACTTCCCCTTTGACTTATCCAAATTTTTACTGCATTTTCATCTACTCTCAATCTGATGTTTTTTGATGGTCTTATCTACCACATGCTAAAACAACCATTTTTTGAACTTGATCATGATTAAAGTAACTGCCCCTTTCATCCTACCCTGTAACACCAAGTTTCTCAAAACAGTATCTGCTTCCTCCATCTTACACCTTACCTTCTTGTAAACCTGACTTACACCCCCATGACTCTACCAAAGCTCTTTTTTGGAAAATTGCAATGGCCTCCTCCCCTTATGCCTCACCTCCTTTAACCCCTGCAATATCGAAGTGTTTACAACATTTCCTTGAAACTCTATCCCTCCTCATCCTCTCTGATGCTGCCCAATCCTGCTTCTCTTTCTGCCTCCCTGATCACCCTCTGCCGCCTCTATTGGCTTGCTGTCCTCTTCCCACCCTCGAATGTGTCAGTTTTAAGGTTTTACACTCAGGCTGTTTTCTCCCTGCCCCTGGGCCCCCCATGCACCTGGGTCCCAGCCACTTCAGAGCCCTCTTCTCTGGCCCAAGCCCTGCCATGAATGGGGACAGGCCATTCCCAGGCATGTGTCATCTTGTTGGTTTGTTCTCAGGTCTCCCCCAGCCCACAGTTGGGCTATCTACAATAACATTAATGTCCTGGAAGATAGGACATTGCACTAGACACTGATGGGCAAAGTGTAGATCCTCCGGAGCAGAGAACTTCACCCTGGAGCTCTCCCTGCACAAGTCCCACTAGCTCCATGACTCCATGGGAGCCCGGCCCTGGGTGAACAGAACAACCCCTCACCAGTAGCACACACTGCTGAAAATCATCGTGGCAATGACACTGAAGGGGAGGACGTGCAGCACGTAGGCCAGCAGCATCTGCCACTTCTGATAGAGGCCATCCTGACTCTCCTGGTCGCTGACAGCTCGCAGCACAGGAACTGGGAATGGAAGGCAGGTTTCAGAAGTCAGTCACCACCCAGCTGAAAGAGGGAGGGCTAGCCCAAGCTGAACGTGAGGTCTGTCAGGGCTGGATGGTGAGGACCAGCTAGGGGGAGTTCCCTAGTCATAGAAGGAGGGGACCTGCCATCCACGGGACAATAAATTTCCACCCCAGAAATCTACACTCTACCTGAATTGCAATACAATTGCAAAAGATGTCATTTATTTCCTTCTCTCTAAAGTGAGGAGTTGTCACCAATTCAAGAAAAGTACATGCAAAAGGGGCATGAATAAGTGATTTGAAGCATTTTGTCTCCTTTCTGTGCAGGACTCCCCCCGGCCCACCCCGCCCTGCCCCTGCCACCAGCAGCCTGCATTTTAGACTTGCTCTCAGAAGGCCAGGCAAACCCCACAGATGCAGACACTTAGCATTGCCCCTCATGTCAAGCTCTAGGGCAACTTCACAATAGCAAAGTCCTTCCGTCTTTTTTTTTTTTTTTTTTTTTTTGAGATGGAGTCGCTCTGTCGCCCAAACTGGAGTGCAGTGGTTGGATCTTTGGATCTCAGCTCACTGCAAGCTCCGCCTCTCGGGTTTACGCCATTCTCCTGCCTCAGCCTCCCCAGTAGCTGGGACTATAGGCGTCCGCCACCTCGCCCGGCTAGTTTTTTGTATTTTTTAGTAGAGACGGGGTTTCTCCGGGTTAGCCAGGATGGTCTCGATCTCCTGACCTCATGATCCGCCCGTCTCGGCCTCCCAAAGTGCTGGGATTACAGGTTTGAGCCACCGCGCCCGGCCAAGTCCTTCCGTCTTATTCCCTAACAGTGTTGCCTTTGGGGAATCCCTCTAACGCCAGCTTCCTGCAAGGTTAGGCAACCAGGTGTTGTCTCTGGAATTCCACTGAATTTGAAAATTAGGTGCTGGCTGTCCTAAAACCAGCTCCAAAAAGAAGCTAATGGCACACAGTTGGCCTGGTCGCTGAGCCCCCATGGGCCATGCATTCGAGGTGGCCAAGATGAGATAGGAGGAATGATCTTTTGAAAAACTCCTCAAACTCTCCCCACCAGTGCATTGTCACTTCATGTTTCCCTGGATCCTTAGCCCTCAGAGAGATCCACCTGGTGAGCTCATTCATATTAATGTGTTGGTAACTCAATAGTTGCCTTTCCCCAGAGAGGGAATCCGGAGAGGGCCGGGTTGAGCTCAGAGAAATACCCTTATAATGGTGGACTTTTGTAAGGTTACAGCTGGAGAAGGGAGGTGTTTAGGGAGAAAGAGGTGCACTTCCAGCACGTGGGCACTTACACAGATTCACAGCATTGAGCATGCCTGTGTACGGGGTGGAGCCCACAAACATGTAAAGGAGACCCACGCGGTCCTGGATAGCACCATTTAGCACATTGTTCTGGACCCGCAGAACGAAGAAGAGGAGGAACAAACCCATGGTCAGATTCTGAAGGAGACGCATCATCACTGCCAGCTTATTTCTCACCAAGTTTCTTGTCACTCTCCTGAAAATAAACAACCTGTTTTAATTCCTTTTCAGAACTGTTATTGGGGGATGGCTAAATACCTCCAATGGGCATTGCTCACATTTGTGAGCCTCTTACCTCAGGAGAACACCCAGTTTGGAGAAAACTCCGGGAGAATCTTTGGTTTTGAAAGGAACCATCGGTAATGTTTTCAGGTGTTTCGTTCTTTCAATATTCTCCAAAGTTTTATGACAAATTGCTGATTTCTTGTAGGCAGATTCTATCATCTGGACTCTCTTGTAGGTTTCTATTTCCCTTTCCTTGCTTTGGGTATCCACTGACGTCAGGTCCACTAAAAGTTTTTCCCAAAAGATGTCACCCAGTGTGTTTTTAAATGCATGCATGCACATGGATATACAATTAGTACAGGAGTACTGGCCATAATACCTCATCCCATCAAGATAAAATTTGTGGTTAATGCCCACCTATAAAATCAGAATACTTTAAAGCATCCCAGCAGGGCCTTGAGGATCCCACTGGGATTATCTGGGAGAATTCCCAAGCTCAGCTAATTATGCTCTGATAAAGTAGTAGCAGTGCGCCAATTTGTTTGAGAGAGATCCCCGACCTCATTCTGATAGTCATCTTTGGCAAGTTAATTGACCCGGCCAAATTAATTCCTTGAAGAGTATAAAGCACAAAAACAAAAGCAAAAATCAAACCCACTAGAGCTCGTGTCATCCAGGCAGAAGTCTGAGATGAGACAGTTTAAAAAACATTCATGATGGGGAATGTGAAAGAAAAACTTACTATAGAAGTCAAAAGGGTTTGAATGTTCAGGACAAGGGTAACCGCAGTCACTGAAGAAATCAAGCATTTCCACTGGTGTGCCACAGAAAATCAGCTCTCCGAAGCTCAGGATGGCAATTTTGTCAAAGAGCTGATCAGACAACAGACGAAGTTAGTGTGTGATCACAAGGGTAGCGATGCACTTCAAATGTCTCCGGGAACACTGATGCAGGCCCAAGGTCAAGTATTCCTTACAGTCGCCATGTCCTTATGGGAAATGCATTTCTAAGCAGTCAGTCCTTCGATGACCTTGGCCCTGCATCAGTATTCTTGGAGACATTCAAAGTGCATCCCTACCCTTGTGAGCCTAGGCTACCACTGTGGGTCACGCTGCCTCCCATCCTGAGGTCCAGCTTCATATCTGGGAGAGACAAGCATGACTGAACCTGCGGTTAAGTCCCAGCCAAGCCAAGTGAGTGACCTCGGGCGAGCTGGGGTGGGTCTTAGTTTGTTGTTTTGTTTTCATTTTAAATCTCGGCTCCTCCTCTATAAAAAGCAAATAAAAGCTAACTAAAGGGATACTGGGCAGAGAAAGTGAGATTTTTTTGGAAGGAAATCTGTATGATTTCATGGAAAAACACAGCCTTTGAAGCCAACTTGGCTGTGAAAGCCTAATGCTAGCTTTTTACTATTAATAACTGTGTGATCTTGGCTCAATTAGTTGTTGTTGTTTTGTTGTTGTTGTTGTTGTTGTTTTTGAGACGGAATCTCACTCTGTCACCCAGGCTGGAGTGCAGTGGCATGATCCCGGCTCTCTGCAACCTCCTGGGTTCAAGTGCTCCTCCTGCCTCAGCCTCCCAAAGTGCTGGAATTACAAGTGTGAGCCACCGTGCCTGGCCACTGGTACAAATCTTACCCCTGCCCCTGCGATTCCCAGCTCAATACACCATAGACCCAGCCTTTACGAGTTGAATCCCTTACCTGAAAAAGCTCAGAACGGGGCTGGTGAATGGTGAGAACCACAATTCGGTTCCTGCGAGCCAGTTCCACCAGGAGGATGACAATCTGATTAGCAGTCATGCAGTCCAGGCCTGTGGTCGGCTCATCAAACAGCATGACCTCTGCCAGCAAAGAAGGGCCAGACTTCTGAGGCACTGCAGAGCCCAGGCTCTGTGCTTAAAACTCGGAGTTCTGAACTGTTCCTTATTGAGCTTGCACCACATCCAAACAGTGTGCAGTGGGAAGGAAACATGTAAACTAGCTTTCAGCCTGAGCTCAGGAGAAAGCACCTGCTGTGGAGGGGCCTAGTTCCCAGCTCTGGAGCACATGTGGGGCTCAAATCCTCGAGGGTACAGGGAGTAAGGAGATCAGGCCTCTTATAGGGTACTATGGGCCATCTGCGCTCTGCTCAGGGCACCCTGCCAGAGAACAACGGCTGGCAGGCTGGCATCAAGTTGTTTTAAAACAAGACTGAGAGGAGGCTGGTCAAAAAGACAACCCCATTTCATGTCTGTAACACTTTCCAACACCAGCAGGGTCTTTGCACAGAAAAGAAAAAAAATCTGACTAATAAAACAAGGTCTGAAGTGTGGCAGGCATTTGGGTTCTTTAGAGGGTTTAAAGTAACTTATTTCTACCTATACAGTGACAAGGGGGCCGGGCGCAGTGGCTCACGCCTGTAATGCCAACACTTTGGGAGGCCGAGGCGGGCAGATCACCTGAGGTCAGGAGTTTGAGCCTACCCTGGCCAACATTGTGAAACCCTGTCTCTAGTAAAAGTACAAAAATTGGCCGGGTGTGGTGGCGGGCACCTGTCAT
Source organism: Macaca nemestrina (assembly GCF_043159975.1). Taxonomy (NCBI): domain Eukaryota; kingdom Metazoa; phylum Chordata; class Mammalia; order Primates; family Cercopithecidae; genus Macaca; species Macaca nemestrina. Next base: position 43,950,875 of record NC_092137.1, read on the forward strand.
CCCAACTACTCAGGAGGCTGAGGCAGGAGAATCACTTGAACTCGGGAGGTGGAGGTTGCAGTGAGCAGAGATTGCACCACTGCACTCCAGCCTGGGGGACAAGAACACGACTGTCTCAAAAAAAAAAAAAAAAAAAAAAAAGTGACAAGGGCTCTTAAAAACATCCCTCTTATTTGCCTTCTAGTGACCAAGCACCATCTGAAGAACAGGCAGTCCTGGTCTACCACAGTGCAAAGAAAGGATCCAGATGCAGTTTGTCCTCTCCAGCTGCATATGAGTGGCGAGGTTTCCCCAGGTGATGGGGAAAATGACCAAACCAGGCAGAGGATCGACTACTCTGTTTTGATACTCCCTTCCCCACAACATACACACTTTTGAGTTTATCGTTCAAATTCCTATTTTAATTCCTGCCATTTCATAAACACCTGTGGTCATACCAAAACTCACTGGCTCTCCCCAGCCCACACAGTGGTATTCCCCTGGTGAGGAGAAATGATTGGCTGGGCAAGGCTCCGTGTTCATGGAAAATCCCAATGGAACACTCCAACACCAATGCAACGCTTCCGGGTCCAGGAGCTGTTTTGTTTGGATGATGGAATCACATCAGGAAATGAACTATACAGCATTTCTGAAAAAACTGGGTCCCCAATTTGAAAAATCTATGATTTCAGTTGCACACAAACCCCTTTCTGAATGAGGACTGTGAAGACAGGGCCCAAAGCATCTGCGACACACAGAAGATGTCCAGACAGCAACTAGTAACAGTTCTGGGTGCCACTTACTGGGATCCTGGAGCAGCTGGGCTGCGATGGAGACCCGGCGCCGCTCACCAGTGGAAATGCCCCCCAAGTTGTAGTTGCCAATCAGTCGGTCTGCCACATGACTCAGATTCAGCTCTGCCATGATGGCCTCCACCTGCAGGAGACACAAATTACAGGAAGGCTGGAAGTGGCTGTGGGTGCTATTTCAATTCACGGGCTGGGGAGGACATGAAAGAGGCAACACCCCCCCACCCCCAAGAATCCAAGGGCCACTTCCAGACTCACCACACCCTGGAGAAAGCACGTCTTTGATAATAATATGATCCAATTTGACTTAAATCGTAATATAATACATGTGTCAGATTTAAATAAATAATATGTATTTTTTAAAACGTTCCCAGAGGCTGGGTGCAGTGGCTCATGCCTGTAATCCCAACACTTTGGAAGGCTGAGGAGGGGGAATTGCTTGAGGACAGGAGTTTGAGACCAGCTTGGGGAACAGAGAGAGACCCCGTCTCTACAAAAAAAGAAAGAATAGCCGGGTATGCTAGCACGTGCCTGTAGTCCCAGCTACTCGGGATGCTTAGACAGGAGGATGGCTTGATCCCAGGAGGTTGAGACCACAGTTAGCCATGATGGTACCGCTGCACTCCAGCCTAGGTGACAGAGCAAGACCCTGTCTCCAAAATAAAATAAAATAAAATAAAATAAAATAAAATAAAATAAAATAGGCCTGGCATGGCGGCTTGTACCTGTAATCCCAGCAGCACTTTGGGAGGTCGAGGTTGGTGGATCACTTGAGGTCAGGAGTTCGAGACTAGCCTAGCCAACATGGTGAAACCCCGTCTGTTCTAAAAATACAGAAATTAGCTGGGTGTGGCGGCGGGCACCAGTAATCTCAGCTACTCGGGAGGCTGAGGCAGAGGAATTGCTTGAACCCAGGAGGCCAAGGTTGCAGTGAGGCAAGATGGCGCCACTGCACTCCAACCTGGGTGACAGAGCAAGACTCCGACTCAAAAAATAATAATAATAAACAAATAAAATAAAATAAGATTCCCTAGAACAAAAACTGCTTACACTTGCTTCAGGAAAATTAGCCAGGAAACAATGGATACTTCATTAAACTCCTATTTGCAGGAGCCACAGTCACTGCAGCCCATACAGAAAAATCCCCCAAAGTCATGATTACAATATCACTTACTTTAAGTGTTTGGGTTTAGAAACTTTATTATAATAAATGCTTTATATGTTTAAAAAAATCCAACCTGATTTGAACTAAACCTGTTTCCCACTGTATAACCCAAATAAGTGCTGGGGTCCCGTGTGGTACAATCTCCGTGTGATTTCACATCAGAGACATATAATCCAGCCTTCAGAAGCAATTAAAAATAATTCCAATCTTTATTTGAATTTATTTAAGGACTTTAAGGGGAACCCAATTTATAACCCCCAGCCACATCTAAAATCCCCTTTCTTCCAATTCTCTTCACTCTACTTAAACCCTGCAGCTCCCTGAAACCCTTTTTCCTCCTCATTCTCAACGCCCCCAAAACAATAACAACTAAAAAAAATTCTTTACTGACTTTCTAATCAAGAAGCTTGGCTTTTTTCCTCCCTCTCTGTCTTTCCTTCCCCAGCTTATCTCCTCTCCAGAGACCTGTTCACAAATCTGTTTCTGTCCTCCCGTACTGATTACCTCTATCTGCAGAAACCCCAGGGGGAAAGCAGAAAGAGACGGAAGGTACTCATATGGTAATGAGTTTTGTTTCCAGACACCCCTAATAAAGCCGTGTTATGAAAATGGAAACAAAACCATTGCATTAAAAAACAATAAGCTAGATTGCAGAAGAAGAGGGAATGACTTGTGGACCTACATTCAAGAGGAGTCAGGGAGTGGGGTTGACACCTTACAGGTAGCTTTGACCCACCCAAAGAATGGACATGTCTGAAATAGGTACAAAGGAATAACGAGAAGGTTAAAAAATGCATAAATAAACTAGCATGATATATTCTGGAAAAAAAGAAAGGTCTTCTCTTGCCATCAGGGTAGCAGGATCCTGGAATTAAGCTTTGCTTGACACTGTGAGATTTCTGTGCTCACCAGCCAGGGTAGATTTCTGAGCCTCCTTCTAGAATGTCTCTATAACATCATAAGGAGTAAGCTTGCCCCTCCTGGCTTGGAAGGGATGGACAGAGAAGATATTTACTTAATTTGTCTCGGAGGTTTCACACCCCAGCAGCAATGCTCTCCCATATTTTGGAAACACTGTTGGAAATGGAATTCAGAGTCCTTGTAAGGAATATTGTAAGGACCTTGTAAGGATCATTGGGATGATAAAGTCCAACCCTCCATGCTCTGTGCTTTCACATAATCTGATGTATTCCTCACATCAAACCCAGGAGAAATGCATTCTTACTGTATTTTTATAGAGGAGAAAACAGAGAGAGGTCCATAACTTGCCCAAGATAATGCCACTAGCAAATGGCAGGGCCAGGATTGAGAGGACTGTCTGGGCTCTCTCAAGCGGTCCAGGAAGCCTGAGCCTTAGCCAACAGCCCAGCAGACACAGCCTGCTCACATTGGCCATGCTTTATTTCCAGGTTCTTCCATGGACAGAAGCAGATCTGCCATGCTGTCTCCTTTATTATAATCAGCACTTCCTTTCCACTGAATTACTTGTCAGGATTTTACACGCTGTGGGCTGGATTTGCTCAGAAAAGACTCACAATTGGAGAGAACTCTGCTATCAGGAGTTCTCCTGCTCCCAGGGAGCTGTGCCCCTTGAAGGAGGCATGTTCACCTGTCATTGGTTCCCTGGGTGCTTGTGGGCCTTCCCAGTCTAGAGAGAAATGAAGCAGTTTCCAGGTAAGGTCCCCGGTGGGTTTACTTGTGGCTACTTCCAAACTGGAGACAATTAAGAAAGAGATTGGAACCTAGAAGGAGTTGACAATTCATTCGTTTCTTCCTTCATTAACTCAGTCCAGTTTGGATGAGGCACGTTCAAGATGTCTCCAAGCAAGCTGAGAAAAATCAGTGGCAAAAATAACTATATCTGCTCAAACAGGGAACTTGTAGAACAGCATGGTCCCAGAGAAGGGCAGTGCAAGCCACAGACAGAAGTGAAATATTTTAGTAGCCATATTTTGAAAAGTAAAAAGAAACAGGTGAAATTTTAATAACATATTATTTACAGCCAAAAATACCATTTCAACCTGTAATCAATACTTTTTGAAATTTATTTATTTATTTATTTATTTGGTTGGTAAAGACAGGGTCTCCTTTCGTCCTTCAGGCTGGAGTGCAATGGTGCAATCATAGCTCACTGCAGCCTCGACCTCCTGGGTTCAAGAGATCCTCCTGCCTTAGCCTCCTGAGCAGCTGGGAGTGCAGGCGCACAACACCACGCCCAACTAATTTTTGTATTTTTTGTAGAGACTGAATCTCGCTATGTTGCCCAGGCTGGTCTCAAACTTCTACACTCAAGAAATCCTCCCGTCTTGGCCTCCCAAAGTGCTGGGATTACAGGTGTGAGCCCACCCTGCCAGACCTAAAAATTCTTAATGGGCTTTTTCACATTCTGTTTTTCTCAGACTCAGAGTCTGAAATCTGATGTGTATTTTGCGCTCAGAGCACGTTTCAGTCTGGACTAGCGACATTTCAAGTCTTCCAAAAGCACATGTGACTAGGGGCTGCCCTCTCAGGCAGCACAGGGTACACGGTGCAAGGCGCAGGGCGCGCTCTAGAGTGAAGGAGTGACGAGCAAAGGGGAGTAATGGGCAAGCGTAGGCGAAGAGAGGAGGGCAGCGGGGGGTGCAAAGGTACTCAGTTTGCCTGCTGTGAGCGGGGGGCTGCACCCACCTTCTGCTGGAAGAAGCCGGGGTTGCCGCGGCGGATGGCCAGCAGCGCGGTGTAGCGCAGCGTCTCGCGCACGGTGAGGCTGCTCAGCAGGGTGTCGCTCTGCAGGAGACTCGGGCGTCAGTGTAGCCCGAGCCCCCGGGGCGGGCGGCTGGCCAGGGGTGTGGGGGACGCGCCCACCTGCAGGACGTAGGAGAAGCAGTCCTGGAACTGCTCCCGGCGCAGCGTCCGGCCGTTCACATACACCTCCCCCAGGAAGGTCCCCGTGCGCCGCAGCCTCCCGGACATGGCGTCCAGCAGCGTGGTTTTCCCGGAGCCTGTGGGGTGACAACAGAAGGCCCTGGGGGAACCCCTCTATGCCGGCCTTGGAGGAGCTTCCCGAGACCCTCTGTGTGGGCATGACCCCGCGTGCCAGGAGTGCTACGTGAGGGATCCTGTTCTAGGTATTAATGATACAACAGGATACAGGCCCTGCCCTGTAGAACGCGCACTGTGCATGCAGCAGTCTCACGCGCAAATGAGTCTCTGGATTGTCCCCTGAGTGAGAGGGGACATGCCATTTCTTTCATCTGGGTCAAGACCGAAGGTGCTTTCTCTGCTTGTTTGTTTGCCTTTAAAACTGTTTTGGATTGAAAAACAAAATACCTATAGGTATCAGAATAAGAGGAAAGCCAAGACTCTTGGAAACGTTTGGATCCTAGGACGGATTTCTTTTTGTGGCGCCCCTGGGGCGGTCTGGTTGTACCTGGATGTAGGTGACATTATCTAGAGCCTTGCTCACAAAGCAAGGAGCATCAGCAACCCCTGAGAGCTTGCCAGAAATGCAGAGCCCCAGGCCCCACCCGCGACCTGCTGAGTCAGATCTGCTTCAGTCGAGGTTGAGAAGCACTGGCTTGGTAAGTCCTTTGGTAAAACCAAGTTGGCCACAGCCTACGCTAGAGCCTGGGGCACAGCCTAGCTGGATGTCACTAGGAAGGTTCCCACAGAGGGGTTGTGGTGAACTGCCTGCCTGCTGGAGGTGACTGCGGGATAATGCTTGCCTTGGTTTGCTTTTTTCTTTCTTCTTCTTTTTTTTTTTTTTTTGTTTGAGTGAGACTGAGTCTCGCTCTGTCACCTAGACTGGAGTCCAGTGGCACCGTCTCGGCTCACTACAACCTCCACTTCTCAGGTTCAACCCATTCTCCTGCCTCAGCCCCCTGAGTAGCTGGGATTACAGGCATGCACCCCCACGCCCGGCTAATTTTTGTATTTTTAGTAGACACGAGGTTTCACCATGTTGGCCAGGCTGGTCTCGAACTCCTGACCTCAGGTGATCCTCCTGCCTCAGCCTCCCAAAGTGCTAGGATTACAGGCGTGAGCCACTGCTTTGTTCTAAGGTTAAAGGTTAGGTGATGCCTTTAGACAACAGCCTGATGGCCCCTCAGTCATACTGGACACAAGTTTACCACAGACCCAGAGTTCATGGAGACAGAATAGACCTCCCAGGCCTTTCCTATCCAAGGAGGCTGAGAAGTTGGGATTCATAACAGAGAAATAGGCAGGAAGTTCTGAACTATCTGGGAAGATAGCAAGAGAAATCTGCTGATGAGATGGCTGTGCAGTCAAAGAGATCTTTTGTTGAAATATTATTATCATTATCATTATTATTATTATTATTATTATTTTGAAACAGAGTCTTGCTCTGTTGCCCAGGCTGGAGTGCAGTGGCACAATCTCAGCTCACGGCAACCTCCGCCTCCCAGGTTCACGTCAATATTCTGCCTCAGCCTCCTGAGTAGCTGGGACTACAGGCGCAAACCACCATGACTGGCTAAGTTTTTTGTATTTTTAGTACAGATGGGGTTTCACTGCATTAGCCAGGATGGTCTCAATCTCCTGACGTGATCTGCCCACCTCGGCCTCCCAAAGTGCTGGGATTACAGGCATGAGCCACTGCACCTGGCCCTTTATTTATTTATTTATTTATTTATTGAGATGGAGTCTCACTCTATCGCCCAAGCTGGAGTGCAGTGGCAAGATCCCAGCTCACTGCAACTGCCATCTCCCAGGTTCAAACAATTCTCCTGCCTCAGCCTCCCGAGTAGCTAGGATTACAGGCATCTGCCACCACACCTGGCTAATTTTTGTATTTTTGTAGAGACAGGGTTTCACCACGTTGGTCAGGCTGGTCTTGAACTCCTGACCTCAGGTGATCCGCCTGCCTCGGCCTCCCAAAGTGCCGGGATTACAGGTATGAGCAACTGCACCTGGCCCTTGTTGAAATATTTTGAAGAAACTTGCTTGTTGCTGTGAGAGGTACAAAGATGAATCAACTCCCTTAGCAGCTGTCTTCTTTTCTAATGCATAACTGACAAAACTCAGAATTAGCCCCAGCGTGTTCAGGGGGTGGTCAGAGTGGGGAAAGAGAGGAAAACCCATGACAAAGAAACAAAATGTGACTTCATTGGGATTGTCTTTCTTTTTTTTTTTTTTTGAGACAGAGTCTTGCTCTGTAGCCCGGGCTGGAGTGCAGTGGCCGGATCTCAGCTCACTGCAAGCTCCGCCTCCCGGGTTTGCGCCATTCTCCTGCCTCAGCCTCCTGAGTAGCTGGGACCACAGGCGCCCGCCACCTCGCCCGGCTAGTTTTTTGTGTTTTTAGTAGAGACGGGGTTTCACCGTGTTAGCCAGGATGGTCTCGATCTCCTGACCTCGTGATCCGCCCATCTCGGCCTCCCAAAGTGTTGGGATTACAGGCTTGAGCCACCGCGCCCGGCCGGGATTGTCTTTCAAAATGTGCCCTGTAATTTCCCAGTCGTGCGGTTCTTCTAACCAGAGCCACCCTGGCTTTACATTTTTAGATCCAATCTGAACTCTGACAGAAGCTGCAGATGTCCTGCAGCCTGAGTCCCACCCCACCACGTCATCAAAACTGGCCTCCCCAGGGATATAAAATCCACTTTACTGTTGCCACATCCAGCGTATACTTCTCTGGGAGGGATCCCAAGACAGAACTACCCAACCAAGCCACTTCCAGAGTTCTGATTCATAGACATTCTGAGAGATCATGAATGGTGTTGTTTTAAGCCACTAAACTGTGGGATACTTTTTTTTTTTTTAACAATAGATAATGAATTTAGTTTTTTAAAAAACATGTCAAATATTTATTAACTCATTAATTAGAGAACCAGCAAGATGACAAAGCTCATTCAAAAGAGGATATGAGAAGCTGGGCGTGGTGGCTCATGCCTGTAATCCCAGCAATTTGGGAGGCTGAGGCAGGCAGCCTGAGGTCAGGAGTTCACGACCAGCCTGGCCAACATGGTGAAAACCGGTCTGGACTAAAAATACAAAAATTAACTGAGTTTGGCGGCGGGCGCCTGTAATCCCAGCTACTCAGGAGATGAAGCAGGAGAATTGCTTGAACCTGGGAGGTGGAGGTCGCAGTGAGCCGAGATCGCACCATGGCACTCCTGGGTGACAGGGTGAATGAGATTCCATCTCAAAAAGAAAAGAATATGAGAAATTGATATGTATAGACAGTGGGGAAAAGAAGGTTGGAATAAGATAACAAAGTTAGATACAAAAATGGTTAATGCCCTAAAGGGCAATAAAACTATGACATTTGTAGTTTTCTTTTCTAACAGGACAGAAATCATATGCAACTAAATAATCTGCAAAGAAGCATCCAATCCAGAGTCTACGCCCTCCTCAACAGCAAACAACAATTCAAATGAGTTTCAGTTGGAGTTCCCCTGGAGTCAGATGGCTCTAGGCAGGCTTGCTTTGGACTACGCTCTAGTGAGACTTTGAACATATATGTCATCATCTTTTGCCTCGCTAATAAAGATTTGATAGATAACACTGCTAGAGATAAGATACCAATGGGATTGTCATTTTATGCAATACTATGGAGTAATTCATAAAATTATTTTACTCCTTTATTCAACAAATATTTATTAAGCACCCACTGTGTGACCGACCCTGTTCTAGGTGATAAGGATACAGCAGAATACAGTCCCTGCCCTTGTAGAACTTGCAGCCCACTGTGGATTCATTTCAGTATAAAGGGTAGGCATTGTCCGAAAGCCATGATTAGGCATCTCATCAGAAACCAGCCCACACCCCCACCCCAATCAAGAGCCCCTCCCGCTGTCCTGCTGTATGTGAGTGAAACACAACATTGGCCTTTGGAGTGCACTTCTGAGATGGGGGGTTCCATCTCTTGTTGTTCTTAGAAGTGGGACACACTTCTGAGAAGGGTGCTAAATGTCACCCTGTTTAATTCTTTATAAGGATGACAACAGGTGACAGTTTGTTAAAGGAGAAGAGGCAGGTTTTTTTTCTTTTTAAAGAAGCGCACTGTATTTATCAAAAGGAAGCTGAGAATGACCCTGCATGTTACAGTACATGTGTACAGCTAGATATTGGTTAAAAATGGAAATGAGAACTGACAGAAAGTCTTTGAAAAGTGTAACAGCTTTAGTCAGTGCTATGGTCTGACTGTTTATGTCTCCCTAAAATTCATATGTTGAAATCTTACGCAAGATGATGGTATTAGGAGGTGGGGCATTGGCCGGGCACGGCGGCTCAAGCCTGTAATCCCAGCACTTTGGGAGGCCGAGACGGGCGGATCACGAGGTCAGGAGATGGAGACTATCCTGGCTAACCTGGTGAAACCCCGTCTCTACTAAAAAATACAAAAAACTAGCCGGGCGAGGTGGCGGGCGCCTGTAGTCCCAGCTACTCGGGAGGCTGAGGCAGGAGAATGGCATAAACCCGGGAGGCGGAGCTTGCAGTGAGCTGAGATCCGGCCACTGTACTCCAGCCTGGGCGGCAGAGCGAGACTCCGTCTCAAAAAAAAAAAAAAAAAAGGAGGTGGGGCATGCAAGGAGGTGATATTGGGAGATGATTAGGTTATGGAGAGCTCTTACAATTGGGATGAATGCCTCAGAGACCCCTCCCCACTTCTGCCATGCAAGGTTAGGGTGAGAAAATGGCTGTCTAGCCAACAGACACATGAAAAAATGCTCATCATCACTGGCCATCAGAGAAATGCAAATCAAAACCACAATGGGATACCATCTCACACCAGTTAGAATGGCGATCATTAAAAAGTCAGGAAACAACAGGTGCTGGAGAGGATGTGGAGAAATAGGAACGCTTTTACACTGTTGGTGGGATTGTAAACTAGTTCAACCATTATGGAAAACAGTATGGCGATTCCTCAAGGATCTAGAACTAGATGTACCATATGACCCAGCCATCCCATTACTGGGTATATACCCAAAGGATTATAAATTATGCTGCTATAAAGACACATGCACACGTATGTTTATTGCAGCACTATTCACAATAGCAAAGACTTGGAATCAACCCAAATGTCCATCAGTGACAGATTGGATTAAGAAAATGTGGCACATATACACCATGGAATACTATGCAGCCATAAAAAAGGATGAGTTTGTGTCCTTTGTAGGGACATGGATGCAGCTGGAAACCATCATTCTTAGCAAACTATCACAAGAACAGAAAACCAAACACCGCATGTTCTCACTCATAGGTGGGAACTGAACAATGAGATCACTTGGACTCGGGAAGGGGAACATCACACACCGGGGCCTATCATGGGGAGGGGGGAGGGGGGAGGGATTGCATTGGGAGTTATACCTGATGTAAATGACGAGTTGATGGGTGCAGTACACCAACATGGCACAAGTATACATATGTAACAAACCTGCACGTTATGCACATGTACCCTACAACTTAAAGTATAATAATAATAAATAAATTTTAAAAAAATTTTTAAAAAAAGATTTCAAATTGTTAGGAGAATATAAGAAAGAGAATGCCATCAGTGGTAAAATTTTAAGGTACATGATATTTTAAAGAGTTAATAAAGAAAGAGTTAAGTAGAAGAAATAGTCATAGAAAAATGAAACAACTTAAATGGTTCTTAAAGGTTTAAGAGAGAATCATTGGTAAACCATCACAAATGCTTTGGCTTTCTCAATGACGCCATAGGGAGATGATAATCATAGTGAAATACTAACACACAGGTGACCTTCATGAGATTCTTCTTCAGCAGATATGAACATACACTAAAGTTAGATCCATTTTGGTTATTTGATGGAATGGATATTTCACCTAACGAAGCTGGAATATTTCTATTTGTGTTCCATATTTTAGAGTTTTCTTGAAGAAAAACAATGGTCATAAATGTTAAAATTCCCTTAGAATTGGCACCTGAAAACAAAATGTAGTTTTTTAAGACTGGTGTCAAATTAATTTTGCCAGATTTGTTCTGCACAGTAAGAGCTGCACTGTTACAATATTTCAAGTTAAAAATTACTCTCAAAGTTTACTCAAGTTCAATTTTAATATATTTACAGTATTTGAAATATTTAGTTTCATTTATACTTTAATATTGGAATTAAATTAAAATTTTGAAGTTCATATTAATTATTTAAATAAGAAAAATACTGGACACATTCATTTAAAAAATATTTTAATTTACCACTAACTTGTTATTCATTATTAGCTCTATGTCTCCATTATTAAGATACAAGTCAGAATACTGTGAAATCAACTTGACAAATTTGGAAAATGTTTAGGCTGAAAGGCTGAAATTGTCTAGGTCATAGCTCTTCATATGAGATTAAAACATCTTATAAGTATCAGGAAATTCTGCTATTTAACAGACATGCAATTGAAGATTAAATGTACCTTTAAGGTACATTCACTCTGAAAACTGGTCTGGCAGTTTCTTATAAAGTTACACATTTACTATAAAATCCAGTAATTCTACTCTTAGGTATTTACTGATGATAAATGAAGCTTATAATAAAAGAAATCTTTACACACACACACACAAAAAAAAAAAAAAAAAAAAAGAAAAGAAAATGGCTATCTAGGAGGAAGTCTTCCTCACCAGACACCGAATCTGTTGACCCCTTGATCTTAGACTTTCCAGCCCCTAGAACTGTGAGAAAAAAATTTATGCTTTTTATAAGCCACCCAGTCTATGGTATTTTGTTTTAGCAGCCTGAATGGACTGAGACAGTCTGGGAATTCCTCTTTTTTTTTTTTTTTTTTTTTGAGACAGGGTCTTGCTCTGTTGCCCAGGCAACAGAGTGCAGTGGCACTATCTCAGCTCACTGCAGTCTTAACCTCCTGGGCTCAAGCAATTCTCCCACCTCAGCCTCCCGAGTAGCTGGGACCGCAGACATGCACCACCATGCCCGGCTAACTTTTGTATTTTTTTGTAGAGATGGGGTCCCACTATGTTGCTTAGGTTGGTCTCAAACTACTGGGCTCAAGCGATCCTCCCACCTCAGCCTCCCAAGCTGCTGGGATTACAGTCGTGAGCCACTGTGCCCAGCCTATTCTCTATTCTTGATTGTATGTCCAAAATATACCATCATAAAACAGGACCAGTGGAATCAAAGATAGGGGCTTAATGGGCATTTTTGTGCTTATTTAATCCTTTTCCTTTCTCTAGGCAGTGTACAGATAGGGGAAATTGTGTTTTCTGAGTACTTTTATATGCTGTGGAACTGTGGGGCCTTTTTATATTTTGAAATATGAATTCACGTATATGTTAGGCAGGATTTTATCCTCTTTCAAGGATCTTTCTAAAGATTTCACGTTGGTAGCAGGTTCCATTCACAGTCAGACATCATTAGATTTCATTCTAATATCAAACCTGTGGCTTTCTTGCTACAACTTAATCTGTTTCTTCAATGTGGAGTTTAACTCAAGCCAAAGCCTTTTTAGAATCCTCCTTCCCCAGCTTACCTGAGCTTCCCAGGATGCACATAATCTGCCCGCTCTCCACGTACAAGGAGACATCTTTGAGGATCTGCCTGGTCCACTGCTGCCGGCAAGATGTGACGTCCCACCAGGGCCTCACGCGGTGGCTTTAAAGGAAACCCCAGGAAGGCAAAGGCAGCTTGGGGCCCTGGAAGGGACTACACCCGGGTCCCCAGCATTGATCGCACCTATGCCCCACCCCAGTTGTCTCCGGACAGGCTCCTAACGTGTTTCAGCCTCAGCGCCCTCCTCTGTAGAACCTGGCAGATAGCGACTGAGGCTGTCTGTCACATAGGGAGGGGGCCTGTGCTGGAGTTGCTCTGAATGTCCTGTCTGTTTGGCTGGGAGGTGGCTGTCCCCGCATTCCTTCACCAGGTTTCAAGATTCCTTGCATTCCCAGTACCCCCATTCCCATCCACAGAGGGCAGGCCGTAGACACTGGGGTAGGCAGGGCACTGCTGCCACTTTGTTTATGCCCAGGCCCTTCCCTGGGCAGCGGGAGGGGCCATTCACTGTCGCTCCACGTTTCCCAGCACAGCCCTTCTCCCTCTCCTCTCTCCACCCGATCCACTAAAGAGGGAACCCAAAGTCCCCAGGCAGACACCTAAAGCGTGAAGAAAGGCAGCAGAGGGTTGAGTGCAGAGCCCCGTACTCCTGGGGGAGCAGCAGCAGCAAGGGCTCTGCCTTACCTGACACTGTAGGAGGCATGGAGGATGCCCAGGCTGTGAGGCTCCAGGGCTGTGGCAGGAGCCCCCTCCAGGGAGCTCTGGGAGCCCCTGTTTACTTGGAGACCCGTGGACCCTCCGGGGCTCAAAAATGAGAGGTCACCCATGGCCAACAGGCAGCAAAGCTGGGCAGATTTTCTGGTGGCCTGACCCTCCCCAGAGTGGCTTCAGTTGGGGAGCCTGGGGCAGACTGCCCTGCCTGCTCCACCTGACCCCGGAGTCCCTCGGGATGGCAGGACTGGGACTTGGCCACGGAGACCATTATCTGATGTACCTTTAGCCAGCGCGTCCTTATCTTGACAGTGGGCAGAACACACACATGTTTGTAGGTGGGCTTGCCAGAGAGGAATGCTGGGAGAGACGGGCCCAGGGCAGGAGGCTCCAGGAAACAGAGTGAAGACACTGGCCCTGGCAGGCAGCAGCTGGGTCTAAGAGAGCTGCAGCGCAGGGGCACAGACCTGTGGGCCCCATGGCTGGGAAGGTGGCAGAGGAGAGAGGGCTGCCGAAAGGGACCGCTGCCCAGGATGCCTCGGTGAGTGAGCGATGGGGAGTCAGCCCAGGCCCGGCGGGCGGGCAGGAGAAATCCAACCTTTCTCTCTTGCCTCTGAGGTCACTTTCTGCCCTAAGAAACACTCCTTTAGGGAAATCATGTTCTTATGTGTGATGTGGGACAATTTCACTTTTTCTTTTTTCTTTTTTTTTTGAGACAGAGTCTTGCTCTGTTGCCCAGGCTGGAGAGCAGTGGCGCTATCTCGGCTCACTGCAAGCTCTGCCTCCTGGGTTCAAGTGATTCTCCTGCCTCAGCCTGCCAAGTAGCTGGGATTACAGGCACCTGCCACCACACCTGGCAAATTTTGTATTTTTTAGTAGAGACAGGGTTTCACCATGTTGGTAAGGCTCAAACTCCTGATCTCAGGTTACCCACCCTCCGCAGCCTCCCAAAGTGCTGGGATTACAGGCATGAGCCGCTTACCTGGCCAGTTTTGCTTTTTCCCAATGAGACTCCATCATAGAAATGTGCCCACACATGCCGGGGACTCCACTGGTGTCTCCTCTGCCCATGTGGCTGTCAGGTTGGTCTCAGTAGTAAGTGATGGGTGAGACAGGGTGACAGACAGCTTTTGTGGGAACATCAGCATGTGTGGCTCTAGCAGGCAATCGTAAAGTCTGGGAGAAAGCTGGAAGGAGTAGAAGCAGCCAGGTGGCAGGAGGTGGAGGTACGTTTCCTTCTTCATTTTACCTGAGAAGTGTTTACTCAAGAAATAGCCTTTGACTGAAATTGGAGTGTGGCAGGATTTGAAGCAGGAGGCTAAACTGGAAGACAGGCAAGAAGCAGATCCCCACTCCCACCGCTTCACCCCATCCCACCTTTCCATCTTTGCCTGTCGTGGGTAGGAGGGAGGAGAGAAAGATAAGCATGACTGAGGACTCCGCACCCAATGGGGAAAACCATCTGGACTGGCCTTGAGTTTCCAGGACTTGACTCGGCCAGACCCAAGGAGCCCACCATTTCTAGTCGGTTCTGCAACCACCACACCTGACCAGCTCTGCTCTCTGAATACCCTGTGGGGCCCACCACTTTGGGGAATGGTTAAAGCCTGAATAGAATAGAAAGCTAGCAGGGCTTTGGGAACACTTTCTGCCTGGGAGGGCTGACGATTCAACCACCACAGCTTGAGAGGCAAAGAAATGCTAGGACCGCACCAGAAATGCACTCCAGCCCTGCCATTTCTGCTTCCGTTCTGTCCAATCCTGTCACTCCAGGTGCTGAGCGAGGGTCTGCCCCTAACACGTGTGGGGCTTGGAACAAGAGAATGAGGGTCACATTTCCTATGTCTAGATATATAAAAGTCATCAGTCAAGCTATAAGAACAGTCAAAGATACCCACACTCCTCAGCCTCCCAAAGTGCTGGGATTACAGGTATGAGTCAGCGCTCCTGGCCAGTTTTGCTTTTTCCCAATGAGACTCCATCATAGAAACGTGCCCACCCGTGCTGGGGACTCCACTGGTGTCTCCTCCGCCCATGTGGCTGTCGGGTTGGTCTCAGTAGTGAAGTGATGGGTGAGACAGGGTGACAGACGGCTTTTGTGGGAACATCAGCGTGTGTTCTCTAGTTTCTATCCTCTTGTCTCGACATATCTTCCTCACAACCTGAAAGGTCAGGTGTAAACTGAGAAATTCTAAGGCATCTTGGGTAGAATGCACTGGTACGGGGGAACCACTTCTAGCCCAAGCCACAACCTGTCCCCCTTTCTGCCCCCCCTCAGCTCCATCCCACTCCATGGGGCCCTCAACACCCTGGGTGGTCACCCTCCTGCCTACCTGCATTGCAGCCCTGCCCTCCACAGACATATATACCTCTCTGGCCTAAAGTTCCTCAGGAGGTTGGGCCGGGGAGGAAGGAAGTGCACAGACCCTGGGGATGGACTTGGGGCCATTTGCACAGAGAATTCTGGCAGCTTAAGCACCTAGAGTGGTAAGTGCCCTTAACCCACGCACTCTTCATGCCATGGGCAGGAGAAGCAACAGAGAAGGACAAGAGAGACCCTGCAGCAGGCAGAGCTGTGTGTGACCTAGGCTGAATGTTTCGATAAAATTCCTTCAGCCAAAAACAAGTCCTGCGTGTCCCCTCGCCAACCCTCCAGCCGCGAGCGTCAGTACATCACTCCCCGCGAGGCACAGGCTCCTCATCTCAGAACTAGAAACATGTACGCTGTGAGTTTCCTTCTTGCCTAGGCATCTGACTCAGGAATTCGATCAGAAGTTAATACGGGGAGAAATTACAATGTAGCCCAGCAGGAGCAGAGCTGGTTACCTACAAATAAACCTGCTTTTGCTTTTTTGGGTGTCGCCTGTCGGAAATTCAAGTGATGTTCTGACAGGTGTACTGATTAAGATGTCAGCCGAATAGATATTTAAGTATTTGAAAAATACAGAGAGTTTGTCAAAACCTCAGGAAGAGTCTAACAAATCCTTCCTGGGAGCCAAGGAAAATATTTTAAAATGGAACAGAGGTCGTCCCCAACCCAGGCACTAATTTTCTTCCTCCGAAAGACGAGCTGCCTATGCCTCCTGGAAGGCACAATCCCTCAGTGGTGGTTGGAGTCCGGGCTGGCCCATACCTGCCTTCCCAGCCCACAGTGAAGGGGCTTGGGGCGAGCCTTGGAACAAGGAACCAGGCACCTTTCCCCTTCCTCTTATCCAGTGTCTGCTCTGCCTCGTCTTTCTGTCAGCTCCCTCCCCTTCTCAAAGTACCGCACAGCGGAACCCAGTTGGGCTGCAGGTCACCTCCACACATCGCTCCAGACTCCAAATGTCTGACCTTCCTTCCTCAGCCCCTCCTCCATGCCTAAATCCGACCTGGGGGTATTTGGGCCAGCAGAAGTAATTTCTCAGCTCATTTACATTGTCTAATATCCCTCCTGCAGATATTTGTTTTAAAAACAACAGCAAGATGCATGTTAACCCACATGAGTCTCTTAGCAATGGATAAGATTTTTGTTTTTGTTTTGTTTTTTTTTTTTGACAAAGTCTCACGCTGTGGCCCAGGCTGGAGCGCAGAGGCATGATCTCAGCTCCCTGCACCTCCACCTGCCCAGTTCAAGCGATTCTCCTGCCTCAGCCTCTCGAGTAGGGTAGCTGGGACTATAGGGGTGCTTCACCATGCCTGGCTAATTTTTTTTTTTATTTTTAGCAGACACAGGGTTTCACTGTGTTGGCCAGGCTGGTCTTGAACTCCTGGCCTCAGGTGATCTGCCCGCCTCAGCCTCCCAAAGCGCTGGGATTACAGGCATGAGCCACCGCACACAGCTGGCAATGGCTAAGATTTTTTGATGATTCAACAACAAACAAAAATGGGACAATGAAGCAATGTGTACAGTGACGGTGCAGAGGGCGAGTGAGGGGCAAGGCCAAAGCGCTGATCTGCCAGGAGTCCAGCATCAGTCTGAGCTGTTTTCAATCTCCCCAGGAGCTTGGGTCACAGACCTTCTTACCTCCTCTCCCCCAACCTCCCTCCTGCTTTGGGGCTTTGGCAGCTGGGGTTGAGGTGGGAACGGAACTCTGGAGTTCTACTCACTGGCTTGCTCTCTCAATTTGACAACATATTGTGAAATATTATACACAAATCAACTTAAAGAACCCTCATGTACACGCCACCAATTACCAAAAGCTTTGAAGCCTGATCCTGCACTCCTACTGTGTCCCCTTTCTGTTTTCATCTCTTCCTGCTCCCCAGAGATAACCCCTCTCCTGAATTAGGTGTTTCTCTTTCCCATTTTTTTCTGTATAATTTTGGGTCTTTATGGTGATAATTCAAACATTAAGCAATGGAAGTCACTTTGGTCTGCTGCTTTTCACGCTCTCCCAGAACTCTGGGGGTTCCCCACAGCACGCCTGCAGCATACTGTCACCGAATTTCTTTCCCTCCGCCTCCACTCACCTGGAATGTTCTTTCCAAGGACTTCTGGCCCCCATCGTTGCAGGGGTACTTTGACAAGAACCCTGCCGTATGGCATTTGTTATTTTCACGTAAAGCATACTCTTGTTATTTTCACCTACAGCATGTGTGTGCGTTGCGTACACAGTGAAAATCAACCTACCAGCCTCCCTCTCTGCCCGATCTGTCTCGCTCCATCCTAATCACCTGTCTCACCTGCCAAAATCTAAGCTTTTCAACGGCCTTTTCATTGTCACATCCCAAATTCCAAGCCCGAAGGGTGTTCTGGACTCTCCATAAGTGTTTGCTGGATGCGTGGTTGATTGAAGGAATGTATAGTGTGAGAATGGTGGCTTGAGGAGGAAAGTCTGTGGGAACTTGTTAATGAAAATGTACTTGTTCCTGCCTGACAGAAATGTAAGAAAAATTGAATGCAGTAAAAAATGGGCGTCAGGCGAGGTGGTTCACGCCTGTAATCACAGCACTTTGGGAGGCTGAGGTGGGTGGATCACTTGAGCCCAGGAGTTTGCGACCAACATGGCGAAACCCTGTCTCTACGAAAAATACAAAAATTAGCTGGGTGTGGTGGCGCACGCCGGTAGTCCCAGCTGCTTAGGAGGCTGAGGTGGGAGGATTGCTTGAGCCTGAGAGGTCGAGGATGCAGTGAGCTCTGATCGTGTCACTGCACTGCATCCTGGGTGATACAGCAAGACCCAATCCAAAGAAAAAGAAATGGTGGGGGACTTCCTAGTTGCTTCTTTGTTTGGGCCTCAATGATTTAAATGATAGAATTGTCAGAATAGGAGGAATTCAGGTCTGCAGATGGTTAGTACCTTTCAAAGGTATCAGCTGACACCATGAAATGCTGATTTTTTAATGTACATTCAAATATACCACCACTTCAACAATAACAACAACATGATGATGACGATGAGAGGCACTACCTCTCAAAGCTCCCAGCAGCATTTTCAGTTGCTTCGTTGCACGAACTCCTCATCAAAATCAGATGTGAGGAGACGTATGCCAGATGTTAGTGAGGACTAAGAAGTTGGTTAGGACTTTTCTCAGGGTGGTGTCTTCATGAGTATTGGGCATTAACTCTCGACAGCTACTTCCCTCTCATATGCTGCATGTGTCATGTCTGTTTGGCATTAGGAGATATGAAGCCAGCTGCAGGGAAAGTTAAAGGCAAAGGGTCTGCCCGCTCCAGTCAGATCTTCTCGGAGCACAGAGGTTTGTTTATAGAACTCTCTCCAGTCCAGAGTCTGGGTCTCTTTACCGTAAGCCGCTTGGCTTCAGGCTCCACCAGCCTGAGGTTGAGGTTCTCTGGGGCAGGTGCCCCAGGAGAAGCCCTGAAGCTCTCTCTGAAGGGAAGAGGAGATGGGCCCTTGTCAGTGCTCCTATTTTCCCAAAGCGCCAAGGCTCCACCTGTGCAATCCCATCTCTTGCCAATTTGAGATTTCAACTACGTCGGCTCTAAGAAGTTGCTCTCACCTGTCGGTTTCCTCCTTGTCTTCTCCTATGTTCTCAGCGGCTTCCAAAGGAGCCCCTCACCTGTCCTGTCTCCCACAGGGCCTCCAGGATAGATTGTTCTCCTCTGAAACTGACAACAGCCTGTACTTCACCTACAGTGGTCAGCCCAACACTCTGGAGGTCAGAGACCTCAACTACCAGGTAGAGGCACGCCTGGGTTCAAGGGGAGAGGAGCAGGCAGGGACAGCCAGGAAATTCCCCAGGTGGAATAAAAGGGTGGGCCCACCTTACAGGCCCTCCACCCCCAAGGACAGAGTCCAGTCCACATTCATGCCTCACGTGTCAGGTGCAATAGGTGTCATCAATGGCATATATCAGAGCTGGAGGTTGAGAGGCTTGAAAAGAGAATGAAATTGTTGTATAAACATAAAGCAAAATGTGTGAATCTATAGAAAAATGTCTCTGGGACTCTTTTTAAACTATATTTTGAAATAACTTTAGATTTTGGAAAAAAATTGCAAAAATAATACAGTGTTTCCATATACCCATTGTCCAGCTTCCCCGAATGTTAACATCTTGCATACCCATAGTATAATTATGAACACTAAGAAATTAAAATGTACAATGCTATTAACTACAGACTTTATTCAGATTTCATCAGTTTATATATATATATATGTGTGTGTGTGTGTGTGTGTATATATATATATATATATTCTTTTTTTGTAAAATGTACTATCCCTGGAGCTTATAAAACATCCAGAGTGCAAAGACAACCACTGACCTTTCAGAGGCACCCAGGAACCCCCTGGTCAGATTCAAGGATCCATATTCCCTCACCTTCCCAAGGACCCAGATGGAACATGGTGGGGCCTGGGATGGTGAACTTCAGAGGCCTGAGTCTGGCTTCCTGTGGGTGTGAGTTGGGACAAGCCAATGAGCCTTTCTCTGCTCTGCCACTTACCAGCTGTGTGACCTTGAGCAAGTTACTTAACTGCTCTGAGCCTCATCTGTAAAACAAGGATTCTGATCGTGTCTGTGTTATAGGTTTGCAATGAGGATTGAATAAGGTGATGGATGTTAAGTGATTAACACAATGTCTTGCACATAGTAAACATTTGATAAATTATTAGTAAAGACATTTTGCTTCATGTTTTATTTTTATTTCTGTACCACTATTGCACATGCCTTCCTTTTTTCTTTTTTTTTTTTTTTGAGAGTCTCACTCTGTTGCCCCAGGCTGGGATGCAGTGGCGCAACCTTGGCTCACTGCAATCTCTGCCTCCCACATTCAAGTGATTCTCCTGCCTCAACCTCCCGAGTAGCTGGGATTACAGGCACCCACCACCACACCTGGCTAATTTTTGTATTTTTAGTAGAGACAGGGTTTTACCATGTTGGCTAGGCTGGTCTGGAACTCCTGACCTCAGGTGATCCACCTGCCTCAGCCTCCTAAAGCGCTGAGATTACAGGCGTGAGCCACCACGCCCGGCCTGTACATGCTTTTCATTCCTCTTATCTTCAGACCTGGAAACAGCAGCTACAGGTTCTCAGCATGGATCCCGCTTCCGTGTTTGGTAAAACCTGGGTTGGGGCCTATGGTGTGTAGGCGAGGACACATCCTCTGTAGAGAGGGGCCACCTGGGGAACGACGATGCTAAACAGAAGTTGCTGAAGCCCTCTGAACCATTCAGCTCTCTAAGGAACCTTCTGATGTCTCCCCACAGGTGGACCTGGCTTCTCAGGTCCCTTGGTTTGAGCACCTGGCTCAGTTCAAGATGCCCTGGACATCTGCCAGCCGCCGGAATTCTTGTGAGCTGGGCATCCAAAACCTAAGCTTCAAAGTCAGAAGTGGGCAGATGCTGGCCATCATAGGGAGCTCAGGTACCGGAAAGGCAAATCGCTGGGCAATGGTTTCTCTCCTGGGATGCAGAATGGTCCTTTGGACAAATGGATGCTTCTTGTGGAGCTCTTTGCTGACTAGTAGAATAATACAGCAGAATGGTTGAGAGCACAGGTTCTGGGTCAGACAGACCTCGGCTCAAATCCTGGCTCCTCCATTTGCTGGCTTTTGTGGGTAGGTGCTGTTGTTAAGAGTCATGAGTGTGCCTCTTGTCCACCCGGGGCTGTGGCCAGAGCATCTGACTTTGGCTGACACCTGGACTGAAAGATCAGCAAACAGCTTCAGCATGTGATGTTCTTTTCAGACTCCTCCAGCCAGGAGGGGCATGGGTTCAGGTTGTTCTTCCGCAATCACATTCTGATTATGGCCAGAAGCCCCTGCCACACTCTCACCTCTCAGCCTCTCCAGCGTCTTACTTAGCACAACCTTCACTCGTCTGCAAAGAGCCATGTTCTTGGAGTGCCTCAAATTGTCATTTCCACAGCCAGTTTTAAAATGAGAGAATGTCTGAGCTGAAAGGGGGCTTGGGGAACAGAGTTCATTCTCATTATGTTCCACCTTTCTTTCCCCTACCATTTTGGAAGCATTTTTAGAGGAAGGTGTTCAAACTCCCTACTCCTCAGTGTGTCTAGAGTATTCTCTTGTGCGGGATCACGCACACACACACACACACACACACACACACACACACACACACATCCCTCCATTTGACAGATGAGGAGCCTCAAATCCAGAGAAATTGAGGGATTCTCGTAAGGACACATATTTAATGCAGAGCTAGAACTAGAACTTTGGTTTCATGATTCTCGGATAAACGCATTTCTCCCTGGGACACCCTTACATAATG
The DNA here is from genome assembly GCF_043159975.1 of Macaca nemestrina. Taxonomy (NCBI): domain Eukaryota; kingdom Metazoa; phylum Chordata; class Mammalia; order Primates; family Cercopithecidae; genus Macaca; species Macaca nemestrina. The sequence goes on from NC_092137.1 coordinate 43,972,668, forward strand.
TTAGAGAGAGAATTTTATATCTTTTAATTAATCATTTCCAGAGGTAGAGATTACTCAATTTTTTTAAACATCTGCTCCAAACTTTTACACCCATTTGGTAGATAAGTTCTGTTTACTGTATAACCAAAGATCAAATGAAATCTTATGTATAAATGCACTTTGTAACTGAAACAGCATCACAGTCATGAAGTTCCTCTCACTCTGTCCCTGTCCCTGCAATCCTGACCTAAATAAGAAAAATGTGGCGCGGTGGCTCACGCCTGTAATCCCAGCACTTTGGGAGGCCGAGGCAGGTGGATCACGAGGTCAGGAGATCGAGACCATCCTGGCTAACATGGTAAAACTCCATCTCTACTAAAGAATACAAAAAATTGGCCAGGCATGGTGGCAGGCGCCTGTAGTCCCAGCCACTCAGGAGGCGGAGGCAGGAGAATGGCGTGAACCCGGGAGGCAGAGCTTACAGTGAGCTGAGATTGTGCCACTGCACTCCAGCCTGGGCAACAGAGTGAGACTCCGTCTCAAAAAAAAAAGGAAAAGAAAAAGAAAAAAGAGGATCCCTCATGGGCCTACTATTGTATTTTTATTTATAACATCTAGTAGTGTTTCTTGTTGTATCTACTTTCTCTTCCTGAATCCAGCATCTAGGGGACACATGGGTCTTTACTTAGGGTCATATCATGGTTAATACTTCGCACATACAACCCTCTAGCTGTCAGTATCCCTAATTTGTGGTTGAGGAAAGTTCAGAAAAGCAGAGCAATAATTGTATTGAATATTTGGAGGTTGAGGCAGGAGGACTGCTTGAGGCCAGGAGTTCAAGACTAGCCTGAGCAACATAGGGAGGAGACTCCCTCAATAAAATAATTTTTTTTAAATTTAAAAAATTAGCTGGGCAGCGTGCCATGCCCCTGTAATCCCAGCTACTCAGGAGGAGTGCTTGAGCCAGGAGTTCAAAACTGAAGTGAGCTATGATTGTGTCACTGCATTCCAGCCTGGGCAATACAGCAAGATCTCATGTCTTAGAAAGGAATGAATAAATTACATTGAATAGTCTTCTGGTTTTTCGTTTTTGTTTTTTAATTGGTTTTGTTTTGTTTTGTTTTTCTGAGAGTCTCGCTTTATCACCTAGGCTGGAGTGCAGTATGTGATCTCAGCTCACTGCAACCCCTGCCTCCTGGGTTCAAATGATTCTCATGTCTCAGCCTCCTGAGTAGCTGGGATTACAGGTGGGTGCCACTATGCCTGGCTAATTGCTTTTGTATTTTCTGTAGAGATGTGGTTTCGCCATGGTGGCCAGGCTGATCTCCAACTCCTGGCCTCAGGTGATCCGCTTGCCTTGGCCTCCCAAAGTGCTGGGATTACAGGCGTGAGCCACTGCATCCAGCAGCTCCTGGTTGTTTAACTACAGATTCAGTGTTGTTTGACTTCAGGTTTACTTGCCTGTGTAAAACAGAAAACAAAACAACAACAACAAAAACTTTAGACAAATAAACAGTAGAGTTATTTGAGCAAATAGTGATTAATGATCTGGCAGCACTCAAAAACAGGACCAGTTCAGAGAGCTCCCTCAAGCAATTTGGTCAGGTGATATTTGTAGACAGAAAAAGCAAGTGCTCTACAGAAATAGCTGATTGGCTACAGTTGGGTGTTCACCTTATTTATTGGAGGGTGATGTGATCAGGTGTTGGGTATGGACAGGATCTCATCAGTTGGTAGGTTGAGGCGGTGATTGTGATTGGCTGATGCTTGGCTGCCATGATTGGCTGAGACTCAGCAACTTGTCTCAGCCAATCTCTGTCTTAAGGGAATATACTGCTAAGATAAGTTGCAGTTTGTTTACATATTAAGTTTGCTTGCAGTTTGCTCTGTGGGAACTCAAAGTATGCAGGCAGTCTCAGGCCAAATTTAGTTTAACTGAGCAACTGAAATTATTAAAATGATTTATTAGGAAGGTTCATCAACTACACTTCCTGTGACTTTTACTGCCATCCCCTCCTCCACCTGCCCAACACACACACAAAAGAACGCTGGCCATAATTTTTTAAATATAAAGAAAACAGCCTGGCTGGGCATGGTGGCTCATGCCTGTAATCCCAGCACTTTGGGAGGCTGAGGCAGGTGGATCACCTGAGGTCAGGAGTTTGAGACCAGCCTGGCCAATATGGTAAAACCCTGTCTCTACTGGAAAAAAAAAAAATTAGCTGGGTGTAGTGGCACATGCCTGTAATCCCAGCTACTCGGGAGGCTGAGGTGGGAGAATTGCTTAAACCTGGGAGGTGGAGGTTGCAGTGAGCTGAGATTGTGCCATTGCATTCCAGCCTGGGCAGCAAGAGCAAAATACTATCTCAAAAAAGAAAAAAAGAAAAGAAAAGAAAACAGCCCTAGGCATTTTAGTTTCTTTTATCAATTCAGCAATGCCAAAAGTGGTTTCCAATTGATGAGTTTACTGATTCGGAGATTCCAGCCATTCAATAAGGGTCTTGAATGCCAGTGGGTGTTTTGTCTTAGTTCATGCAGGGTGTGTTAGTCCGTTTTCACTCTGCTCTAAAGAACTACCTGAGACTGGGTAACTTATAAAGAAAACAGGTCTAATTGACTCACAGTTCCTCATGACTGGGGAGGCCTCAGGAAACTTACAATCACGGTGGAAGGCAAAGGGGAAGCAAGGCACATTTTACATGGTGGCAGGAGAGGAGAGTGAGGGGAGGAACGGCCACTTTTAAAACATCAGATCTCATAAGAATTCACTCACTATCATGAGAACAGCATGGGGGAAATCTGCCTTCATGATCCAATCACCTCCCACCAGGTCCCTCCCTCGACAAGCGGGGATTACAATTTGGATGAGATTTGGGTGAGCCATACCATATAAAGAGTCTCCCCAGATACCACAGGCATCCTCCATTGGAAAGGCTCCCCACTGCTCTCACAAAGTTTTGCTCAGAAAACGTGGACTTCCTGCTTTCTGAGTGGGAATCCGTGGTCCCTGTGAATGTTGGTGAAGTCCTCGGTGCCCCTGGAGCCTGGCTCTGAAGCTTCTCTCCCAGGTTTCTCTCCTGGCTATTTTGCTCCACTTATGTTCTCAGGGATCTTAAATGAGGTACACCCAGAGGTAGCGCACAGGCCCCTTCTATCCTGAGATCCTCTGCACAGTAACCAGAGAGATCATGTGGGGAAGCTTCTTGGTTTTTGAGGTTTGCACTGGGTGCTCTGGGGCTTCCTGCAAGAAGCACATAGTGTGTGGCAGGAAGGACTTGTCACATATGTATTAGCTCAACATGTGACAAGTCTGTTTGAACACAACTTGGAAAACTTGCTCTCCAGTAAGGAAATCAAAACTCCGTCTGGGGCCGGGCACGGTGGCTCAAGTCTGTAATCCCAGAACTTTGGGAGGCCAAGGCAGGCAGATCACCTGAGGCCAACGTTCGAGACCAGCCTGGCCAACATGGTGAAACCCTGTCTCTGCTAAAAACACAAAAATTAGCCGGGTGTGGTGGCAGGAGCCTGTATTCCCAGTTACTCGGGAGGCTAAGGCAGGGGAATGTCTTGAACTGGCATGGCAGAGGCTGCGGTGAGCTGAGATCATGCCACCGCACTCCAGTCTGGGCCACAGAGTGAGCCCCCGTCTCCAAAACAAACACGCAAACAAGCAGAAAACACTCCATCTGGGTGAGTGGAAAGAGCTCATTCCTAGCTCCACGGTAGGAAGATGTTCTGAGCCTGAGCCCAATCTGCACTCACATCTTAAACAGCTGTCACAGAAAGAGCCTCATCGAAAGCCTTTGGAAACTAGATCCAATCTGATGCTGACTTTCTCAAATCAATAATAATTAGTACATCATTCGGAAGAGGGTGGTGTTAACTCGAGTGCAATGAATCTTTTTTTAACCGTTATTTTAGGTTTGGGGGTACACAAGTAGGTTTGTTATATAGGTAAACTAGTATAATGGGGTTTTGTTGTACAGATTACTTAATCACCCAGGTACTAAGCTTAGTATCCAAGAGATTTTTCCTGCTCTTCTCCCTCCTCCCATCCTCCACCCTCAGTTAGGTGAATCTTTTTATAAAAAAAGAGAATTAAAAATACCACTGATGCACTTTGAGAGGCCAAGGCTGGTGGATCACTTGAGGTCAGGAGTTCAAGACCAGCCTGACCAACATGGTGAAACCCCACCTCTACTAAAAATACAAAAATTAGCCAGGCATGGTGGCAGACGCCTGTAATCCCAGCTACTCAGGAGGCTGAGGCAGGGAGAATTGCTTGAACTTGGGAGGCAGAGATTGCAATGAACTGAGATCACGCCATTGCACTTCAGCCTGGGCAACACAGTGGGACTCTGTCTCAAAAAAAAAAAAAAAAAAGAAAAAGTACCACTGATGGAAAGAAGAGAGAGATGGGTATGGATACAGTCAGAACATATGTGTACACTGTGCTGTAGTTTTAAAATCGTTTCTACTTCTATTATTTCTCTATATTTTCCTCCATTATTTCTCAAAATAGATTTGGTTTTGCATTTTTAAAAGACACTCTATAAATGCTCCAAATTAGTCCTCACAAAACCAGCTTCTGAGCCAACCGACATTGAATAATGAGAGATTGCTGGCATGTTTGCCAGCCAAAAATAGTTACGTTAACACTAGCCTTGCTTGGGGAGAAAGGGCCTTGGTTGGTGGCAGGAGGGGACAAATGCTCCAGGCACCACCTGGCCCTGTGGCATCTAGGACTCTAGCCTTCTCCTGTCAGGCCACCACTGGCTGGCCTGGCCTGAACCCCCAGCACCATCAGGCCTCACAGCCCCACGGGGTGCTCACATTGGCTGCAGACAGAAGGCTTGGAGCTCCATGTCCTGGGCCCACCCCAGCTAGGTCCAGGGACTATGCTGCCTCTCTAGGGGCTGGTCACATCTGCACGGACAGAGTAGTCCAGGGTCCTGGAGAGTGTGTGGGGAGCAGTGGCTGCCAGGCTGGCCCCCACAGAAGCTCTGCTCTCAGGGATGTCTCTGGTGGCTTTGCAGGTTGTGGGAGAGCCTCGTTGCTGGACGTGATCACCAGCCGAGGTCACGGTGGCAAGATCAAGTCAGGCCAGATCTGGATCAACGGGCAGCCCAGCTCGCCTCAGCTAGTGAGGAAGTGCGTGGCCCACGTGCGCCAGCACGACCAGCTGCTCCCCAACCTGACTGTGCGAGAGACCCTGGCCTTCATTGCCCAGATGCGGCTGCCCAGAACCTTCTCCCAGGCCCAGCGTGACAAAAGGGTAACTGGCCCCAGTGGTGACCCCCAGGGTCCAAGAAGCCACAGTGTCCATGACCCCCTCTTCCCCTGCTGCCCTGCCTCAGGACCCAGCCACAGGTTGAGTTTGAACAACTCAGCTTGTGGTCCACCCGCCCTGGGCTGCAGCCTGCCCTGCACCCTCCTTTCAAACCCCACAGCTTGCCAGAAGCTAGCTCAGTCCATTGGTTCCCTTCATTGCACTTTTTAAGATGTAGGATGAGTGTATTTGTTTGTGTGTTTTCTGGGCCTCCATGTGGGTAGACAGCCATGGTCCCCAGTACACAGCCATCCATGTTCCTAGCACAGAGCACCATGCCCGGTATGTCGAGGCTGCTCGGGACCTGTGGAAAGAATAGGGGGAACCAATGTTGCAGCTTGGAACTCAAGTGCGGGAGCTGTCTCCCTTCACTTTCAAACCCAGCCAGAGGAGCAGTTGCCTTTATCCTTGGGGTCACAATGTGTCCAGCCCTGAAGGAGGCACCTGGGGTGGTCTCAAAGCTCCTTCTGGCCCACAGGTGGAGGATGTGATCGCGGAGCTGCGGCTTCGGCAGTGCGCTGACACCCGCGTGGGCAACACGTATGTGCGAGGGGTGTCGGGGGGTGAGCGCAGGAGAGTCAGCATTGGGGTGCAGCTCCTGTGGAACCCAGGTGAGGGCCTAGGGGGCAGATGGGGGCAGAGGGACCTGTGTGGTCCCCTCAGGCTTGGCTTGGTCTGGCCAGAGCCCCACCGACTCACCAGGCTCCTCGCTGTGTTGGGAAGGCATCCTCATTCTCGACGAACCCACCTCTGGGCTCGACAGCTTCACGGCACACAACCTGGTGAAGACATTGTCCAGACTGGCCAAAGGCAACCGGCTGGTGCTCATCTCCCTCCACCAGCCTCGCTCCGACATCTTCAGGCTGTTTGATCTGGTCCTTCTGATGACGTCTGGTACCCCCATCTACTTAGGGGCGGCCCAGCACATGGTCCAGTATTTCACAGCCATTGGCTACCCCTGTCCTCGCTACAGCAACCCTGCTGACTTCTATGGTGAGTCCCCAAGGCCAGCAGCCAGGGCCCTGGCACATGGGGCCTCCCGGATGCTTAAACCCTGCCCAAGCTTGCTGAAAAGATTCAGGGGAGAAACTCCCAGAGGCTTCAGGAGAGGAGGAGCAAGGATGGAGAAGAACAGGGGGTGGTTTACCAGCTATCAAATGCTGGATATGAGGGCCTGGAAATAGAAGCTTCTGACAAATAGCCACCCTTCTGTGCATGATAGATTAGAAACTTGAAAGCTCCAAAGATGGGGGGGGCATGGAATCCAAGAGGGTGGGGATCAATAAAGATCAGAGTCTTTATTCAGACTCGGTAGGGAAACAAACTTTAAGGTCAAGAAGTCACCAGATCTTAAAACATGTCCTGGTGTTCAAACAGTGGCAGGGAGCCTGAAGGTGCAGGGTGGCAGAGAGGGGCCCAGGGTGGTGGCCTTGGCTAGAGAATCTCTAGATATGAAAATTGCTCTGGCAGCCCCAGACTTGCCCTTTGCTTGGCTCCTGAACCCTCAGCATATTACACTCAGGGAGCGTGAGCCACTGCCTTCATTCTGCAGGGGACAGTTGCCTTCCCAGGTACCTGGCCTGAAATCCTGAGTGCTGAGGAAGGGCTTGGCTGCTGGACAGGCGGCATTGTTGTACCAGGTCCCGGGGAGGCAGCTGTCATGGCTTGTCCTGTAGGTCACCTGAGCCCCCAGCTTCCACCCAGGCTGGCAAGCTGTAGCAAAGACCCCACCAGTAAACAGGACAACAGTGATCATCTTGAAGGCAAACAGGGGGCCCAAACATGCCAGGCCCAGAGGGTCTCCTGTTTGACTCTCAAACCCCTGCCAGGCCAAGGCCATCTCCATCTTTACAGATGAGAAGCCTGGCGCCTGCAGAGCTAAACACCTGCTCCAGCACAGCTGTAAGGCACAGAACTGGGACTGGTGCCCAGCCCTGGCCCTGACTCCTCATCCAGCTGCCCACACCCTCCTCCTAGTGTTCCAAGTTCTCCACCATCCTTACCCCAGGAGGACAGGCCGCCCCTCACCCTATGTACTCACGTTCTGCACAAACTCACAGAAAGGTCACCTCCCTCCCTATGCTCAGGTGGCAGCCTGGCTTCCTGACGATGTGTCATTCTCAGGCCAGCTATCCCCAGAATAGGGGCCAAAGGGCACCTGCCAACCTGGCCACCAGGGAATAATTTTAAGTAACCCTGGAGAGGGGTTACCAGAAGTCAAGTGTCCACAGCAGACCTGAAAACTCTTTTTTACATTTTATATTGTTATTGGAGGGGGCTCTGGCCTACAAGCCCTGGGGCAGGAACCCCTCACCAACCTGGGATTTAAGAGCTACACGGGGCCTGGGGTGCCCAAAAATCTGATGTTTTGAGCCACAGTGCTGCACATTATCTTGTCTTGAGATGTGTTATGAAAAGGGGAGGAAGGGCCAGGCGCGGTGGCTTACGCCTGTAATCCCAGCACTTTGAGAGGCTGAGGCAGGCAGATCACCTGAGGTCAGGAGTTTGAGACCAGCCTGGTCAACATGGCGAAACCCTGTCTCTACTAAAAATATAAAAATTAACTGGGTACAGTGGCTCATGCCTATAGTACCAGCTACTTGGGAGGCTGATGCATGAGAATTGCTTGAACCTGAGAGGTGGAGGTTGCAGTGAGCTGAGATCGCGCCACTGCACCCCAGCCTGGGCGATAGAGTGAGACTCCATCTCAAAAAAAAAAAAAAAAAAAAAAAAAAGAGGATATGGGAGGAGGGAAGGGGGAGAGAGAGGAGTAGGTCACCTCTAGCCAAGCCAAGGCTCTGGGAAAGGAATGGAGGGAGGGTGGGCAGGCATGCATGGGTCTAGACTGAGCTGGGTATAGGGAGATCCTGGCTGTGGCTGGGCTCAGTTTGCCTTTTGTGGCATTGCCAGGGCCTTGGAGATAGAAGGCAGAGGCACTGCAAGAGGATGGCTGTGGTGTGGGGCTGCCTGGTGCTCCCCACAGGTTAGCATCCCTTGGATTTAGGAGGCAGGGCTGATCAGATTGGGTCTCCAGCCGAGTGTGCTGTCTCCCTCCTGGGGCAGAGCAGCCAACAAAGGGGGCAGTGAGAAATCTACCTGAAGTTGGCCAGTCCCTGGAACCCTCCAGCCAGACATCCTCCTGCTTTGGGCAGGCTGCCTGGGAGGCCAAGTTGTTAATTTTCAGTGAGAGCGAGAACTCTCACTATCTGGATAGAACTCTCACCATATGGATAGAACTCTCATTATCTGGATAGAACTCTCTCTGGATAGAACTCTTACTAACTGGATAGAACTTTCACCATCTGGATAGAACTCTCACTCTCTGTCTGGAGAGAACTCTCATTATCTATCTGTATAGAACTCTCAGTATCTATCTAAATAGAACTCTCACCATCTGGCTTGAACTCTCACTCTCTGGATATAATTCTCACTCTCTGGATAGAACTCTCACCATCTGGCTTGAACTCTCACTCTCTGGATATAATGCTCACTCTCTGGATAGAACTCTCACCATCTGGCTTGAACTCTCACTCTCTGGATATAATTCTCACTCTCTGGATAGAACTCTCACCATCTGGATAGAACTCTCACCATCTGGAGAGAACTCTCACCATCTGGATAGAACTCTCACCATCTGGAGAGAACTCTCACTATCTGGATAGAACTCTCACCATCTGGATAGAACTCTCACTCTCTGGATATAATTCTCACTCTCTGGATAGAACTCTCACCATCTGGATAGAACTCTCACTATCTGGATAGAATTTTCCCCATCTGGATAGAACTCTCACTATCTATCTGGATAGAACTCTCACCATCTGGATAGAACTCTCACTATCTGGATAGAATTTCCCCCATCTGGATAGAACTTTCCCCATCTGGATAGAACTCTCACTATCTATCTGGATAGAACTCTCACCATCTGGATAGAACTCTCACTATCTATCTGGATAGAACTCTCACCATCTGGATAGAACTCTCACTATCTGGATAGAATTTTCCCCATCTGGATAGAACTCTCACTATCTATCTGGATAGAATTCTCACTCTCTGTATAGAACTCTCACAATCTATCTGTATAGAACTCTCACTACCTACCTGGATAGAACTCTCACCATCTGGATAGAACTCTCACTCTCTGGATAGAACTCTCACTCTCTGGATAGAACTCTCACCATCTGGATAGAACTCTCACTATCTATCTGGATAGAATTCTCACTCTCTGTATAGAACTCTCACAATCTATCTGTATAGAACTCTCACTACCTACCTGGATAGAACTCTCACCATCTGGATAGAACTCTCACTCTATGGATAGAACTCTCACTCTCTGGATAGAACTCTCACCATCTGGATAGAACTCTCACTATCTATCTGGATAGAATTCTCACTCTCTGTATAGAACTCTCACAATCTATCTGTATAGAACTCTCACTACCTACCTGGATAGAACTCTCACCATCTGGATAGAACTCTCACTCTCTGGATAGAACTCTCACTCTCTGGATAGAACTCTCACCATCTGGATAGAACTCTCACTATCTATCTGGATAGAATTCTCACTCTCTGTATAGAACTCTCACAATCTATCTGTATAGAACTCTCACTACCTACCTGGATAGAACTCTCACCATCTGGATAGAACTCTCACTCTCTGGATAGAACTCTCACTCTCTGGATAGAACTCTCACTCTCTGGATAGAACTCTCACTATCTATCTGGATAGAATTCTCACTCTCTGTATAGAACTCTCACAATCTATCTGTATAGAACTCTCACTACCTACCTGGATAGAACTCTCACCATCTGGATAGAACTCTCACTCTCTGGATAGAACTCTCACTCTCTGGATAGAACTCTCACCATCTGGATAGAATTTTCCCCATCTGGATAGAACTCTCACTATCTATCTGGATAGAATTCTCACTATCTATCTGGATAGAACTCTCACCATCTGGATAGAATTCTCACTCTCTGTATAGAACTCTCACGATCTATCTGTATAGAACTGTCACTATCTACCTGGATAGAAGTCTCACCATCTGGATAGAACTCTCACTCTCTGGATGGAACTCTCACTCTCTGGATAGAACTCTCACCATCTGGATAGAACTCTCACTCTCTGGATAGAACTCTCACCATCTGGATAGAACTCTCACTCTCTGGATAGAACTCTCACTCTCTGGATAGAACTCTCACCATTTGGATAGAACTCTCACCATCTGGATAGAACTCTCACTCTCTGGATAGAACTCTCACCATCTGGATAGAACTCTCACTCTCTGGATAGAACTCTCACCATCTGGATAGAACTCTCACTCTCTGGATAGAACTCTCACCATCTGGATAGAACTCTCACTCTCTGGATAGAACTCTCACCATCTGGATAGAACTCTCATTCTCTGGATAGAACTCTCACTCTCTGGATAGAACTCTCACCATCTGGATAGAACTCTCACCATCTTGATAGAACTCTCACTCTCTGGATAGAACTCTCACCATCTGGATAGAACTCTCACCATCTGGATAGAACTCTCACTCTCTGGATAGAACTCTCACCATCTGGATAGAACTCTCACTCTCTGGATAGAACTCTCACCATCTGGATAGAACTCTCACTATCTGGATAGAATTTTCCCCATCTGGATAGAACTCTCACTATCTATCTGGATAGAATTCTCACTATCTATCTGGATAGAACTCTCACCATCTGGATAGAATTCTCACTCTCTGTATAGAACTCTCACGATCTATCTGTATAGAACTGTCACTATCTACCTGGATAGAAGTCTCACCATCTGGATAGAACTCTCACTCTCTGGATGGAACTCTCACTCTCTGGATAGAACTCTCACCATCTGGATAGAACTCTCACTCTCTGGATAGAACTCTCACCATCTGGATAGAACTCTCACTCTCTGGATAGAACTCTCACTCTCTGGATAGAACTCTCACCATTTGGATAGAACTCTCACCATCTGGATAGAACTCTCACTCTCTGGATAGAACTCTCACCATCTGGATAGAACTCTCACTCTCTGGATAGAACTCTCACCATCTGGATAGAACTCTCACTCTCTGGATAGAACTCTCACCATCTGGATAGAACTCTCACTCTCTGGATAGAACTCTCACCATCTGGATAGAACTCTCATTCTCTGGATAGAACTCTCACTCTCTGGATAGAACTCTCACCATCTGGATAGAACTCTCACCATCTTGATAGAACTCTCACTCTCTGGATAGAACTCTCACTCTCTGGATAGAACTCTCACCATCTGGATAGAACTCTCACCATCTGGATAGAACTCTCACCATCTGGATAGAACTCTCACTCTCTGGATAGAACTCTCACCATCTGGATAGAACTCTCACTCTCTGGATAGAACTCTCACCATCTGGATAGAACTCTCACTCTCTGGATAGAACTCTCACCATCTGGATAGAACTCTCACCATCTTGATAGAACTCTCACTCTCTGGATAGAACTCTCACCATCTGGATAGAACTCTCACCATCTGGATAGAACTCTCACCATCTGGATAGAACTCTCACCATCTGGATAGAACTCTCACTCTCTGGATAGAACTCTCACCATCTGGATAGAACTCTCACTCTCTGGATAGAACTCTCACCATCTGGATAGAACTCTCACTCTCTGGATAGAACTCTCACCATCTGGATAGAACTCTCACTATCTGGATAGAATTTTCCCCATCTGGATAGAACTCTCACTATCTATCTGGATAGAACTCTCACCATCTGGATAGAATTCTCACTCTCTGTATAGAACTCTCACGATCTATCTGTATAGAACTGTCACTATCTACCTGGATAGAAGTCTCACCATCTGGATAGAACTCTCACTCTCTGGATAGAACTCTCACTAACTGTGAACCCAACTACTCAGCCTCCCCTTGACCAGCCCAACTTCTCCCCATGGAGGGGCACTGAGTCCTCATCAAAAGCTTCCTGGACAGCTAGAGTTGGAGCCAGAGCCTGACTGTGATGTGGCCCTTGGCTCTGAAGGCTCTTGCTCTGTCCTAAGATATCCTCAAAATGAGCCTGGGTAGTAAGACTTGGGTGGGGCCTCTACTGTTGCCCATTTTTTGATCCACTGCCCTTCCCCTGAGGCTTCTGCAGATGTGGTCAGGCCTGGCAGGGTGAAGGCCCAGCCCTTGGGGTCCCTCTGCCTCCCTCTGCTCTGCCCCTTGCTTCGTGGCTGAAGGTGGAGAGCATGTCCCAGAGCCCCACGAGGGGTGATCAGCATTGTGAGCTGGGCGTGCGCCAAGCTCCTCACCTGGGAGCAGGTGCCAGGGAACAGGCCACCCATGACTCCACATCCCCTGCTTGCAGTGGACCTGACCGGCATTGACAGGCGCAGCAGAGAGCAGGAAGTGGCCACCAGGGAGAAGGCTCAGTCACTTGCAGCCCTGTTTCTAGAAAAAGTGCGTGACTTAGATGACTTCCTGTGGAAAGCAGAGACGAAGGATCTTGATGAGGACACCTGTGTGGAAAGGTAATCTGGCGGGCGGCTCTGAGAGGAGAGCTCCCTGCAGAAGGTGGCTGCCCCCATGACCTGGCCACATCTTCTGCCTCCCAGCAGCCTGACCCCACTAGACACCAACTGCCTCTCGAGTCCTACGAAGATGCCTGGGGCGGTGCAGCAGTTTACCACGCTGATCCGGTAATTATCTGTCTTTTTATTACTGACCCCCGCCCCCACCAAGTCTTTGTATATCACATTAAGCCTTTTCTATTTAAGTGAATTTAAAGGAGAAAATGAGAGATAGAGTTATTTGAAAAAACAGCATCCAGCGGGGCGTGGTGGCTTATGCCTGTAATCCCAGCACTCTGGGAGGCTGTGGCGGGTGGATCACTTAAGTTCAGGAGTTCGAGACCAGCCTGGCAACATGGTGAAAGCCCGTCTCTACAAAAAAGTACAAAAATTAGCCAGTTATGGTGGCGTGGGCCTACCTGGTAGGCTGAGGTGGGAGGATTGCTTGATTCCTGGAGGTGGAGGCTGCACTGAGCCGTGATTGCACCTTCACTCCAGCCTGGGCAGCAGAGCAAGACCCCATCTCAAAAAAAAGAAAACAGCATTGTTGGGACCAGCACTAATCTTCAAGGGACACAGAACACCCCTATTGCTTTTATTCTTTAAACAAAATTAAGATAACCTCACCAGCTGGAAGATCGTATAAATAGCATAGGGTCATTGAGAAAAATGTAGACAATAGGAGAGAATCTCTAGTAAAAAGGGAAGTCCCAGTCACACCAGCCCTCAAAGAAAACCAGACGGCACTGTGTGGCGTGTGTCTTTCCTGATGTTTCCATGCACACACGTGTTTTTAAACGTAGTGGGATCATACTCTGCATGCTGGTTTGTAGCTGGTTTCTTTTCAGTGAGGGCAGCGCCTCTATCTCTTGTCTGATTGGGTCTTCCTCGGCATTCCCGTCAGTCTAGCCATAATCACCCACCCGTTAAGTCCATCTTGATGGCCAGATTATCTTCCAGCTTTTACTACTACAAGCAATGAGGCAGCAGACATCATTGAGCACACACCTTTTTTTTTTTTTAAACACAGAGTCTATCTCTGTCACCCAGGCTAGAGTGCACTAGGGTGATCTCGGCTCACTGCAGCCTCCACCTCCCAGGTTCAAGTGATTCTCCTGCCTCAGCCTCCCAAGTAGGTAGGATTACAGGTGTGCGCCACCATGCTCGACTAATTTTTTGTGTGTTTTAGAGATGGAGTTTCTTCACATTGGCCAGGCTGGTCTTGATCTCCTGGCCTCAAGTGATCCACCTGCCTCAGCCTCCCAAAATGCTGGGATTACAAGCGTGAGCCACCATGCCCAGGCTATCTGTACATCTTCACAGACCTAATTGATTTTTTCCTGGGGATCATTTCTTTAACATTGCCAAGCTGATACATTATGATAAAAGTAACAACCATTTATTGAGTACCTACAGTGGGACAGATGCTGCCATCAGTTTTCTGATTTAATCCTCAGAGCAGCTCTAGGAGGCAGGTATTACCATCCCCATTTTGCATACGAGAAAAACGAGGCGTACGGAGACTGTGACATTCCCAAGGTCACAGGGCTGGTGTATGTTGTTGCCTGAGCATCTCTTCCTTTTGGTTTTTAAGTCGTCAGATTTCCAACGACTTCCGAGACCTGCCCACCCTCCTCATCCACGGGGCAGAGGCCTGTCTGATGTCACTGACCATCGGTTTCCTCTATTTTGGCCACGGGAACATCCAGCTCTCCTTCATGGATACAGCCGCCCTCTTGTTCATGATCGGCGCTCTCATCCCTTTCAATGTCATTCTGGATGTCATCTCCAAATGTGAGTGTGGCCACTGGCGTGGCCACGCAGGACCTCAGCCACCTCTGAGCTGTGTTCCTCTGAGCTCTGGGTTTGATTTCATCGTGATTATGATATACAAGACAATAATGTTTTTAAAGTTTGCATGTTAATGTTAGTATGCAAATGAAAGCAAATTACCGAGTCTTAGCTGTTCCTATCCTAGCAGGATTTATATTTGACAGCAGAACACGAGCTACAGACTTGCAAAACCTGAAGAGCCTCATCAGACATCTAAATTAGGATGGCTTTACTGTGCCTGTTTTTTAAAAAAAACCTAAGAGACTTGGGCAATATGATAACTGCTTTGAATTGTATTAAGAGAATCTCCAAAACAGAAACACTGTAGATTTATTCTACTTTTTCATTCTCTTTTCCTTTCCCTTATTTTTTAGGTTACTCGGAGAGGGCAATGCTTTACTATGAACTGGAAGACGGGCTGTACACCACTAGTCCATATTTCTTTGCCAAGGTGACTGGGCAGGGTTGAGAGCAAGTGCCCCCCGCCCACCAGGGTGGGCGTAAGTGTGGAGAAAACACTGCCACCAGGAAGCCTTTTCTGAACCATGGGGCTATGGGTCATGTGAAGTCGCAGATGCCACCAGATGTCACATTTTCTAGGGGAGTTTCGGAGACTTGAACTTTTAAACATTTACCAAAACACCAGGATTGTGGACCAGGAATGATAGTTTTCTGGTCAGAAGGAGTCTAAAAAAAAGAAATCCTCTTTGTATTTTACCTCTTCGGAGCCTCACTGTGGCCCCGAGCGGCCAGGCAGGCGTTTCCAGGAAGCAGAGGTTCGGAGAGGCTGCTCGGCTCTCCAAGGCCACACAGCTACTTGTCTGGTCAGGGGGAGTAGGGACTTGAAACCAGGTCTTAGGACAGCAGGTGCCCAGTGCTGCCCCAGGGGAAACAGGCTGAACTGCCCTAGAGGGAACGCTTGGCATCTGCAAGGGGGAAGCCAGCACTGAGCGTGCCGGGTCCCAGCACACCCTCCTGCCACAGCCTCATCATCACCAGGAGGGAAGGTTGCCACTGGAGGGCACAGATACTTTTAAACATTTATTATAATGGCAGTGAAGGTGCTGGCTTCACATCCTTGCAAGGGCTGTTCTTTGCAGATCCTCGGCGAGCTTCCGGAGCACTGTGCCTACATCATCATCTACGGGATGCCCACCTACTGGCTGGCCAACCTGAGGCCGGGCCTCCAGCCCTTCCTGCTGCACTTCCTGCTGGTGTGGCTGGTGGTCTTCTGTTGCAGGATTATGGCCCTGGCCACCGCGGCCCTGCTCCCCACCTTCCACATGGCCTCCTTCCTCAGCAACGCCCTCTACAACTCCTTCTACCTCACCGCGGGCTACATGATAAACTTGAGCAGCCTGTGGACAGGTGAGGCCTGCACCCCGGGCCTGGGCCAGCTTTGTTAGGCCTCATGCAGCTGGGTGAAGCCTGCTTTCATCCGGAGATGGACACTCGTTACTTGGGTCCAACTTAAGGCTGGCCCTTCTGGAAGCAGAGGCCTTTGCCCGCTGTCCTGGAGGCCAAAGGAATGATTTCATTAGAGATTCCAGATGCACCTCCTTCTATTCCATAGTCAATACCCAGAAGTCACCCTTGACTCTTTCCCTCCCTCTCCACATCTACCTGTGAGCCAGGTTGATTCTGCCTTGGGTTTCTCTGAAATGTCTGCTTGGCTGTGTCCCCATCCCTGGCTGCCATCGTTTAAGCCTGGGCCACTGCCATAGCCTGGTCTCTGTGACCTGGGCCCCTCCACATCCCTCTCAACTCAGCCATGTAGAGTGAGCTTTCCAAGGTGCAAACCCATGCCTCTCTTTGTTCAAATCCTCCCAGGGCTGCTCAATCCTGTAGTCTCCCCAGCTTTCTGGAGCCCCCAGCACACCCCACCCTTTCACCTCTGAGCCTGCCCAGCTGCTGTCTCCGGGAATGTCATGCCCTGCCTTCCACGGGGCCTCGCTTCTGCCAGGGCTCTCCTGACGCATCCAGGCAGGATTCACTGCCTCCTTCCCCTCCCCATACCATGCCACCTCCATAGGATCAGGGCACAGGCTCCATCGTCTCTGGTGTGGGGCCGCTGAGTCTCCTCAGCCCGCACGGTCCATGAAGCTGAGCACATGCAGGGGTGCCTCATCAAATCCCTCTCGAGAATTGCTATGGATCAAACGTGTGGGTGACCCCGTGGCCTCTCAGCTCCCTCAGCCCCAGTCTGTGTCCCCAGCAGCCCCTCTGCCCTTTTGCCCCTTGGCCTCTCTCCCCTCCTTGCTCATCAGAGAACTTGGGCCAGAGCCACCACGGCCCTGTCTCAGAGAGTGGAATGTGCCCTTGTGCAGGTGGGAGAGACTGTGGGAATGTGGGGAGACCATGGGAACATGGGAAGACTGTGTGAATATGCAGGAGACTGTGTCAATATAAAGGAGACCATGGGAATACAGGGAGACCGTGAGAATATGAGGAGACTGTGGGAATATGGGGAGACGGTGAGAATATGGGGAGACTGCAAGAATATAGGGAGACCATGGGAATATGGGGAGACTGTGGGAATATGTGGGAGGCTGTGGGAATATGGGGAGATCACGTGAATATGGGGAGACCATGGGAATATGGGGAGACTGTGGGAATATGGGGAGATCATGTGACTATGCAGGAGACCATGTCAATATAGATAGTGGGAATATGGGGAGACCGTGAGAATATAGGGAGACCATGGGAATATGAGGAAATAGTGTGAATATGGGGAAGACTGGGAATATGGGGAGACGATGGGAATATGGGGAGACCATGGGAATATGAGGAGACCATGGGAATATGGGGAGACTGTGAGAATATGAGGAAACTGTGAATATGGGGGAGACTATGGGAATATGGGGAGACCGTGGGAATATGAGGAGACTCTGAATATGGGGGAGACCATGTCAATATAAAGGAGACCGTGGGAATATGGGGAGACCGTGGGAATATGAGGAAACCGTAAATATGGGGGAGACTGTGTCAATATAAAGGAGATCATGGGAATATGGGGAGATCATGCAAATATGGGGAGACCATGGGAATATGGGGAGACTGAATATGTGGGAGACCGTGGAAATATGGGGAGATCATGCAAATGTGGGGAGACCATGGGAATATGGGGAGACTGTGTGAGTATGGGGGAGACCATGCGAATATGGGGAAACCGTGAGAATATGAGGGAGACCTGTGAGTAACGAGGCTCTCTGTTTCCAGTGCCCGCGTGGATTTCCAAAGTGTCCTTCCTGCGGTGGTGTTTTGAAGGGCTGATGAAGATTCAGTTCAGCGGAAGAAATTATAAAATGCCTCTCGGGAACTTCACCACCGCGGTCTCAGGAGATAAAGTAAGCGGGGAGGCCTCGGGTTCTAAATTATTGGACGTCCGGCTGCCCATCATTCTAGTAAGCCCACTGCATGTCTGTCTCCAGATCCTCAGTGCCATGGAGCTGAACTCGTACCCTCTCTACGCCATCTACCTCATCGTCATTGGCCTCAGCGGTGGCTTCATGGTCCTGTACTACGTGTCCTTAAGGTTCATCAAACAGAAGCCAAGTCAAGACTGGTGATTCATGCCAGGCGCCTGCCCGCTGGTGAGGGACCTGAGCAGACCCTTCAACTGCACTCCCTCCTCAAGACCCCCTTCCTGGGGACCGTGAAGACAATGACCCTACAGATGCTCAGCTACATCCGGCCCACGGTGCTGCAGTGGCACAGACCAGCCACAGGATGGCAGTAGAATAAAGACAGTCGAAAGGGATTTCTGCTCACTGGCAGGAGACTGCGATGACTGGGAGTGAGAAAACCTGCACTCGGTGGCACCTACAACGTTGCTAATTTATTTCCTTTTGATATGCATTTATATAGGCAACTTGATATAGGATGGGAGCAAACTAGGAATGAATTGAGTAGCTAGACTGTGCAGGAATTGTTGGAACCTGGAGGGAACAGTAACAGTAGCTAGCAGATATGGCTTAATCTTCCAGGGGCCCCACACTCCGTGGTGAGCCACCATCAATACAGAAAGTGACCTAAGATATACCAGCAAGATGCCATCCCTTCTTTTTGTGTGGGGTCATGGGCTCCAAAAGCCAACGTGAACAATTAAAAATTTATTGAGCATCTACTCTGTGGCAGGTCCTGTGCAAAAACACTTTAGGTGGACAATCCTTTGAGGTAAGTGGTATCCCATTTTATAGGTGTGAAAACTGAAGCAAAAATTCATTTTCCTAAGGGCACATGGATACTTTGTGGTGGAGTCACGTGGGGGTCAGAAAAGCCTTGGAAGCCTTTGGAGTTAGAGGGCAGAAGGCAAGGCCTGAGCTGCTGTCAGGCTTAGGAGTTCAGGAAGGCTCCAGAAGATAAATGGGGTCTGCAGAGGCTGTGTTAACTCAGCCAGGCTTGTTAGAGTTACATTTCACTGACTGATATGGTTTGGCTCTGCGTCCTCACCCAAATCTCACCTTGAATTGTAATAATCCCCACGTGTCAAGGGCGGGACCAGATGGAGATAATTGAATCACAGGGGTGATTTCTCCAATGCTGTTCTCCTGAGAGTGAGTTCGGCCGAGATCTGATGGTTTTATAAGGGGCTTCCCTCTTCGCTCAGCTCTCATTCTCTCTCCTGCTACCCTGTGAGGAGGTGCCTCCCACCGTGACTGTTAAGTTTCCTGAGACCGCCCCAGCCATGCTGAACTGTGAGTCAATTAAACCTCTTTTCTTTATAAATTACCCAGTCTTGGGTATTTCTTCATAGCAGTGTGAGAGCAGATGAATACACTGACCCTGCCTGGGTTTCAGGGCCAGCCTTGAACCTTTCACAGTGGCCAGAGGATGGGATGGCAGAGGCCCAGGTTGCACACTTCATGCCTGAGTGTTGGGGACTATCTGACTCAAAATAGGTGCACAGAGGGCAGCAGAGAATGTTCTCAAAGGAAAATTAGAGTTTAGAATCAAAAGAAGGGGAAGGCGGGTGTTTGGAAGGCAAATAGAAAGAACTCTTCATAGGTTCACTAGAGCCGCGTTACTCCAAGTATCATCCCTGGGCCAGCAGAAAGGGCACAGCTGGAGCTGGTTGGATAGGTCCCATGAGCCTCAGGCCCCACCCAGGCTCAATGAGTCTGCATCTTAAGAAGAACCCCTGGTGATCTGTGCAGATTCAAGTACACTGCCCTTTTCCAAAGCACCTGCCACACTCAGGATGCTTGCACAGTCACGCTGCCACCATCCAACCCGCAGACCCCATTCCTGAGATTCCCTGGGTGTTCCTATCATGTCCTCCATAGCAAGAGGATCTAGATCAGAATCAAGCCTTGGATCTAGTTCTCAAGTCTCTTTGGTCTCTTTCAGTTTAGAACAGTTAGTCAACTTTCCTTGACTTTCGTGACCCTGATACTTAATTTTGAAGGCTGTCTCTCAATTTGGGCTTATCTGGTGTATTTTCATGATTAAGCTCAGATCACACACTTTGGGCAGGAATGTCACAGAAGTGATGTTGTGTTCTGCCCAGTGCATCCTATCAGGAGGCACGTGATTTCAACCTGTCCTATACCAACAACGTTCACTTTGATCACTTGATTAAAGGGGGTCTGCTAGGCTTCTCCACAGCCAAGTTACTATTTTCCCTCCCTTTATAATTAATAAGCATTTTGTAAGTGGGTACTTTGAAACTATGTAAACTTTCCATATATTCATTTTAAAATTTCCATCAATGTAAACTTGTGGTTTCCCATTGTATCCAATGGATTACAACCCTTTACTATTGTGATTAATTCTGATGCTCAACTTGTCCCTGATTTGGCCAGTGGGAACCCTGTCGAGCTGGCTCCTGCATCCTTTTGACATTTCCTCATCATCCTTTGAGGGCTGAAACAACCAAGAGTTTCAGGCTCATTTTTTTTTGAGGCAGAATCTCACTCTGTTGCCCAGGTTGAAGTGCTATGGCGCAATCTCGGCTCACTGCAACCTCTGCCTCCCAGGTTCAAGTGATTGCCTTGCCTCAGCCTCCCAAGTAGTTGGGATTAACGGTGGCCACCACCACACCTGGCTAAGTTTCGTATTTTTAGTAAAGACTGTGTTTCACCATATTGGCCAGACTGGTCTTGAACTCCTGACCTCAAGTGATCCACCTGCTTCGGCCTCCCAAAGTGTTGGGATTACAGGCGTGAACCACGGCACCCGGCGTCACAGGTTCATCTTGTATTTTCCTATCCCAGCCCTGGAATCAGATGTTTCTCCAGAGAATCTGGGTTCCTCTTAGTGGAAAATGGTATTTAGGAGCTAAGGTTTTAGCGATAAGTAAGCTCATTGCTTTTGGAACATCTCTGCTCCCAGGCTCTCTCAGTGAACAGAGTTGGGGAGTGTGTGTGTGTGTGTGTGTGTGTGTGTGTGTGTGTGTGTGTGTACAAGTACGTGCGCGCATACATACATACCTAACTACACATGAGTTTACTCTGATAAAACCCAATTCTAATCCAGCAACACAGAGCTGATCCTTGGTTCTTCCCTCTTCTCTAATTGTGAGAAACCTGGCCTCCATTACCCTTAGGTTATTTACTCATTTGATTAACCGCCTGCACATGCATATTAACGCCTGCACAAGATCACTTACAGAGTGATCTCCCATCTACACTGCCACACTTTGCCCTGTGTGGACATCCTGCCTACCCTGCTCAGGCTCCAACTCCCATGTCCAGCTTTCCCTGAGTCTGCAGCTGTCTCCTTCGCCCTCCCCTGGCCCACCACAGCTTCCCCCCACCTCCCTGTCACTGTGTCCCCTAATGGCGTTAGGCCTGAATGAAGAAGGGGAAGGATGAAGAGGACATTGGTATCCTTCCTTAACTCCCCCAGGTAATTCTAATGTGCAGTGATTGACAGCCACTAAGATACATCACCTGACTTTGTAAGTTCACTCTTCAGTCTGCAAACGGCTTTGGTAACCCAGTGGCTCTGCCTGCCGGGTTGCAGGGGAAAAGGGCAAAGTGCAAAGGCAAGAGAGATGGAGAAACTACAGCAGCTGCCATTTATTTGTGTTTTTTCTACAGTGGTGGTTCTCCACCCTGGTTGCCCATGCTGGAGCTTTAAGAAGGCCAATGTGGACCCATTGCCCAGAGATTCTGATCCCATGGGTCTGTTTTGTTAAAAATGCTCTTCAAGGCATTGTGAGGCCAGGGAAACAAAGAACCAAGGCTCAGCCGGGTGCAGTGGCTCACACCTGTAATCCCAGCAGTCTGGGAGGCCAAGGTAGGCAGATCACAAGGTCAGGAGATCGAGACCATCTTGGCCAACATGGCAAAACCCTGTCTCTACTAAAAATGCAAAAATTAGCTGGGCGTGGTGGTGTGTGCTTGTAGTCCCAGCTACAGGCTGTTGAGGCAGGAGAATCCCTTGAATCCGGGAGGCAGAGCCTCTGCAGTGAGCTGAGATTGAGCCACTGCACTCCAGCCTGGTGACAGAGTGACTGTCTCAAAAAAAAAAAAAAAAAAAAAAAAACCAAACAAAAAACCAAAGAAACAACCAAGGCTCTCAAGGCACGCATGCTGTTTAGCGAGCCCTGCCCTGCATTGCAAAAGGGTAGAGATTTGTTTATTTGTCATTACTGAAAGCATGGCTTGCAAAGTTTTCCTGTTAAGTCAGATAGTAAATATTTGGGACTTTGTGGGCCATATAGGCTCTGCTGCAATTACTTAACTCTGGTGTTACAGTGTGAGAGCAGCTGTGGACTATAGTAACGTGCGGCTGGTGTGGCTGTCTTCTAAGAAAATATTTACAAAAACGGGCATGTTGCTAGATTTGACCTGAGGCTGTAGTTTGCAGAGCCTTGGTAAAGGTTTTCAAATTTGCATTTTAAGCCCTCCAATTTCAAGTTATGCTATTGGCGGGGAATTTTAATTAAACAAAATAATAAATACTGGCTCAAATATTTCCTGATTTTTTTTTTTAAAAATCTGCTCTTGTTCCTATAAATAGTATATAAGATGTAATCTTGCCCTGGGTTAAACCAGTCTACAAAGGTAGATCTTGCATTTGCTTTTGTTTTTTTCTACTTCTCTTCAATTCTTGTCTTCATCCCAAATTAAACAACTAGCAACAGAAATGTTTAAATCTATGTCAAATCCACGTGTTAACAGACCTGGGACCAGGGGTTCTACATAGTGGCTTAGCACAGCATACAAACCACTTTCCTTTGGCCCGACTGGCCTTGGGGTCTGCAGCACTAACCAGGCCCTGAGGAAGCGTGCAAGGGACTGGAATGCAGGGAAAGTGATGAAGTATTTTGTTGGTTGGCCTTTGCTTGTTTGCAAAATATATCCAATATTCACATCTGAGAGACAACAGACATCCTTATTTGCAAATAGTCTGCACTAGATAATTCTGATTGCAAATCATCTGTCATTTATACTTGATAATGATTTGTTCTTGATTTAAAGTGGCCTGGGTACAGAGCAACATCCCCTGTCTTTATCACATGGGCTCTGCCTGAGGCAGCTTCAGCAGGGTAGGCAGGCAGGCAGATGGAGCATAGCCCATTTCCTGCTGGTGCTCTAGGAAGAGCAGCACATGTGGTGTTAGCAGCTAATAATTAAAACAATAATGTCTAAGCAGTGGGTTGAGATTTTCAAACACATACCAACTCAAAAACACTTCTCTGCTTTCTATGGAATAGTGCTCACATCATTTGTATGATTCTTTTCTCTTTAAAATTGGAAATACTCTTGTTTCCTCCAAACTGCTTTTTTTGTTTTGTTTTGTTTTTTTGTTTTTTTGTTTTTTTGTTTTTTTTTTTTGAGACGGAGTCTCGCGCTGTAGCCCAGGCTGGAGTGCAGTGGCCGGATCTCAGCTCACTGAAAGCTCCGCCTCCCGGGTTCATGCCATTCTCCGGCCTCAGCCTCCAGAGTAGCTGGGACTACAGGCGCCCGCCACCTCGCCCGGCTAGTTTTTTTTTTGTATTTCTTTAGTAGAGACGGGGTTTCAAACTGCTAATAAGCTCTACTGACCCATGCTAAAAAAACAAAGCTCTTTCGGCCGGCCGGGCGCAGTGGCTCACACTTGTAATCCCAGCACTTTGGGAGGCTGAAGCGGGTGGATCACTTGAGGTCAGGAGTTCAAGACCAGCCTGGGCAATATAGTGAAACCCCATCTCTATTCCAAATACAGAATTAGCCAGGCACAGTGGCAAGTGCCTGTAGTCCCAGCTACTTAGGAGGCTGAGGCAGCAGAATCACTGGAACCCGGGAGGTGGAAGTTGCAGTGAGCCAAAATCGTGCCATTGTACTCCAGCCTAGGCAACAGAGCAAGACTATCTCAAAAAAAAAAAAAAAAAAAGAAAGAAAAAAAGTTCATGCCTGTAACCCCAGCACTTTGGGAGGCCAAGGTGGGTGAATCACCTGAGGTCAGGAGTTCGAGACCAGCCTGGACAACACAGTGAAACCCCATCTCTACTAAAACTACAAAATTAGCCAAGTCTGGTGGCACATGCCTGTAATCCCAGCTACTTGGGAGGCTGAGGCAGGAGAATCGCTTGAACTTGGGAGATGGAGGTTGCAGTGAGCCGAGATCACACCACTGTACTCCAGCCTGGGCAACAAGAGTGAAACTCCGTCTCAAAATGAAAAGCTTTATTTTTGTTGATTCCATTATTCCACTATTGTACAGAAACCCTGCACTGTGCTTGGACTCGGCTTGAATTTGTCTGACTTTCACAGGCCTCCTCTTCTTGACAGTAAACTTGAAAATATTTTTATGTGGGCACTCGGGTTGTGAAGGACTCCTTGGGCCTCAACCCCCAGTGTCCTAACTCTGAGCTACCAAGTTGACTAGAAATCCTGTAAGACCACCATGTGGGAGGAAGCCCTCCAAAGCACACAAACCATCCATCTCAGAAGGAACACGACTTGGAAAGCGGAAGGACATGGTGGTGTGCCCATTGATTGATTCATTCAGCGGTGCCTACCGGGTGCCCAACATGCCAAGCTCTGCTAATTGGCAGGTCTGCAGAGTGCTGGAAGAGCTCACCTCCTCAGGGAGGAAACAAACAAGCAAATAATGGGAATGTTACAGCAAGTGCACATCCAGGCCTGGGTTGGTAAAGACGCTACTTCATGGTGGCTCACGCCCATAATCCTAGCACTTTGGGAGGCCGAGCGGGCAATCACCTGAGGTCGGGGGTTCGAGACCAACCTGACCAACATGGAAAAAACCTGTCTCTACTAAAAATACAAAAATTAGCCAGGCGTGGTGGTGGGTGCCTGTAATCCCAGCTACTTGGGAGGCTGAGACATGAGAATAGCTTGAACCCGGGAGGCAGAGGTTGCAGTGAGCTGAGATCATGCCATTGCACCCTAGTCTGGGCAACAGCGCGATACTCCGTCTCAAAAAACAAAAACCAAAACAAAACAAAAGAACAGGATGTGACTTTAGAGAACTCTCTGAGGATAGATCTCAACAGCCAACTATTGTCCAAACAACTGCAAGGGCAGGAAGACTGAAGCTGGTTGAATACTTTTGCTTTACCTGGACCTGATGTTTTGGGTTGTTTTTTTTTCCCCCTCCATGCAGAAAAGAAAAAGATAAGTGCCTATCTTTGATTTGCTAATGCAGCTTCTTTATTTGTACTAAGGCTGCATAATGTGGGCTTTGTAAAGTCTGTGGGCCTGAAAGCAGGATACATTTCTAATGGAAACACTCCCATGCATGATTGTACAACAGCAAAGCGATAAATTACCATGATTTTGTACTCCCTGCAGCTATTAGTTCAGCCCTCCTTCAGGAATGTTGCTTTCAGTTATAGAAATTCTATAAATATTCGTTCATCAGAAAGACAAATATTAAATGAAAATTATGCTGAAGGACATGAGAAAAAGTATGCAGAGTACACACATTGCAGACTTGAGACAAATTGTCCTGAGAACAATCTGCAATACAAAGCTTGCTTAATAATTTACTGGAACTCGTAAACTTAGCGATTATGCCGGGCACTGGATATTTGATTAAATAGAAGAAAACAGGCTTACAGTGTGAGGTGTCTGGAAACTGGGAGCACTTGTATTAATGTGAATGTGAAGGGTTTTTTTTTTTTTTTAATTAAAGCAGAATATTCTTATAGTTTCAATTCCAATTTGACTTTTAACTGACTTTAAACCGGATTGCTTTCATTTTGTATTCTCATAGGAAGTAAATGATTTTAGTTAGAGTCCTAGCCATGCGACTTATCAAGTTGATTCTGGGCAAATTCACTGCTGTAAGCCTAGGTTTCTCATGGTGAATTCTCTTTGCAAAAGGGCAGCCTGACCCATAGTAGTAGGTGCAGTGTTTAGAACCCACAGAACTGACTACAGACAGCTTGATTTACTGTGACAGGATTATGCTAGGTCTGGGGACACGCAACGAGACCAAGAACTGGTCCTTGCGAAGTTCAGAATCTGTGTGGAAGACAGTATGTGTGATACCTGCTCTGCTCAAGCAGCTGTGGAAGACCTGGAAAGGGAACAATATGTTGGGTGAGGGGTCCAAGAGGCAGAGGTGACACTGATTGTGATCTCAGCATTCTCAAAAAAGGGTACAGGTGCTGAAGGCGGACTGTCCATGAGGTGGGTGGGCCCCAGCCATCTATGGGGACGTAAAATGCTGATAGATAGAACCTCCTTCATTTTAGGTGTCAATTTACTCTAAGTTTTGCCAACTTTGTCCCACAGAGGTCTCAAATTATCTGCTTGTCCTTAAAACAGATAAGCAGTGACTTTGTTGGTTGTCCACATACAACCTACAGGCCATTTAACAAGGAAATTCTGGTCCTAACAGAGGTCCCTGCCTCAGTTTTAATTTATAATTCTAAGACTGAAGTCTTCTGAAATGGCTTAAAGTACTTGTGCAAACATTTGATAAGATAAAAACGAAGGTGCCAGTTGGGTGCAGGACCTCATGCCTGTAATGCCAACATTTTGGGAGGCTGAGGTGGGTGAATTTCTTGAGCCCATAAGTTCACGACCAACCTGGGTAACTGGACAAAACCCCATTTATTCAAATTAATACAAAAAATTAGCTGGCTGTGGTGGCATGCACCTGTAGCCCCAGTTACTTGGGAATCTGAGGTGGGAGGATCACCTGAGCCTGGGAGGTCAACACTGCAGTGAGCTGTGATCATGCCACTGCTCTCCAGGCTGGGCCACAGAGTGACACTGTTTTGTTTTTTTTTTTTTTTTTAAAAAAAAAAAAAAAGGCAGCAGCAGCCCACATTTAGAGTATACTTTATTCAAAGCATTTCAGTTAAAATTATATTGCGTTCAAATACATGAACATATAATTATATATAAAATACTATAGTTTTCAATAGTTTATAATGACATCTTTTTAGAATTAGCTGCTTATAATTTGAGTGTAAATGTATTACAGAAAGCTGCTAAATTTTGTTTATATTTCTACTTATTTCAATTTAGCTATTAGATATTTAGAACACTCAAAAGCCCACCTACAATATACAGTTATTATACTTTAAATATTTATGTTCAATAGGGGAACCAATACAGTGCAAAAGATATCTGAATAGCTAGTCCTTTGTAACCCCCCCCCGCTGCTGTTCAGAGTTCTAGATAAGGGGGTCTTACCTATTTCCTCTGTATTACACTCACATTTTACCAGAGTCAACGTACAAGGGCCAGTGTGGAGTCACTTCATGCACAGGAGATGGTACTTTCAGTTTCCCCAAAGATTGTGAAATCCAGATTACACCCCAAGGTTATGCCTCACCTTGGAGACCTATTTTAATGAATGTCAATTAGTGAATGTTGACTAACTTGTCGTTAGCATGACTGCAAAAAATAAGGCCTACTTCAGTGCAATCACTAAAGATGTACACAGGAGTGAGGCTCTTGGCCAGGTGTGTAATACCAGTACTTTGGGAGGCTGAAGCGAGGGCAGGGGGAGGATCACTTGAGGCCAGGAGTTCGAGACCAACCTGGCCAACATGGTGAAACTCCATCTTTACTATACAAAAATTAGCTGAGTATGGTGGCGCACGCCTGTAATCCCAGCTACTTGGGAGGCTGAGGCACGAGAATCACTTGAACTCGGGAGGCGGAGGTTGCAGTGAGCTGAGATTGCACCACTGCACTTTGGCTTGAACAACAGAGCAAGACTCTATCTCAAAAAAGAAAAAAAAAAAAAAAGACACTTGGCAAACCTGTAACATGTGCAGGTCCTGCACCTGGGCAGTGCTCAAGGCACTATGTCCACTGGGCCAAGACTCAACATTGGCCATGCCCCCCGCTTCCTTAAATCTAAGGCCATAAAAAGAGGTGAAGTAAAAGCCTGGCTAATACCATGACGACATTTACTTTCTGGCTTCCTGCCATCAACCCTCCCTCTCACACCATCTGCGGGCAGGTAGCAGATGCAGGAGAGAGAGTCCCACAAGACAGAAGGTCAACAGCACAAGTTGCAAGCAGCCTGCCTATGTCCCCAAGGCAAGGTCTCCCCTGATGTGAACAGTGTGACCCAAGTTGGCATTGAAACTGAACAGCAGGGACTCACCAAATTCAAATGAACAAGGAATACCCCAAAATCGGAAGAGTTCTCAAAACATTTTCAACATTTTGGTAATTAATTACCTCATCTCCAGTTAGGTCAATATTCCATATTAAGACATGTTTTATAATGGCAAACTCTCTTGACTACCTATCTTAGAATTTTTTTTGAAGTCACTATTTACAGTGTAGATATTAACAGGCATGAGAGTCAATATAGGGATAATTTTTATTTCAAAAAATTAAATACAAACCAATATTTTGCCCCTTCATAGATGAAGCCACATCTTTTCAGGATATTGAGTATAAAGTAACAAGCCTAGGGCACAGCTTGTGCTGACAAAGTCCTGAAACTAAAATGAGAGGAAACACATCACTCTACTTTGGGATAAGTCATGACCAAGACTCAATTTCAGAGACGTTCTATGAACAGAGGTGCTTGGAAGCCACGGTGGCAGAAGGGAAAGAGGGGGAAGTATGCCGAAGAGCCTCCAGGCATGACAGACAGCCCCCTGAACAAGCACAAGTGACAGGCCCTTTGGGTCTCTGCTTCTCACTGGAAAATGATGAAGGCTAGATCTGATGACTCCTAGTGCCAACATTTAATGAAATTTGAAAGTTATGCAGGACTTCACACATGTAAGGAATTGTTATATTGCAGAATATTATGCAATAGAAAGTTCACGATCACTACACTTAGCTCTAAAATTTTTCAGAGAAACAGCAGACTAATAAGCGAGTCTTAAATAAAGGAATAACATTTTAATGAAATAAATGAAACAGAGCAGGGAAACCAAAGAGCCAATTAGGGGAAGAATCTTGAAAAAGTATGGCTTCCCACAGCAGCAGCACTGAGGAAAATGCTATCAATTTATGCCAGAAGAAAAAAACTCCAAAAATGTCCAATAACCAAGCGCACAGTTATGGTCAATAAGATTTTGAACATGTGTCACACATAAAGAAAATTTTCATTTATTTTTCCCTTCAAATACACTTCAAAATAACATGTAGACACAGAATCACAAATATATACAAAACAAAGTATCGCCTGCTTATTTCAGGAAGAATTTTCCCTCAATTCTTTTAGCTGCTGTACATAAAATTCAAAGCTTTCCTGTTAAGGAGAAAAAAAGAGGGAAGTTAGAGATAAAGCTACCAGCAAGAGGTGATGGTACAAAACTTAAAAAATCATAAACACTACCAACTGGTAGCTAAGACGGCCAGGCCCATGGAAGATACTGCCCCTCAAGCTTCAGCACACCTTCTTGTTTCATTAAATCACAAGTTCAAGGGCCTTGGGTTCAGAGTCAAAGTTAGCAGCAGGAGTTTAGGGTACGTGTGTATCTGCAAGCATGTGTGTACGTGCACATATGGAGGTATTTACACCTGGGTATGGAAGGCTGAGGTGTTCGAAATAAACATGGTGTACTGACTTTCAGTTCAATGATGCAACAAAAAGGAATTGTGCATATGTGATTTCTCTTATTAAAGAAAACAGGCCGGGTGCGGTGGCTCACGCCTGTAATCCCAGCACTTTGGGAGGCCGAGGTGGGTGGATCACAAGGTCAGCAGTTCAAGACCAGCATGGTCAACATGGTGAAACCCCATCTCTACTAAAAATATAAAAATTTGCCAGGCATGGTGGCGGGCCCCTGTAATCCCAGCTACTCGGGAGGCTGAGGCAGGAGAATCGCTTGAACCCGGGAGGTGGAGCTTGCAGTGAGCCGAGACCGTGCCATTGCACTCCAGCCTGGGCGACAGAGCGAGACTCCGTTTCCAAAAAAAAAAAAAACTTTCCTACATGAAGAAATAAAAAACCAACTTATGTAAATGAACAAGTAATTACCAGTGACATAATATGCTTGGCTGTTGAACCTATTTCATCCTATTTCAAGTTGAAATGATAGAACTGCCCCAAGGACATTTGGTAAATCCATGCCTATAGCTGAAGGTCTGAGACCTTGTATTTTAAACTGTGGCCCCAGAGAGCTATGTTCTCCCACTGCTGCAGCCAAGGCACGCTGCTCAGTCCCTCAAGCCATCCCCTGAGGGCTCTTCACAGAGATCTAATCCTCATGTAATTAAGTCTTCAACTTATTTTCTTATACATTGTTATGAAGCGTACATAAATCTGTAGAGGTATTTTTTCCCTTTAATTAAGAAATACTCACAGGGGGTTCAGTGAAAGGGACAGACTCTCCAGCATTCTTCAGCAAAAATGCGTAACGCTTGAGAAACAGATCATCCAATTTTGTATTCTTTGCAGTCAAATGTTCATACAGTGCTTTAGCAGATGTGACATCTTTCTCTGAGACTGACAAAGAAAAAACTATTAATCAGAAATAAAGACAACCTATCTTATTCTTTTCACCAAAACACTTAGCCACTCAGGGATGGCTGGATCCCTTCATCCCATGGCAAATGAACACTTAACTACCTTCAGTAAGAAGCCATGCTCAGAATCTACCATCTCCCTCACTTCTTCTCTACATCCCTCATTCAGCATCACTCAGTTTGAAGGAGAAGAAAATGACAAATATGGCTACATTTAAAGGCCTTTAGAATAATACTAATGGTACCATTCACTTAGGTATTATTTTGAAGACCTATGATAGTTCAAGTGACCACAAACTGAAGTCCTCAGTTATAAAATAATATACACACATACCATTCAATCCCCTTTGGCTTAAAACCACTTTGAAATCAAGATAATCCAGGAACTGTTGTGGAGAGGGACATGTCAATTATGGAGAAATCTACATCAAGATCATCAGCTCAACACCAAAAAAGTTTTTCATTTTTCTATTGTGAAATAAATATGGAGAATATAGTTAGCTACAGTGATACACACAAAAAAAACCTATAGGCCGGGCGCGGTGGCGCACGCCTGTAATCCCAGCACTTTGGGAGGCCAAGGTGGGCAGATCATGAGGTCAGGAGATCAAGACCATCCTGGCTAACACAGTGAAACCCTGTCTCTACTAAAAATACAAAAAATTAGCTGGGCATGGTGGCGGGCACCTGTAGTCCCAGTTACTCGGGAGGCTGAGGCAGGAGAATGGCGTGAACCTGGGAGGCGGAGCTTGCAGTGAGCCGAGATCGTGCCACTGCACTCCAGCCTGGGTGACAGAGCAAGACTCCGTCTCAAAAAAAAAAAAAAAACCTATAAGACATTAACAAGTTACACTAGTTTCACTTAAGTGAATGATAAAATAACTTAGGAGCCAAATTTGGCTGGCTGTCTACTTGTGGCTGACTTGTGGAAATTTTTTAGTTTACCATCGAGATCGTAAGGTCTCTGCTAACAATTACTGCTGGTAATTCAACTCTTTAATTTTGCATTAGATTGTTAGCATCTAACCACCAAATAAACCCCTGCCCTACGCTGACTCTGATATTGTCAATCGCAACTCCAGCAGCATCAGGGGATCCCCCTAACGTGGATATAAGAAGTTGAGCAATCAGAGTCTCCCAGAGTGGAATGAGGGTGAATGACTCATCAGCTCTTAGAGGAGTTGGAACACATCTTTGCTGTTTCCATGAAGTCAACTTCTTGTGTAAATCCTTTATTCTCCTCCCTAAGGAGCTGAACCCTTTCCCTACTACTATCAAGGGCTCAAGCTCTATCTTCTAGGAAGCTGCTCTGAAAATTCCAGCATCTTGCCTTCTTACTTCCTGATTTTTCTACCTTCCTCCCAAGATGGATTACCTAATTTAGTAGTAACACATATAGTTTTAGGCATTTGACACGATTTTACATGACAGGCATACCTTGGCTTTAATACACTTTACAGATGTTGCGTTATTTACAAATTGAAGGTTTGTGGTAACCCTGCCTTGAGCAAGTCTATCAATGCCATTTTTCCAACAGTACGTGCTTGCTTTGTGTCTCCGTGTCACACTCTGGTAATTCTTGGAATATTTCAAACTTATTATTGTTATGTCTGTTATGGTGATCTGTGACCAGTGATCTTTGATGTTGCTACTGTAATTGTTTGGGGGGTGCTATGAACCATGCACACGAAGATGGCAAACGTGAGAAATGTGTTCTGACTGCGATGTTGACTAGCAGTTCTGCCGTCTTCCTCTCCTCAGGCCTCCCTATTCTCTGAGACACAACAATATTGAAATTAGGCCAATTAAAAACTCTGTAATAACCTCTAAGTGTTCAAGTGAAAGGAAGAGTCACACATCTCTCATTTTAAATCAAAAGTGAGAAACGATTAAGCTTAGCTTACTGAGGAAGGCATGTCAAAAGCCGAGATAGGCTGAAAGCGAGGCTTCTTGCGTGGAACAGCCAGTTGTGAATGCAAAGGAAAAGTCCTTGAAGGAAATTAAAAGTGCTACTCCACTGAACACACAAATGATAAGAAACTGACACAGCCTTACTGCTGAAATGGAGAAAGTTTTATTGGTCTGGATATAAGATCAAACCAGCCTCAACATTCCCTTAAAAGCCAAAGCCTAATCCAGTGCAAGGCCCTAACACTCTTCAATTCTAAGAAGGCTGAGAGAGGTGAAGAAGTTATAAAAGGAAAGTCTGAAGCTAGCAGAGGCTGGTTCTTGAGGTTTAAGGAGAGAAGCCATCTCTATGACATAAAAGTCCAAGGTGAAGCAGCAAATGCTGATGCAGAAGCTACAGCAGGTTATCCAGAAAATCTAGCTAAGACCACTGATGAAGGCAGCTACACTGAACGACAGATACTCAATGTAGATAAAACAGTCTTATATTAGAAGATGTCATCTAAGACTTTCATAGCTAGAGAGGAAAAGCCAATGCTTGGCTTCAAAGGACAGGTTGACTCTATTTTCAATGGCTAATGCAGCTGGTGACTTTAAGTTGAAGCCAGTGCTCACTTACCATTCCCAAATCCTAGGACCCTTAAGAATTATGCTAAATTTATTCTGTCTGTGTTCTATAAATGGAACAACAAAGCCTGGAGGACAGCACTGATGTTTATACATGGTTTACTGAGTATTTAAAGCCTGCTGTAGAGACCTACTGCTCAGGAGAAAAAAGATTCCTTTCAAAATATTACTGCTCAGTGATAATGCACCTGGTCACCCAAGAGCTCTGAAGGAGATATACAGGGAGATTAATGTTCTCAGGTGCCCTAATACAACATCCATTCTGCAGCCCATAGATCAAGGAGTAATCTAGACTTTCAAGTCTTATACATTCTGGGCTCACTTCGGCAACACATGCACTAAAATTGGAATGATACAGAGAAGATTAGCATGGCCCCCGCACAAAGATGGCATGCAAATGTGTAAAGCATTCCATGTTTTCAAAATAAAATTAAAACAAAAACAAACATGTTTCATACGGCTATAGCTGACACAGACAGTGATTCTTCTGATGGATCTGGGCAAAGTGAACTGAAAACCCTCTGGGACAGGTTCACCATTCTAGATGCCATTAAGAACACTTATTAACAGGAGTTTGGGAGAAGCTGACTCCAACCCTCGTGGATGAACCCCTTCGAGGGTCTCAAGATCTCTGTGGAGGAAATCACTGCAGATGTGGTGGAAATAGCAAGACAACTAGAAGGAGAAGTGGAGCCTGAAGATGTGACTGAACTGCTGCAATTTCATGATCAAACTTAACATGATGAGAAGCTGTTTCCTACAGATGAGCAAAGAAAGTGGTTTCTTGAGAAGGAATCTACTCTTGGTGAAGATGCCGTGAACACTGTTTAGATGACAACAAAGGCTTTAGAATATGGCATACATTTAGTTAATAAAGCAATTGTATGGTTTGAGAAGATTGACTCCAATTTTGAAAAGATGTTCAACTGCAGATAAAATGCTAACAAACAACATCGCATAGTACAGAGAAATCTTTCATGAAAGGAAAAGTCAGTTGATGTGGCAAACTTTATTGTTGTCTTATTTTAAGACACCTCAACCTTCAGCCATCAGCATTGAGGCGAGACCTTCTACCAGCAAGATTACGACTCACTGAAGGCTCAGAGGATTGTTAACTATTTTTAGCAATAAAGTATTTTAAAATTAAGGTATGTATTTTTAAAAAACATAACGCTATTGCACACTTAATACACTACACTATCGTGTAAATGTAACTTTTATATGCACTGGGAAACCAAAAAATTCATGTAACTCACTTTGTTCATTATATATTTGCTTTAATGTGGTGGTCTGGAACCATATCTTCCAGGTATGCCTGTGGTTACTGGAAATTTGAGAAATTTTATGACTATATCTCTATTTTGAAATACAGAATGTTCTCCTCAGAAGTATAGAAAAAGAGAACTGACTTACTAATTCTGACTCCTGAGTCTGTTGTCCTCCCATAGATAAAATCAATGAAGCAATTATTTACCCCATGCCTCCAGTGAGCAAATCAGTGGGCAACAGATGGAGAGGCGATCATGATTGAGAAATGCTAACATTTATTTTGATGACTGAGGAAACTTTAGACTAGTTTCCTTTCATATGTGATTGTCTGGCAATCAGGGAACAAACTGGTTAAAAGACCAGAATTTGAACTGGGACGTAAAAACCTTGGGCTACTTTTTAATCAAGGGTCTATCATTTCAAAGGAGTAGCAGGCAAGCAGAGAGAGTACTGAAGGAGCAAGAAGGCCGGTTAAGTGAGTCTCAAATTTCTGCTTGTTTCAGGTGGCAGGCCCTTGGGGAGACTGAACTAGTTTCTGATATATAAGTCCAAGAGGATTTCTAGGTCTTTCCAGGAGACTGGGATTCTACTCAATATACCTGGACTGCTCGGAAGATGTTCAGTAATACTTTTTAATGTTAAAGTTATATGCATAATTTCATATTTTTCTTAATATATGGTTTAAAAACATATTCTAGCACTGAGTTATTTATATCATAATTACCTGATATTTAGGATTACTGCCTTTGAGCTGAAGACTGACTTAGTTGACTATACTACAAGTCATTTACATAACATAGTCACTTAAATAATAAAGCCATTTAAATAATCCAATAATATAGTCAAATTAAACTTATATTACCATAGCTTTTCATGAGGGAACTATATGCTTCTTCCTTTTCGTTTAATTCAGGAATCAATTCTAACAGAGATTTCAGAGTTGATGCCTAGGAAATTAAATAAAGGTAATATTACCAAAACCTCAAATTAACAGTGAAATAGAACACTGACAAATCAACCCTATATTAAAATTTTTCACAATAATTATAACAGAACTGCCTATTCAATTTAATGGACTATTGTCCCTTGTATATTAGCATTTGATATTGACTCAATAATCTACAGCTAAAACAAACCAGCATTTTTCACAGTTAATGCAATTCCACTTACATTTCTACAAATATTTTCCTAGAATATGAAAAACACTGTTTCTTTTGTCAAGTGGTGACCATACCATACCAAGAAGTTATAAGATTCCCAAGGGTAGACAGATAACCCTATCTTTAGGTGCCACAACTGGTTGATGAAATTGTAAAGAATTCAGTTAAAACATTCTGAAGTTTTACCCACTTGACATACAAAAAAGAGCATTTCCAGGATCTCACTGAAATTTTTACTTACTTCTTCCAGGGAATAAGCAGACTCAGCTATGGTTTTATTTCCTGTAGCAAGTGAATACAGAACTGCTATGCCCTAATGAATATCTGCTGAGTATTTCCCACCCTACTCCAACATCGCCGGATAAATCCATGATGGACATATAAACATTTATGCCTTCTTCCCATCTCACCAAGAGGAGCAAAATCTGGCTTAACTACTTTACTGTCAAACAATGGAACACTGTTAACAGGCATCTTAAAAATCCTAACTCCTTTTTATAGCATGTTTATTCAGTCCACACCTGGACCTGCATCCTCCCAGGGCTTCTTCTATTTTAAACTCTCCTGGGTGGAATGTTCTAAGGAGATATGTTGCTGTGCATTTCCCGTCCCATCTCCTGGACAAGGGAACAGGGACTTGGCACAATCCCACATGTGGACTGACAAGTGCTTTTCAGATTCCTTGTACTTTTTAATCACAAATATAAAAACGTAGCCTCTGACAGGAAAGAAAGGGCAATTAAATACTTTCTAAAAGTTGTTTATAGTAAATAAATACATGAGTCAGACGCAATGAAGCAAATTTTTAAAAAGTGTAGGTATATTTAGGGGAAGTGTGTAGAAATTAAGGAAAACGTAGATCTCCCAAAATGGACACAGCCTAAATGTTTCAAGTAAAACAAGCATCACAGTCGACATGTGGTTTGAAACTTCATAAAGAACCCAAATAAACTAAGAATGTAGTTTCTGGTGTACAAGAGGTAAAATGAGATCTAAGAGAAATTTAATTTTATACTTACTGTTAAACATCAATAGAATTTAATATACCTACTATGTACCCACAGAAACTTTTTAAAATAATAATAAATTTTTCAAAAGGACTTGGTTCTGTTACACACTCACCCACCCCTTATACAGTGTAAAAAAAAAAGTAACTGTACAAATTAGAATATTTGTGGCTCCATATCAATTTGAAAGCCAAGTGGCTCATTTACCTGATGGTTTATACCTGATAAATGCTCAAAAGTAGCCACGTGCTGGGAGACACTCTGGAGTATACATTTCCCTTGGCAGTGCTTCTGCATTGTTAACTGTCCCAAGGTGACCTAAGCAATGTAATTTTAATCTTCCTTTTTTTTTTTTTTTTTTAAAGTAAAGACAAGGTTTCGCCATGCTGGCCAGGCTGGTCTCAAACTCCTGACCTCAAGTGATCCACCCACCTCGGCCTCCCAAAGTGCTGGGATTACAGGTGTGAGCCACCATGCCTGGCCTAATCTTGCATTTTTAAGGGCCTTTTCTTGGAGCTCTCAATGCATAACTATGTAAGTGGAAAATTCCTGCATGAACTTGTTTTACATTTCTAGTTACAGCTAAAAGATGACAAAACTGACTCTATCAACATCCTCTAAAAGTAAGTAAAGACAAGAAAAGTCTTGAATCTCTACAGTATTCTCAAATAAGGTCCTGAACCAATAGGCTTTTATGTTAAATTCAATACTTCTGAGCAAGGCACGTGCAGTATCGTTGATTTGTTAGCAAGTAAAGCAGAGTACCTTTCCTTGTTTCCCAGCATTCCTAAGGAAGAACACCAACAAAATCGAGGTTTGTTCAGCAATTGCACCACATCTCTAAAAATTAAAACATTATTCAGTAAGTGAAGGTTTCTGATAAACAAGCGGATCAAACTGAATATTTCCAATTAAGAAAGTTCACAATAATACAGTAGTGTATTATTACCAATAGGAAGGCCTAATAGTCGACTATTATTTTTTAAGGCAAGAAAAAAGAAAACAAGTGTAAGCTATGCCAAGCTTTGCTAAATGCTGTCCTTGGCATTGCAAGTATAAAGTTTGTTTAAAAAGAAAAGGGAAAAATTAAACTAATGCTTCAACAACCACAGAATAAGGTTTAGGACTGCAAAGAAAGAGGAAAAAAAGAAACACTATTCCTCTCCAATTATACTGCCAAGCATTCACAAGTGAGCTAGGGATCATAAGGTTAATTATACATTTAATAAGGTGTCAGGGAGATAACTGCTCGTTTCTTTATAAAAATTAAAATGTACAAAGCAAGTTCTCTTTAAAGTATAATTACCTACACTTATGCATACAAAAGGACTGATTTCAATCTCTCTATTTTATAAAAGGCTTTCATTGCAACAGACAGCCAGCGCTTGAGAAAGAGACCAAAGTTAAACTCAAAAAAAAGTTTATATGACAGACCAGATAAATCAAGTGTCTATCCAATCTTAGATGCTATAGTAAAATCAAATATGGCAAGACAATATTTTAGTTTACACTCATCACAGATGTCATTCTTTTAAGTTTCTAAAAGAACACTGCTCTTTCAAAGCTTTAAAACACTGTCAATACTAAAACTAATGGTATAAAAAACTTTTTAGGGACACACAGAACATTTACATTATGCACTGATGTTTTTGACATCTGTGAATAAAGTATTCTTCGCTACAGCAAGAATAATCTCTTACTGTTTGACAAGCAGGTAAAGGATGGGTGAAGGGTTTATCATCTGAAACCCCAGTCTAGTGATGAGATGGTAAATGAAAAGACTCTGCTGTGGCATCAACACTCAGCTACCACCAAGAGCCCTTCGGTGAGGTCACTGCACATAACGCAGTTCTTTCTGAGGGAGTAGGTACCATCCCTGCTGCCTCCCACCTAGGCAGCTGTCAATCGTGCTCTTCAAGAAAAACCTTGATTATGGCAGAGAACAAGCTGGTAGATGAAGTACCAAGTGCCACTTTCTAAAGAACTATCAAAAGGATGTGTTAAAACTGATTGCATACCATCATGTGTAAAATTAGATATGTATATGCTTATTACACCCCTAGTAGGTACTTAGATATGTACGTATGAAGATAAAGCATGAGTATCTTTTTTTTTTTAAACCACGGAAGATAGCAAAATAAAACAATTTTAAAAGTCCTGAAATCCCTATCATAAACTGCCTTTTCCTTAAAATTAAAAAAAAAAAAAAAAAAAAAATCAAAGGGAAAAAAAAGTAAACAAGCCAAACAAAGCAAGAAAATTCCCAGTGAACTGGAATTTCTCTTCTCCAGCAACAAAAGTAAGAGTCTGAGAAGCAGTGCTAATTCATCCTTTATAAAACTGTTAACAGAGACCCAGTTTTTCAAGAATTCCTTTTAAAAATGGCTTGGATTCCACTGTCAAACTAGATGAACTTTAAGGATCAAAACTGGAGGTCAAGCACATGGGTACAGTTTTACCTTCCCTATCTACTACTTAACATCTTCCGCAGCTGGTAAAAATGTAAGGGAATATAATACTATTTACGATCAGAAATTGGTCCCAGGCCTCAATTTGACACAGGGAGTCTACACAAACACAGCCGCTGGCGGGATCACGGTGACTGTTTGACTGCCACCTGCTGGGAAGGGGCTCCCCGGCGGTGCCTGTTTGTGTACATTGCCAGTGGCAGCTCCGATCACCCACCGTTCTGTCGGCACTTGGCGTAGCTTTATATTTAGTGCTGTTAAAATGGCATGAATGCAGTTGTCTCCTTCGCTGAAGATTGCTAATTTAACTGAGAGTGCGGGCCACAGAGACCTGCATTTGTCATTTAATGTGTCTGTGACACACAAGTGAATAGAAAACATATTCAACTCTTAATAAACCTTGAATAAGGCACCGAGAATGTTTGAGTATTCAAGTGAGAAGCTGTACTTGAAAAGCAAACATTTCCTACTTTTTGTTTGCAAACTGTGTTGCCATGGTGATGCACAGTATCTAGAGCATTTGAGAAATTAAAGCAGAAAATCAAAGAAATTGTTGTTTTGCATTACCTATCTGCACAGAAACATTTGCCTTTAATTATTTCAGCAAAACTCATTGCCCCTACCTACTCCCCACCCCACTCCCTTCCAACCTTAATTCTAAGGACATTTCTGGTTTGATCTGGGATCTTTAAAAACAACTAACCTAAAACCTACCATCCAGTCCTTGTCCTGCAACCTTGATTCACACTGAATTTAAACAGGCTAGCTGCGCACCACACTGAATTTCCAGTATTCCACCACACACCTATGTCTAGGAATTTCTCAGTTTACTTCTTGCAAGCCTCGAGCCCCACTGCTCCATGAATGGAGGGTCATTACCTGTAGGAGAGCTCTGGCATCGTCCACCTTGCCTGCGTCCACAAGTTGAAGGAAAAAATCAGTGACAGGTTTATAAATTGCAAACTGATTGGCCAATCTCTCTGCCATGATGCTTACTGGAAAAATGACAGGTAAGAAAAATCATTAGAACAGTGGTATAACTCACCTACCAAAGAAATTTGGTCTAGTCTCACTAGAGAGAAAATGTGCTTTTGTGTTCTTTAGCATAAACAACTAACTTACTCTTTTCAACTGCTGGTTCCAACTGCTCCTCTATTACTTTTCTGAATAAGTATGCCAAGCCGAAGTATTGGAGTTCAATGACTGGATTCTCTGAAGTAAGCATATTTTCAATGTTTTCTATTGCGACATCTATGTTATTGCTGTTAGAAAAAAACAAAATAAATTATTTTAAAATTTGCTTTTATATTAATATTGCAGACAGTTTAGTATAAGAACTTACTTTTATATCCACTCATGCTAATACTTTACTTGTAAATGTATTTCATTTTTTTCCTAATCAAATAAAAACACTGCAACTGAAACCCAATCACATTTAAGTAGCAAAAACAATCACTAGCTGGTTCATGCTACTGTGGTTGCTTATCTTATTTCACAGCAGTTGAAATAGTTGCTTGTTTTAACAATGCTCTACAGACAAGATCAAACAACTATATACAGGAGAATTAATGAAGATAACTTAAAAAATTCTGTATCTTAAATATTTTTGCCACTCTTTGGATATAAAATGAAAACTTGTATAAATGCTATAATTTTGGCTTTATGATCCACAACTGGTCACTACTGCATAAAAATCATATTTAACATCCCAGGGTTCTGAAAGATACTGATGATGTTTCAAAAGGCATATATGCATGTCTCTAACTTACAGTCGCCTCAATTTCTTTTTGTCAGGTATGATACATTTGGAAAATACTCAATTTATACTAAAAACCTCAGGAAAAAGTATCTTCACACTTTGAAAAAAATCAGTTACATGGTCTTATTTAGCAAGTTATGGTAAAAATTATCTCTGACTATCTTTTTGGTTAAGGTAATCTATAATGGATACCTTACTGTTATGGCATACTAAATCCAATCAGTCAATATTGTGTTGAAATTATATTAAACATAAGAATTCTCTAAAAATGAATACTCTGTTACAATATATTTTTCTTATAAGTTTTAAAGAATTACTTAATAGTGAATATGTTCTCCAAATCATATAAAACTGTGTTTATATGGTAAAAC
This sequence comes from Macaca nemestrina, assembly GCF_043159975.1. Classification (NCBI taxonomy): domain Eukaryota; kingdom Metazoa; phylum Chordata; class Mammalia; order Primates; family Cercopithecidae; genus Macaca; species Macaca nemestrina. Next base: position 44,013,790 of record NC_092137.1, read on the forward strand.
TTTAAAATTCACCCAGTTCTTAGATGAGTAATCTCCTCAATCTTCTGATTTAAAACAATCACATTTTCTTATTAAAGGAAAGTTATATTTGGGGAAATAGTTTGAAAAGGTCAAAACAAAACACAACTGTTTCTCTGCTCGAAGAAAGAACAAACAAAAAAAACCCCTACAAAAACAAACATTACATTTTAATATCATGTCCCGTTAAATGTATGCAAGATTACTAAAGAACATTTTTTCTAAAAACATATTAAGAGTATCAAATTCCATAAAGTACTTTGCTAGGGGGCTTATTAAAAATCAAGTCCTTATTTACTTCTATAGGGGTAATTCTCAAAAGGAATTTAGAGACAGTGGTAAGAAAATCAGCTCTAAATACCTCCCTTTTTGTGGGGGGGGGTGTGTTCACAGGGTGGGTAAGGAATATGAATACAGAAATGCACATTTTTAACAAGCTTGCAGGGCCCTCTGCTTCACAATATTCTACTAGTGTTCCTGTCAAATATTACTGACAAATGAGGTCATTTTTCATTTCTGAACAAAGTGTTTCGACAAGAGGTCTGACATATATACACAGGAATGAGAAAGGTTATCAACTGTGGAGCAAGATTTATGAATTTGGTAAATGCTGTTTATTCTAAGATTTAAGGTAAAGAAAAAACATATTTTTCAACATATAATTACTCCCTAATCAGCAACTAACATCAACATTTCCTCTGCAGTTGATACGGTTTCCACATGTCTAAAAGTTTTTAAAAGGTGGTATCTCAGGTAATGCCCATTCTAGTGGCCAATGAAGGAAAAGAAGGCTTGCAAATACTCACTTCTTTATTTGTGCCAAAGCAGTGTTATTGATGAAAACCATTTTTGAAAGTCCAATGGAGTCTTCGAGTCCATTTACCATCTTCTGAACTACTTCTATGTTTTCAACATCACCCTTCATGGCCAATGCCTGGATGAGGCGGGTCACTGCTGTCCCCGAAGGGGTCTGCTGCTGATCCAATGCTGTTTTCAGCGTTGTTAGAGCCTCTAAAATACAAGAGCAGGAGACACGGCTTTTCTTATATGACCTGTGCTGACTTTAATGCATTTTGAAAACCAGCTTTTAAATATGAGCACCAAATGGCCATATACAAAAAGCTATGAATAATTTAGATTACAGAAAATATTAATACTTCATGAGATACCCCCAAAATTATGTACTTGACTACATAAGATATTTGAGGCCTGAGAAATTTCTTTCAGGCACAGAGAAAATACAAATGTTACCGACAATATGAGTTCCATTTAGGGATAACATTTAGTGACTAAAGTTGATAAGTTCAAATGAATATAAATAAGAGTTTCTAAAAATTAGAGTTTCCAAAAATGTGTGACTTCTATCCATGTTCATACTTGTCCAGATTTTATTAACTCAAAGATTAAATGATCATCGAAACTCAATATCCCAACAATTCTTTCTCAAAAACAGTATCTCCCTCTAGGATCAATGTTCCAAACTGAAACATTCAACTTTCACACCAACAAATTTATTTTATGATTAGATGCCCTGTGATTATTTTCTTGCACTAAATTAAAAAAAAAAAAAAAAGCCTATTGATACCCATGAATACAGAGAGTCCCTGACTTACGATGGGTTTATGGGGTAGTTAATGCATTGTCAACTTAAGATGAGTTTATCCGGACTTAGCCCCATCGGTAAGTTGAGCAGCATCTGTATAATCAATGGAGTTTTGTTTACATGTTTTTTTGAAGTATTACACTTTCAAGTACTTGATTGTAAATAACTATGGAATAGCCTTCTAGCTAACTGACTCATAAAACTGTAGCAAAATCATGATATGAAATAAAGTGGTAGACTGAGGAACAGCATAACAATTACCCCTACCATTATCAAAGAAAACTTATAGCTTTACAGCAACTAAAGCAATGTAACTTAGACAAAACTAAGACTCTCCAAATAAGAACAGCTTAGCTTTACAGAGAAATAGGGAAAGGGTATTAATTAAAGTCTACTAAAAATACAGTGGAAAGACATGATGAATTTAGTGTTCATTAATGAATAAACAATTTATAATTATTTGAGATATACAATCTAAACCACTCATTCTAAAATGGGAAAAAAGAAAAAGTTTAAAAAGCATAGTCAATAAAAATTTAAAAATACACATGCACATATAGGAAACAAAAATGTTTTTATACTATTTTAAAAATATAGTTTATAATAGGCTTGATAAAATTTTGTTACTGGGTGGTCATACACAGATAATTATAATAATAGTCTTATTAACCAAGAATATTGTCAGCTAGGGAGGATCTTCCCACAGTACGTTAAAACAGTAATAACAAAAATAAGATTAATGATGGTGACGACAGTAACTCAAACTTATTGAGCATTTACTACATACCAGGCACAGCAGTTTAAACAGCTGCTCTCACAACTACCCTTCTGAGACAAGTACCAATTTTACAGATGAGACACCTGGGCACAGAGATTAGTTTGCCCAAGGTAAGGTCATATTTTTAAACAAGACTCGAAGATTCCAACGATCCCAGGGCTTCCATCTACGAGTGCGTGTGTGCACGACAGAGCAGAAGGGTGGGGAGAACAGACCATTTCATGTCTGTCCAAAGATAGCACAGGACCTTGTGACCTAAATCCTATTCTCATATAAGGCTTGCCTTCTGTACAGTTAATGACTTCAGGGACACCAAAAATGATACCCATCCACATCCCTCACCCCAGGTCCTTTCCCACTGTCACCTAATTCCAACATTTACACAATTACTCACTAGTGATACTGATTACACTGTACAAGTGCCACGTATCAGCTATTAATATTCACCAACAGTAAAATTTAATCGGCTTTATTTTTTCTTCCTATTTTAGATGGGGTTGAGAAAAAGAAACCTAAAACAGAGAAAGGCAGAAGAACAGAAGGGGAGTTTTAAAAATTAAGAGCTCTCATCAGCCATGGAGCAAAATAAGTGCAAACACCACTCCTGTCCTCACTGATGATCATTTTACTCCAACAACAGGTTTGTGGTGATATGCTCAGGAAGGGGGGTGGGGTGGGGGTGGAAGAGGTAGTGCCGCAACAGTGGGTTCAAGGCTCCTGCTCTCAGGCAACCTCCAGTTGAGCTGAACAGCTCAGAAGAGTAGATGATAAATGATACCATGTCCTTTCCTGTAGCTTACACAGGGCACCTAACATAAAAATAAAGGGTACCAATCAAGCTGAAGAAATTTGGGTCAGATTCAGCTGAAAAATGAACCTCTGAAATCAGAAAAGTGTTTTGTTCTTATCTCCATGTCTACAGAAACAAAAGCTATTTAAGACAATGAGCTTATTTATATGGCAAGCAAGTTTAACTTTTCATTGTTTTAAAATTGTTTATCATTTTATTACATAAAATATTAACAGGACATAAAGTCATTTTTGGGGGGGCCAGGGGAAGGATTTCGCTCTTGCTCAGGCTGAGTGCAGTGGCACCATCATGGGTCATGGCAGCCTCAACCTCCTGGGCTTAAACGATTCTCCCACCTCTGCCTCCTAAGTAGCTGGGACTACAGGCGCATGCCACCATGCCTGGCTATTTAAAAATTTTTTGTAGAGACCAGGTCTCGCTACATTGCCCAGGCTGGTCTTGAACTCCTGGACTCAAGCAATCCTCCTGCCACGGCCTCCCAAAATGCTGGGATTACAGGTGTGAGCCACTGCGCCTAGCCACAAAAGTCTGGGCACAAAAAGTGTTTTCTATTCACTTACATATTCAGTACTAATCAATTAGGAAGACAGCTAAAGACCAGTACATTTAGGTATTATAAGCAACATTAAAGTTGCACAATTAAACAACAACTTCCTCTCAAGGATGTGAAATTATGTGATAAACATGCAGGACGGGCACGGTGGCTCATGTCTGTAATCCCAGCACTTTGGGAGGCCAAGGCGGGAGAATCATTTGAGGTCAGGAGTTCAAGACCAGCCTGGCCAACATGGTGAAACCCCGTCTCTAGTGAAAATACAAAAATTAGTTGGGCATGGTGGCAGGCGCCTGTAATCCCAGTTACTCAGGAGGCTGAGGTGGGAGAATCGCTTGAACCCAGGAGGCGGAGGTTGCAGTGAGCCATGCCACCACTGTACTCTAGCCTGGGCAACGGAATGAGACCCTATCTCAAAAAAACCCAAAAAACCAAAAAACCAAAAACCAAAACAAAACCCTAAAACAAAACAAAACCAAAACATGCAATGAGGAATAACACCATTATTACAGAGAGAGGAAGCAATGAGGTTACACTTCCAGAGCTTTTTCAACCTTCCTTAGAGATCTCCTAAGTGGGTTTTGTTGTATTGGCAAAACTGCAGTATCACTGTATTCACTCAAATTCAAATGTAAATCTTGAAGTGGAAAGTTACTTACCTAAATTTAAGAGATTCATCATAGTCCCCCTTGGGAGATCATTCGTAAGACCTCCATATCCAATTTCATCCGCTTGAAAACTCTTAAACAGCCTCTACCAAACCAATGGCTCCCACCCCAATCCTCCCCAAAGTCATGTCCACATCTTTCAGGTGTCATTCTCTTAACATTAATTTGAAAACCTAAACTTCAAACAAACACTGTATTTTATTGCTGTTTGTGTTATGAACTATTTAAAAAGTATTAGATTAAGTTTTAAAAATCAATATTATAATCATTTGGTGCACAATCCCACACATTTAACACTCAATTTAACTCATTTGCTATCTCACACACAACCAACACAATATGCAAGAAACAACTGCTGGGAATTGTTTCAGATGCTCTAAAGTATGTTAATTTCCAAAGCAAAATGACTTGTGCTGTGAATTTTAACGCACTTGAAAGCCTGTACTTTCTCTCGTTCTGGAACACAAATTTTGCATGTCTGAAGAGCTGTGATTCATCTTAAGAAAACCCATCTTGTGTTAAATGGAATGGAAACTGGACTAAGTGGTCAAATGACAAGTACATTCATATTCAAGCTGTATTATAAATGCATGTACAGTAATTTACGTCTCTCAGCTACCACAAAAGGCTCTTGATAAGCAGGTAATTTGCTAAATGGACTCCTTTATCCAAGTATTCGAAGGGCGTTACAAGAAAAATCTGCAGAGGCATTAATGTGACGTAAAGGTCAAGCATTGTGACATACCTTTCAAATAATCCCGCCTAACTTGCGTTATGATGAGGAGGCTGTTGGCAGCATCGTTCAGTGTGAAGCCCTTGATGTGGGTCTCCGCGCTAAAAGAAGCAGACATTTAGAAAGGAATTACTGACATGCTTCTGATATGATAATAAATGGTTGAGCACCAAGGTGAAATTATAAAAACTACTGTTCGTATGTTAAAAATATTGCTGCAAAATATCGACCTGGAGACAGCTTTTGTGTTATCCTGTCAATGGTTATAGAAGGATAATTTTTTTTTGCATTCTGACAGATGACAAAGTTGGAAATGAGCAACAAAAGAAACAAAGTACAAGATTTTTTTTAAACAATCGGTTCAGATTCTTGAATGCTGACATATTAGATGACTAAAATAACTGCGTGCCTCGCATTGTTCTGCCGTATCCTAAGCTGGATACTTTTTTTTTTTTCTACATTCACAGTAATTATAAAATGTAAAACTCCTCTTCCAGAAACAAAAATGAAGATTTATTTTCAGCACCGTACATTTTAAATATAAACTAAAGCAGATTACTAACACTGTATCATTTGGTCAATTAATTTTCAAATTTCTGCCATCTAGATTCATACAATTTTTGAAGCCGAACATACTACAGGACTCAAACTATTGGTACTTTAAAATTAAAAATTTCACACAACCATCTTGCCCTAGCCTTAAGTTTGAAATGAAACACCAACTTTTAAAACTCAAGAGCAAAAAAATCACTTGACTTTTCAATAAAACCTACAGGATTAAAAAAAGCAAAATGAAACAACAAAAGCAAACAGGAAACCCCAAAACCTAGCTGAAGATTTCTGTTTGCTACACTGTTTGTGCATCTCCTGCGATGAAATTTCAGCATCCTTAATGCTCCCAGAGTTCATCTCTGGATTAGAAAATCTAACATGGACATATAAGCTGGGCAGATTACAACGAAAGCGGGGTCACTGCTAAATTATTCTCATCAATCCCAAGAAAATCCTCCAGAGACACCATGACATGCCCATCCTCTCAGTCACTTTCAGCCTCTAAGGTCCACCCCCTACAGTCCCTGGACACGGGATTTTCTTATTCCTCTGACCAATCCTCTTAATCCCACCAAAGCACCCATTGCTCAGTTTGACTTTTCTCCTTTGTCCCATCTGTCAAAGCTCTTAAGTCAACAACTCATGCATGAGACTACGAATTGCACAAAGGATTTACTTTCTCAATCTTTAGCATGATTAAATAAAAATTAGACACTATTAAAAGCTCACTTCTAATATTATTACATGTATTATACCATATTAACTTAAAAATATTCACCTACAATCCATTAAAACCACAAGGTAACGAAACTTCTCTTTTAACTGACACTAAGTATGAACTACAAACCTTTCAAAAACCTCAAAGCCTATAACGTTCTTTTTCAATAATCTCTTCCTGTCTCAAGTTGCCTGCTCATTACAAATATGAAAGTGGAGATAAATATCAGGAAGAAGAAACCCCAGATCTATTCTATAATAATATATCCTACATATGTAGAAACTGATCAATTACAACCAAAACAGATTCCAAAGTGGCAAAAAGAGAAAAGTTTTAAAAAGTTGCGGGTAGAGATCTTTGCATTGGAATCATTTATACGATATAATAAAAGACATTAACTTTTGACTCCTAATTTTGATCTTTCAAAATTAAAACTCGAAAAAATCGAGTCCAGAGCTGTCAAATCAAACCTTCTGTGATGATGGGAATATTCTTCACTTGTGTTGTCCAACACGGTTAGCCACTAGCCATATGGCTACTCTGATGAAGAAACAGAAATCTTAATTATATTTTAACTAATTTAAATTTAAGCAGTCACATAGGACTAGTGGTTACTGAACTGGATAGCAGAGAATTCCAGACATTTTATTTTTAGAACTGTCAAAATGAAGGGAAAAAAATTATAGGGGAAAAAGAGTACCCCTCTTTCAATTTACAATCAACTGCAAAAATTAAACTATCTTAACCAAAGAAGACAGTATTATAGGGAAACTTTCACATTGGACATTTCAGAGAATTTATTGCTCTGAAACGACAGCATTTCAAATTTAAGACTTTTGTTGCCTTATGGTTTTAATGGATTTTAGGTAACATTTTAAAGTAAATATGGTATAATACATGTAATATAGGCATGAGAAGTGAGCTTTCGTGTAAGCAATGACTGTGCTTACATAACATGCACAAAGGACATTAGTTGGTGATTATATTATTTAGGATAACAAAAACTGGCCAATTCAATAAAAATCATCAGTGACAGACATAGCATTATTTCCGAACAGAATGATACAGGAAGCCAAGAGGAACGAGAGAAAATCAAGTTCTACTCTCAAAAGATAAAGTAGGGTTGTTGTTACATGATTCCTAAAGTCCCTAAGAATATGGTTTAATGTTAGCAGAGATTTAAAACAAGAGTTTATATCCCCTACTGCTCTTTGAATAAGTGGTTTCCCTCCCTTGAAAGCATTTACTACAGATAAATTATTTTGAACCATGAGGAAACTAAAAAATGAAAGAAAGTTGGTTTATTGAACATTTTTAAAAGGCAGCAGTTACTATTACTTTTGAGGTTTCATGGCTTATTGGGAAGGTTAAATGACTTTGTAAATAAAGTTGAAATCTTATTAGAGGTCAAGTATATCTGTAACATATTAGATGACAACAAAGGCAAAATAAAAATGACATTATGGCTTTTTTTTTTTTCCTCTGTCACTCAGGCTGGAGTGCAGTGGTACAATCTTGGCTAACTGCAACCTCCGCCTCCTGGGTTCAAGTCGTTTTCCTGCCTCAGCCTCCTGAGTAACTGGGATTACAGGCATGCGCCACCACGCCTGACTAATTGTTCCTATTTTTAGTAGAGACAGGGTTTCACCAAGTTGGCCAGGCTGGTCTCGAAATCCTGACCTCAACTGATCCACCTGCCTTGATCTCCCAAAGTGCTGGGATTATAGCCGTTAGCCACTGAGCCACCATGCTCCACCAAAACCATGGCTCTTAAGGTTGACCAAGTGACATTACATAGAAAACTGTAACAACAGATAGCTATGGATCCAGAGTAAGACTGCCCGAATAATAATAGAGTGGTACTGCCATTTGCTACAGTAGCTCATTTGGCCACCATATTATAATAAAGTTGCCTATAACAAAGCAACAATTGTTTTTCACTCTGATCACTGACACAGAATGGGAATGGGAAGAGAGGACCTAGTTGGCAATAAACAGGAACTGAATCCACAAAATATCTCTTGAAATACCTCAAGTAACATAGTTGGATAATTAGTAACTTGAACTTTCACTTCTGACTTTTCAGTCCAGCATTATTTTTTAAAGTACTCAACAATTTAAGCCATGAAACAATTCTACATAGTCAGATATAACATTTTATTGGTTCAAGGGAGAGGACATGCATCCAAAGCCCAGACTGACTTCAGGCTTTGGATCTTGGGTTCTCTTGGGTGCATACAGATGCATGGGGGAAGGCAACTCCCAAATAACCCTGGTAGATAACACAGCTAAAAGTCTTACTTGTATATCAAACTAAGAAGCAGAGCATGATGGTGGATGCCAAGGACTAGGAGGAGGGGAAATGAGATAATGGTTAAAGTACAGTTTCAGTTATGGAAGATAAGTTCTAGAGCTCTATACAGCTTAGTGCCAACAGCTAACAATACTGTATTTATACTGAAAATTGCTAAGAGGAAAGATCACAAGTGTGTTCTCTCACACACAAAACCCAATAAATAATAATATTGAGGGTGGGAAGAAACTCTGGAAGGGGAAGGATATGTTTGTGACCTTGAAGTGGGAAATGGTTCCAAGGGTGTACACTTATCCCCTAACTCACTGAGATAGATACATTAAATATATATCTTTTTACATGTCAATCATACCTCAAGAAGGCTTCATGAAGATCTAGAGAAGGGAAGAAGATAAACCTTGGCAATCATTAAAAAATCAGGAAACAACAGGTGCTGGAGAGGATGTGGAGAAATAGGAACACTTTTACACTGTTGGTGGGACTGTAAACTAGTTCAACCATTGTGGAAAACAGTGTGGCGATTCCTCAAGGATCTAGAACTAGAAATATCATTTGACCTAGCCATCCCATTACTGGGGATATACCCAAAGGATTATAAGTCATGCTGCTATAGAGACACATGCACATGTATGTTTATTGCGGCACTATTCACAATAGCAAAGACTTGGAATCAACCCAAATGTCCATCAGTGACAGACTGGATTAAGAAAATGTGGCACATATACACCATGGAATACTATGCAGCCATAAAAAAGGATGAGTTCATGTCATTTGTAGGGACATGGATGCAGCTGAAAACCATCATTCTCAGCAAACTATCGCAAGAACAGAAAACCAAACACCGCATGTTCTCACTCGTAGGTGGGAATTGAACAATGAGATCACTTAAACACAGGAAGGGGAACATCAGACACCAGGTCCTATTGTGGGGAGGGGGGAGGGATAGCATTAGGAGATATACCTAATGTAAATGACAAGTTAATGGGTGCAGCACGCCAACATGGCTCATGTATACATATGTAACAAACCTGCACGTTGTGCACATGTACCCTAGAACTTAAAGGAAAAAAAAAAAAAGATAAACCTATATTTCACAGGTTGTAAATTTAAGGCAAATAGAGGTCATGCTTACAACTATCTTCCAGGTCAGCGGTTTCAACCTTGGTAGATCAAGATCTATGGGAGGACTATAGTAAGAAATGATGTTTTACATGACAACCCAATCCACAGATACATACACACACACGCATAACTGAAAGCAACTTTTCATGAAATAGTATCTTTACTACAGAAGTACTCTGAAATAGTCTATACTATTTCATTAATACAATGTTGGTTCTGTCCCACTTAATAGATGTCATGACCCACTAATTGGCTGCAACTGCCGTTTTGAAACTACTCTAGACCAGTGGTCTTCAATGAGCGGCATGTACACTGTATGAACACTCTAGGGTGAGGCAAGAAAACCTTTACATCTCTTTTTTTTTTTTTTTTTTGGAGACAGAGTCTCGCTCTGTCGCCTAGGCTGGAGTGCAGTGGCGCGATCTTGGGTTCACTGCAACCTCTGCCACCCAGGTTCAAACGATTATCCTGCCTCAGCTTCCCGAGTGGCTCGGATTACAGGCGCCCGCCACCACACCAGGCTAATTTTTTTTTTTTTTTTGAGACAGAGTCTCGCTGTGTCTCCCAGGCTGGAGTGCAGTGGCGTGATCTCGGCTCACTGCAAGCTCCACCTACCGGGTTCACGCCATTCTCCCGCCTCAGCCTCCCGAGTAGCTGAGACTACAGGCGCCCGCCACCACGCCCGGCTAGTTTTTTGTATTTTTAGTAGAGACGGGGTTTCACCATGTTAGCCAGGATAGTCTCGATCTCCTTACCTCGTGATCCACCCGCCTCGGCCTCCCAAAGTGCTGGGATTACAGGCTTGAGCCACCGCGCCCGGCAACTAATTTTTATATTCTTAGTAGAGACAGGGTTTTACCATGTTGGCCCGGGCTGGTCTCGAACTCCTGACCTCAAGTGATCCTTCAGCCTTAGCCTCCCAAAGTGCTGGGATTACAGGCATGAGCCAACATGCCTGGGCTTAAATCTCTTTTTAAAAATTTCATCTTATGAAGATTTTCTATTTTCAGTATGTTTTATAATATAGTTACATGTGATATATCAAGTACAATTTGTTATTAATCATATGTGATTTTCTATTTTGAGTATGTTTTATAATATAGTTACATGTGATATATCAAGTACAATTTGTTATTAATCATATGCGATCAAAATGTTTAAGACATGATTCTTCAATCACCTGGGGTATGGAGTAAAATGTACATTCTCAGACCCCACACCAAATTGGCTGAATCATAATCTTTGTGGTGAGCTGTGAGGAAATCTTTTTATGCTACCAGAATAAGGATCACTGTTCTAGAACAAACCCAATGAAAATGAGAAAGAAAAAAAAAAAAATTAAAACCTATACTTTTAGGAAGTATTTCAGAGGTCTTCATGACCAAACCCAAAATCTAATTTTTTTTAAGTTTTCTGTCTTTGCTTCTATCTCATCACTTAACCAGACTTAATTCTCAACACAAAATGCTTCTCTTTTTTCTAGCTCTCCTTCATTATCATGGAGAGGGTTGGCATGGAGAGTTTCATAATTTTCTGAGGAAAGTAATTTTAGATGATCCACACCCTTGACCTATGACAGGATACTGCTCAATGTCAAATTTTCCAAGTCACTAATTAAGGGTATATCGAGTGTTCTAGAGATATAGATATAATTTGATTAGAAATTGAGAAAACACACAAATGACACACAGAGTACATTGAAAACCCGACAGTCCTAGTGCAACTGTCTTGTATCAAGACATACAAATGATGATTCAAGACCACACACACATACACACAGACAAGTACAGTCATATAGAACACGATTTTCAATACTAAAACACAGACAGTAACTACGGCCTATGATGCATAACTTTAGCAACACTAGGACACTGCCAGGTTTTCTTGTGATGTGAAAGGATGGCAGGCATCCATTTTCTCCTTAGGATTCTAATATTCTAAAAGTGTTGTGGACTTAAAAATTTTTTCAGATTATTCCTTTTCTTCTTCTTTTCTTTTTTGAGACAGGGTCTCCTTTTTGTCACCCAGGCTGGAGTGCAGTGGCGCAATCTCAGCTCACTGCAGCCTCCACCTCCTGGGTTCAAGTGATATTCCTGTCCCAGCCTCTTGAGTAGCTGGGATTACAGGCAAACGCCACCATGACCGGCTAATTTTTGTATTTTTAGTAGACACGGGGTTGCACCATGTTGGTCAGGCTGGTCTCAAACTCCTGACCTCAGGTGATCCACCCACCTCCGCCTCCCGAACTTGTGGGATTACGGGCATGAGCCACCTCGCCCAGTCAGATTATTTTTCTTTTTAATTAAAAAACACGAAAGGAGGGGGAAACACAAATAAAATGTGTTCAGTACCTATGTTTTTTCTACTTCACACTACCTTCTTCAACACCTAGAAGAAATCTTTAGTATTAAGTAATATTATCATACACTCATCATACAGAAGAAAAACTAATGATCAGAGATGGCAGGTAATTTTCCCAAGGTCACAGAACTTTCAAGTAAGATTCAAATCTTAGTCTAAGTTCAAAGTCTATGGTGTCTTTGTTTTCTCAGGCTACTCCCCCCACAAAAGGTACATGGATTTAGCTGCTGAACAAGAAACAGAATATAATAAAATTACTTTTCTGTGCATGGATATCTTAAATGAATCGTGATGGAACATTAAGCAAAATGTACTACATTGTGTATGGCCAGTAATGGTTTTTTTTTTTTTTTTTTAAAGGTGAAAAAACCCTGATAAAATTAGTTAACCATTTCATATGATTTTTATGGGTAGCTGAGGCCAATCAAGCAATTGCACTACACAGCACATTATTATTATTATTGGCTAATGGTAGCCAATATTCTTTTTTAAACAAGAGGTTTAATAAATGGACTAATACTTACAATGCTTTCACTTCCACTGCTTGTGTAAAATACTCTTTTGACAGCAGTAATTTAATGAGATCACTGTAGGTTTCAGCATTAAATACAACGTTTTGCTGTTTTGCTTTCAGGAAAATACCATATGCCTCTATGAGAGAAAACAGACAAAAAATAAATGAGATGACATTATTCTGAAATGCCAAAAGGATGGAAAAAATCCTGAAACAAAGACCTAAACCCAAATATTTCTGCTTTTTAATACCAACCCACTGTTGCCACTCTATAGAGAGACACACTGACGTAATTCTTCAAATATTTTAAAGACAAAGCTACGGTTTTGGAAATTACAACTTAATCCGAATGGATGGTGCCTGAAGGGGTTTCCTCTTAAAATGATTTCTCATACGAGCTTTCTTAAGTTGATAAATTATTTTCTTTCTAATAAAAATGAGAAATAGCTCTTCTGAATTTATGAAAAGATGATACTAGTTTCAAAATAAATCGCAAAATGTGTGTTAAAGTCCAAATAAACCAGAGGTATAATTTAGATTGAGGGGAGCAAAAGATTCATTTTAAAGCAATCTTTAATCTATAAGTGGGTGGTTACAATGGTTAACATTTCAACACAATAGCACTAAAGAGAATATAGCCTATAATTCTAAAATTAGGAGATCACATTATTTGGCTACGACAGGACTTATACAAAAACATACAATTTTCAAATATACAGATATCTAACAAGTAAACTAAGCAACATTTGTTTGACTGATTAACAGTTTTATTTCACTTGTTCACAATAACTGTCAGTGAATGAAAAGATGTTACCAAAAGAGAAGTAACTACACTTTTCAGTCACTTACTTTTCTGAAATAAAATTGCCTGGCTATAAACAGCCAACTGAAACTACAATCTACTCCCTTCTGTGTATAAACAAATCACAATAAAGATGGGGCATAACTGAACTATCACGTATGGCCTACGTGATAGTTCTACGAATATAGGGCTCAATGTAAGGAAATATAAAACTTCTAATTAAGACGGAACATGATATTATTTAATGTTCAGAAGAACATTTTAAGCTACTTTAGAAGTTTCTGAACATGCAAAAATTGCTATGCTTCTATGTATGAGTTAGGGGATGTGTGCATTAGCCCCTTAATTAAACTTAAGTGGCACTGTCAAAAGAAATATTTATCCCTTTAAGCTAAATTTGGAGAAAAAAATATGACAACATTTATATTTGCATCTTAACTAAGGAGAACAGTTTGGGCAAGTGAAAGTAACAATGGCACAAGTTTATCACATTTCAAGTAAGTCTTCCATAGAACAGTCCCTGTTAGTCATTAAATTTCCAAGTGCCTTACACTAGATTTCTATGGTTGTGAACAACTGTATATTCCAGGACACTGGCAAAAAACAGAAAATAAAAACACGCTAATATGCAAGAAGAAACTCCAGTATCATTTCCATCAGATACCTAGTCTATTTGGTGTATTTCACTTTTCTGAAATGGGAGAAAATGACATATCTTCATTCGAGTACCAGTATCAATGCATCACAAATTTAAGAAAGTTTTATTTACTTATTAAAGTCACAGAACAGCTCTGCTAAATAAAATATTTAAACCACGACACACAATAAGATGACTGCAATAAAATCTGCCATTCAATACCCAATGCTTTTTAGGGGGCTAAAAACTTAAGATGCAATATAATTATTGTCAACTTCCTAACAATCATACATAATATTTCACACTTATTTGGAAACTCTTGTTGTTTTCTAAAATTGTGGTCTTCACATTAACTTGGTGTGGCTGAGTATATTAGTCCCTATTAGTTTTTTTTTTTATTAGCATTTTACTATACCAAACCCATTCACCATACATTTGTTTCTGATGTGACAATCATGAGACGCCTTTAAGTAGACTGAACTACCAGAAAAGTGTTAATGTAATCATTCAATTTTCAAAGCATTCACATTTCACGAAACATTCGAATCCTGAGATTATGGCCGGGCACAGTGGCTCACACCTGTAATCCCGGCACTTTGGGAGGCCAAGGTAGGAGGATCACTTGAGGTAAGGAGTTTGAGACCAGCCTGGACAACATGGTGAAACCCGGTATATACCAAAAATACAAAAATTCGCCGGGGGGCGCCTGCAATCCCAGCTACTTGGGAGGCTGAGGCTGAAGAATTGCTTGAACCCAGGAGACAGAGGTTGCAGTGAGCTGAGATTGCACTACTGCACTCTATCCTGGGTGACAGACCAATATTCTACCCCCCACCCCCCCCAAAAAAAAGAATTAACAGGATGAAACCAATTAGATAAATGAAAATTCCAGAATAGAGGTAGCTCTACATTTATAATACGCACTGCATTGTATTTAACTACTTTGTATTTAACTACATTGTATTTAACTACTTAAATGTTTTCACTTAAACTGTACACTAACTATTCATTTTGGTCAAATCAAAGCTTCACCAGAGGACGGGCTTGGTGGTGGCTCACGCCTATAATCCCAGCACTCTGGGAGGCTACGCGGGCGGATCACTTGAGGTAAGGAGTTTGAGACTAGCCTGGCCAACATGGTGAATCCCCATCTCCACTAAAAATACAAAAGAAAAAAAAAAAGCCGGACATAGTGGCGGGCGCCTATAATCCCAGCTACTTCAGAGGCTGAGGCAGGAGAATCACTTGAGCCTGGAAGGCAGAGGTTGCACCACTGCGCTCCAGCCTGGGCAACAGAGTGAGACTCTGTTTCACAAAAAAAAAAAAAAAAAAAAAACAAAACTTCACCAGAACATTTACATAGTATTGATCAAGCTTAATCTTATACTTCACTTTCAAAGATGCATAGCATGTACTGAAACATATATAGACTGAATAGACTGGTGCGCACCTGTAGTCCCAGCTACTTGGGAGGCTGAGACAGGAGAATCATTTGAACCCGGGAGGTGGAGGTTGCAGTGAGCCGAGAATGCACCACTGCTCTCCAGCCTGGGTGACAGAGCAAGACTCCGTCTCAAAAAGAAAAGAAAATGACTCAGAATGAATAAAAAGTTATACTACAGAGGTAACTGAGGAGGCATAAGAACTTAGCTTATTTTTACTTCATACATTTTACATCACTGCCACATTTTTTTTTTTTTTTTTTTTTCTGATAGGGTCTCACTCAATCATCCAGGTGCGATCATGGCTCAATGCAGCTTCAACCTCCTGATCCTCTCACCTCAACCTCCTGAGTAGCCGGGACTATAGGCCTGTGCCACCAAGCCAGGCTAATCTGTGTATTTTCTGGAGAGATGGGATACCACCAAGTTGCATAGGCAGGTCTCAAACTCCTGGGCTCAAGTGATCTGCCCACGTTGGCCTCCCAAGCCTGTAAGCCTAGCCAAGCCTTCTAGTTAAGTTAGGAAATGAAGAAGTTCCATAAATGTCTACATTGGTTCCTTTCTAATAAACAAACCTCAAAACTATCAATACTAATATTTAAAAAAAGAATTCTGTTGTATTTATTTCCTTAATGGTAAACTATCATAAACCATCCTTGAAATCCACCCTAAAACTGAAGGAATCATTCTATGGAAAGCTAGAATGAAAAGAAATTAATAAAAGTAAAGAAAATAAGAGTAATATATGCTTCTGGAACAGTATAAGAAGTCTAAGTGAAAATATAAAATTCAACTTGCAAGCTCCTATCAGAGGGTTAAAGATGGTCAAACAAAATTTAAAGTAGGCATTAAGAGAGGTGAAGATATCTTCAGGAAAACTTAATACTAGAGAAAGGGAAGAAAATCAAGAAGCAGACCTCTAACCTCGAGATACTGCTGGATCACGTCAATACACACTAGTATAGTAATTAGTGCCTTAATCATTTTTTGCTTTCAAGTAAGTTATAATATTTGCCACAATGCTATTTTCAAAAAAATATTTTTAATAAAAGTGTATGCCAACAATGGCATTTATTATGAAAACTTTCAAATGTACAGAAAAGTATGAAGAATAGTACAGGTTGGGGGTGGTGGCTCATACCAGTAATCCCAGCACTTTGTGAGGCCGAGGTGAGAGGACCACTTGAGCTTAGGAGTTTAAGACCAGCCTGGGCAACATAGCAAGACCTCGTCACTACAAAAATTGGCTGAGTGTGGTGGTGTGTGCCTATGGTCCCAGCTACTTGGGAAGCTGAGGTAGGAGAACTGCTTGAGCCCAGGAGGTGGGGGCTGCAATGAACCATGATTGCAAACCACTGCACTCCAGCCTGGGTGACAGAGTGAGACCTGTCTCCAGAAAAAAAAAAAAAAAGAATAGTATAATGAATCTCACCTTCCATATATCCATCACTTATATCTAACAATTAACGTTTTATCATATTTGCTTTTTTTTTTTTTTTTTTTTTTTTCTTGAGACGGAGTCTTACTCTGTTGCTAGGCTGGAGTACAGTGGTGCGATCTTGGCTCACTGCAACCTCCGTCTCGCAGGTTCAGGCGATTGTCCTGCCTCAGCCTCCCAAGTAGCTGGGACTACAGGCATGCACCAACACGCCTGGCTAATTTTTCTATTTCTAGTAGAGATGGGGTTTCACCATGTTGGCCAGGATGGTCTCCATCTCTTGACCTTGTGATCTGCCCACCTCAGCCTCCCAAAGTGCTGGGATTACAGGTGTGAGCCACCATGGCCAGCCTGCTTTGTTTTTTATAGCTTAAGCATTTTAAAATAAATTATAGAAATCTTGACTTTTTTCATCCTTCAATAACTCATGTGGATCTCAAAATTTCAGAACATTTTCCTATAAGTAAATCATAATACCATTATCACATCTAATAAAAATAAGTAATTCCGGCTGGGTACAGTGGCTCACGCCTGTAATTCCAGAACTTTAGGAGGCCCAGGCAGGCGGATCACGAGGTCAGGAGATCGAGACCATCCTGGCTAACACGGTGAAGCCCCGTCTCTACTAAAAATGCAAAAAATTAGCCGGGTGTGGTGGTGGACACCTGTAGTCCCAGCTACTCAGGAGGCGTGAATCCAGGAGGTGGAGCTTGCAGTGAGTTGAGATCATGTCACTGCATTCCAGCCTGGGCGACAGAGTGAGACTTGTCTCAAAAAAAAAAATGAGTAATTCCTTAATATTATCTACCACTCCGTCAACAGTTACATTCTCCCACTTGCCCCAAAATGTTTTCGTTAAAGTATGGAAGGGGACAAGAAATATATAAAATTTAAGTCCTATCTCTAACCTACAGCACTTCCCACACTGCTATTAGAAGACCCCCCGCTCCCACACTGCCATTCCCATATGTGCTTGCCTTTGCTTTGCTTCAATTGGCAGGCATTCAATATATCTTTCTGGAAACCAGGTTCTGTGGTTGAGTCTGATGAAGAATCCAATGAAGAATTCAGGGAATGTTTTTCATCTTCATACCACTTTAAAACAAAATTATTCTGTTAAATAAAAACTGGTGATCTTTTCAGTATAAAAGTAGGCTAATCTATAACCTAATTATACTAACAAAATCTTGTTATGATTATGCCAAAAACAATTACCTCAGGTACCTCAAATGGAACTTCCTGGTTACCATCTCTAAGGATTTCCGCTAATAATCTTAATGTCTTCTCACGAGGAATAATATTTTCTTCCTGGATTTTATTCCAGACAGCATCAGCTCTTTGCCAGTCACCATTCATTTCTGTAGAATTTGATTAAGCAGAAATTAATCAATAAGTATACTAAAGAGAATTCACAAAAATATTTAGAACTTTTCTTATTTGATGTTGAAGAAAGCATTATTCCAAATGCTGCCCTTTAGGGAAAGGAACCAAATGTGACTGTGACCCGAAGTCAAGAAGGGAACTTTTCTCTGTACTTCTGAATTACAAACCAAAAATACCCTACCTATCAAAAAGCAGTAACAAGAAGCCCCCATCACACTTTATTAAACACTTTCAATCATGTTGATAAAAAGTTTGTCTTTTTAATGTTACTGAGCAAGTGCCTACTGCTGAAATCAAAATCAGAAACAGGTAACAATTCAACTATGACCTTTAGCCTTTGCAAAGATCATGGAGAGATATATATACACACACACTGCATATGGCACCATATATACATACATAACGTATGTATATATATGTGTACCATATGCAGTATACATATATACGCGCTCATATGCGGTGCATATGGTATACATACATCCATGATCTTTGCAAAGGCTATAGAACCGGGCTACACAGCAGAAGGCGTGCAGTGGGCGGGCGAGCAAACATTGCCCCGAGAGCTCCACCTCCTGTAAGATCAGCAGCAGCATTACATTCTCATAGGAGCACAAACCCTATTGTGAACTGCGCATGTGAGGGATCTAGGTTGTGCGCTCCTTATAAGAATCTAACTAATGCCTGATGATGTGAGGTGGAACAGTTTTATCCCCAAACCATCCCCGTCCCCCACCACAACCTGGTCTGTGGAAAAACTGTCTTCCATGAAACCAGTCCCTGGTACCAAAAAGGTTGGGGGCTGCTGCCGTATAGTACACAGCTGTAGTGTGTACTAAAATGACTGAAAGTGTGTAATTCTCTTTACAAGTGACAAACCTTTTCACTTAGTTGAAGAGAGAGAATAGTCTATGTTTCTTCTGTCGACACGAAGAGTTTCTATGACCATGTGAGATACGTGGAATCTCCTTAGATTTCTTATCTCAACTGATAATGCTATCAGACTATTACAAGGGGACAGGAAGTCTGCTGGGAAGGAAATAGGCAGATCCCTTCGTATTGAAAAGTCCATTTCCTTTCATGTGGTAATCTAGTCTTTACAAATAGCAAAAACTCTAGGATCAAAACTTTGTTTTTAGAAATTCTCATGGTTGGAAAAGGAAAGATCAAGTCATTTAATATAATAAATTAATTTCTGCTTGTGAAAAACTGGGGCAAGATATGAAAAATGTCACATGACACCAAGTGCAATACAATTATTAAATGCACAGAAAACTTGCTTTAGATGTCTTTTTTTTTTTAATTTGCCAGTAGGTATAAGAAATATCTGGGCCGGGCGCGGTGGCTCACGCCTGTAATCCCAGCACTTTGGGAGGCCGAGGCGGGCGGATCACAAGGTCAGGAGATCGAGACCACGGTGAAACCCCGTCTCTACTAAAAATACAAAAAATTAGCCGGGCGCGGTTGTGGGCGCCTGTAGTCCCAGCTACTCGGGAGGCTGAGGCAGGAGAATGGCGTGAACCCGGGAGGCGGAGCTTGCAGTGAGCTGAGATCGCGCCACTGCACTCCAGCCTGGGCGACAGAGCGCGACTCCATCTCAAAAAAAAAAAAAGAAATATCTGGATTGTGTGGGGTCCAGCTCTAGGAAGGAAGGGTTTGTTTCAGAGCACAAATGTTCCAGGCAACATGAATACATTTGTTCCTCAGCATTTTAGAGGAAAAATACTAAAACACGTAGGATTTTCCTAGATTATTCTCCAGAAAACCAAAAAGTTAAGTTTTTTGATAACTAATGACTCCTAAAAGTAAAAAATTTAAAGAACAAAAAACAAAGCATACTCATTCTTCAAGGGAAATTAGCAATTTAAAAAAAAAAAAAAAAACCCTTAAATAACGAGTAGAGAAATTCCCCTGGGTCACACAGACTGAAGCCTAAACTTTTTTTTTTTTTGAGATGGAGTCTTGTTCTGTTGCCCAGGCTGGAGTGCAGTGGCCTGATCTCAGCTCACTGCAACCTCCGCCTCCAGGGTTCAAGCGATTCTCCTGCCTCACCCTCCCAAGTAGCTGGGACTACAGGTGTGTGCCACCATGCCCCGCTAATTTTTGTATTTTTAGTAGAGACAGGGTTTCACCACGTTGGCCAGGATGGTCTTGAACTCCTGACCTCAAGCAATTCACCTGCCTTGGCCTCCCAAACTGCTGGGATTATTGGTGTGAGCCACCGTGCCCAGCTGCAGCCTAAACTTTCACACAGACTACACTGCAAGGAGGCCCAGATGGCAGAAATTAACGTAAAGTGCAGAGTGATTTTATACATATACTGATAAAATTAACCCAAGTAATATAAAAGCCTTAAATTTACAACCAATTTTCAAAACAAGACTCTCATTAGCTAATTATGCTTTTTCTTCATTAAAATGTTGTGTAATATAAAATTGAAGTATTTCAAGTATGTGAAAGTATAAAACTTATTTGATTTAAAAAAAAAAAAAAATTCCAAGTCTCTGAATCTTTATTCCGTAGAAGGAAAAAAAGTGGAGCACTTCTGTTGACTGACAAAAGGTCCTTGTGGACTGTGGGAAGATAGGGAAGGTTTCCAACAGCTAGACACAGTACTGCTAAGGACCTTTAAAAGGGGACTTAATTTTTCTGAACAATAAAAAGGTGGGTGGATAATCTACAGCTCTGTGCCTTTAGGCTGTAAGAATTCTGGGAACATTATTTTCTTTGTTTAAAAATAGCACAAAACTATATAAAAAGCTTCTACTTTGGGAGGACAAGGATATTACAGAGATGCACCTGTTAAAATAGACTACTGGGCAGGCACAGTGGCTCATGTCTGTAATGCCAGCACTTTGGGAAGCTGAGGTGGGCAGATTAGTTGAGGCCAGGAGTTCAAGACCAGCCTGGCCAAGGTGAAACCCCGTATCTACAAAAAATACAAAAATTAGCCACGTGTGGTGGTGCATGCCTATAATCCCAACTACTGGGGTGGCTGAGGTAGGAGAATCACTTGAACTTGGGAGGTGGAGGTTGCAGTGAGCCAAGATTGTGCCACTGTACTCCAGCCTGGGCGACAGAGTGAGACTCTGTCTCAAAAAACAAACAACAACAACAACAAAAGGACTAGCAACTTAAGAAAATATTTCAAAATACAGATGAGAATTAGTATAATATAGCATGAAACAACTCAGTAAATATTTTTCAGAGGGAAAAAATTTCCTGGAATTTTATCTGGATCACAAAATACAAAACAAAGATTTGAAGTAGTCAAGCAAATCAGTGTGTCAAAATCTGCAGCTGTGTGTAAACTCTCACAAATGTGCAGAAAGGCTATGCCTTTTTTTATAATATCCTTTGTGTGTTTAAAATCCTACTGAGACAATAATGTTATTCAAATAATCTAACAGCCACAAACTTGAGCTAAGACCAAGAAATGGACACTCTGCCTCTATAATCACATCACTTTCCTGGAACTCACAGTTCCCTCCTGAAAGAACAAGAGGACAGACTGTTCTAAATGACCTCTGAGAACCCTTACGTTATAAGACCAAAGATTTCTGACAATATTAGTGTATTTTACAAGAATAGACACAGTTGTGGGGCAACATTTTATGGCTATGGAACCAGGGTATACCAGGTGGCACTTTTCACACGTGTTCTCTATGGTATTAAACTAAGAGATCTCTACTTCAGGGTTTTAATCAGAAGGCTGATGGTTTTTACACAATGATATGATGGTGCAATTTCCATATTCCCCATGTCAATTACCTGATTATGGGACCTAAGTATCATTCCCCTATAAAATAAGGATTACAGTCTAGGACAGGAATGATGTAACATAAGCCTGGATTGTCTTGTTATGCCTGAAAACAAGACATTAACAAAGACTAATGGGGTGTGTCAGGCAACATAGAATCCAACACAGGAGCCAATGTGAAGGGGTTCCCAATGGCCAAAGACGAGATAATGTGAACACTAAAACAAATAAGGACTAAAATAAAACACAAATACATTTGAAAAACCCATAAATTCATTAAAAAAAATTCATCAACTTCAGAGGTTTTAAGGATACCAGCAGTCAAGATTCGTTAAAAGAGAGAAAAAGCAAGTATTTTTCTTGTGAATTTATTTCATATTGTTAAGTAAAACAAAAGCCACAGAATACAGTGTAGAAATGTAGAACATGAAACATGTAGAGTATAAAACAATCAAAACAGGATATAAAAGAATCAAAATAATAGGTACATACATAAAAAATATATGGATATAAAGGTAGAGAGAGGGCAGTGTGTAGAGAAGACATGGAAAGGATGGCCAATTGACAAAGTTACATCTGAGATAAGAGGTTAGGGGGCGGCGGTGGACACAATGACGTTTTCAGAGTTACCTAGTATAGTATTATATTGTTTGAATCTTTAGCAATCAGAATATGTTCATTTCACTTGTGTAATAATGGAGGAGGAAAAGGCCACACAATACGAAAAGAAATGTAAATGGCTATACTTACTTGAAGAAATAATATATAAATCATTATTGAGATAGAATAAATGATGAGGTTATACAGACTTTTTAAATAGATTCAAAGAATTATATTGCAAACTTACAAATGTAAGGCAGCTTGACTCTTGGCTAGACTACTATACAAAGAAACTAATTTCTACTTTCTATCTGTAAAGAAGAAGTGTTCAGAACATAGGAAAATGTCATATAGAAATAATAGAAAATTCCTTAAGCAAGTGAGGAAGTCATTTCATTCATGTAATTAATGTTTGTTATAGTTTCTAGAAGCTAATTTTGCAAGACTTGTCACAATGAAAGCTCAAAATATATTGGAAAGGATAGAAATGAAGTTTGAATAATGACAAAATTTTGTAACAGATCATGTTATACTGAGTCCACAGAAAATGCAAGCACTTTTATGTTAATAAAAGCTTGTATTTAAATGTATGTAAGACTTATGCAACGCAGTTCTATGGGTGTTGGCTGAGCTACATATCTGTGTTTTGTGCCTGTTTCTGTAGTATAATTTACCACAAAATTAAGTGTGTACAGGTATGTGAAAAGTACTGTTTTAAAATAAACAAAGGAAAGTTGCTTTTCAACAAATATCTAAAAAAAACTACTAATTCAATCTCTTTCAAGGGCTAAAATTGCATCCTAAGAAAGAAATCCACAATGCAAAATATGGATTTTTAAAAAGTATGAGTCCACATTTACTACCAATTCATATCATATGTTCCATTTCAAAGCAACTGAGTCCATGTAACAATATTTAAATAGTGGCACAAGTCTGAAGGCAAAATGCAGAAGGGGATAGCTTGCTGCTTCTTCAGAAAGGAAAGGATTAGGGCTATTATAATCAGATTATCTATTTATAACATGGCAGAAGGTAGGTATACAAATGTGGTTAAAAAGTATGTATACTTCTCTATAGGATTCCACTGGCTTCCAGCCTCCTAAGAAGCTAACCACACTCTGCCAACCTTCTCAAACTACTGGCTCAAATGCAACGCAAGAATTGGAGACAGGTGTCCAACAGGACAGATAGAGGAAATTAAGGACAAGAAAATAGCATTAAACCTCAAAGACCATATATCCCTAATGGAAATTTTAAGATGAAGCTAAACATTGTATATTTTTATTGTTTCTTTAAAAAAAAAAAAAAAGAAGCCGGGCACAGTGGCTCACGCCTGTAATCCCAGCACTTTGGAAGGCTGAGGCAGGAAGATTGCTTGAGCTCAGGAGTTCAAGACCATCCTGGGCAACGCAGTGGGACCCCGTCTCCACAAAAAGTAAAAGAAAAAAAAAATTTTAGCAGGGTGTGGTGGCACATGCCTGTAGTCCCAGCTACTTGAGAGGCTGAAGTGGGAGGATTTCTTGAGCCCACGAGGTTGAGGCTGCAGTGAGCTCTGATCACACCACTGTACTCTAGCTGGGGTGACCCTGTCTCAAAAACAAAAAACAAAACAAAACTAATAGTGAAAGTTCTTCTGAACAGGAAGAAGTTTGTGTGGCCCTAGACTACCACATACTTACACTTGTTCTTACCCGCTGCGGTGTTAAGACTTGGTGATGGGGCTGACCCTTTCAGCAGAGCACTACCTTTACATCTGCAGTGCCTTCCACAATGTCTAGCACACAGTAAGGGCTTCATAGATTTTTCTTTTTTTTTTCTGAATCAAAGTTTATATAGTCTTCTATGAGGACTACTTGAAATAATAAGACACATTCAGACATACAGTCAGTGTTTCTTTTGAGCTTGGCACATTAGAATTTCATCATGAAACTGTTCTTTAAAAGGAAGAAAAAGTAGGTGCTCAAATACAGATTATAATTTGCAATTTGAGGACCAACTGCCTAAAATACAGGTTTTTAATTCTATACATTCAATACCAACCTCAGCATTGTGTGCAAAAACTTGATCATCGCTCAAGCCAAAGTCTTAAGAATTACACTGTGAAATGTGTATTTCAATACAACCAAAAATTGGAATATAAATTTTTTAGCAAATTTAATTTCATTTACATCATCAAGATGTAAAAGAAAGCTTTCAATGGTAATAAACACAAGTCTGAAAAGACAAATAAATCCCCTTATTTGTTTGGTGAAGGGAAATTTGCCAAGACAAAAGAAGAACAATAAATCTAGATAAATATCCATGAATCATATAGGGAAAGGTCACTGGCTGTTCTAAGTGTTATTCCTCTCCACTAAAAAATCCTAAAAGAAACTGTAAAGCTCCAAATGTGTACACTGGTATAAAAGTACTAGAGCATTGTTGGAAAAGAGAGATCAAAAGTTTCTGAAATGTCAAATACAAATACTAAGATTTTAGCCTCAGAAAAGAGTTAAGGATGTGAATGAACATTAAGGCACAAAAATGAATAACGTAGTGTTGTTTTAGAAATGGAAAATGGAAATCTATTCACAAACCCAGTAACAGGAGATGGGCTGAATAAATTTTAGTACATCTATGTAGTATTTTAGTTATTTGTAGGTGATTAAATATAGAAAACTGTTTGTAATATATAACTGAGTCAAAAATATATGACATTTTAAAAACTGTTTAACAATGAGTTTGTATATAGATATGCAAGATATGCATCTTCTTGCAAAAAGAAAAAAATATCTACATACATCAACGTTTTGGTGGTTACCTATTTATAAAAGTGACCAATAAATTTACCTGAAGGTTTAAATAAAAAGAACAGAAAGATCATTCTTACCTCAAAAAGTCCTATTAAATTCTGTGGTTCTGATGAAGGTTTTCGTACTTTCTCATTATTGCAGTAAGAATGTCAGAAATTATGAAGATATACAGTGCCTAGTGCTACAATATAACATTCTGTGATAAAATTCAATCTAGCCTCTACTTGAGCCTCTGTTGAATGAAAACTGCCTTCTGACAATCCCTGGAGCTCCCTCAAAACCAAACACTCCTTTCCTGCCACTGCCTTCAACAGAATAAATGAAAACATGAAGAATAGTTAAATCACTTACTATACAGTTTTAGCAGATTGTAGTACATCTGGTCTCTATCACATTCAAATAGCTTCTGTGTCAGCTCCACTAATTTTTCCAGAGTTTCAACCTTAAAAGTAAGATTAAGAGACAGATCTACCTTGCTATATATTTTATAGTTAAGAAACAGCAGTGGAATAATCTTTCAAATTAACTTTACCAAAGGGCAGTTTAACTTCATTTCAAAAGTTAATGGGCTGAGCACAACAGTGTGAATGAACTTAATGCCACTGAACTGTATACTTATACAGGGTTAAATGATAAATCTTACATTATATTTATTTTACCACGATTTTAAAAAAATTTGGAGTCAAGAACACAACGTGAATAACTAATTCAAAGATATCTGGGTGGGAGAACTCAATGAGAATATCGTACACTAACAAAATACTTCTCCCTCCAAATTTTACACTCTTCTTGCCCTGGGGCTTTTATTTGGCATGATGCAAACAGGTACCTGCACCAGAGGAGGGCAAGCAGAAATTCCAGAGCTCTGGGAAGCAACTCCTCCTGCCACTAAGGACTAATGAAGGCTTAGTGCATTAGTGCCAAAGACACAAGGTCGGCCTGCTCCAACCAACTAGTTAAAGATAAAATCTTCAGGGCCCAGGTTAACAATTTAGGGTTTCTACTGCACCTCAGGAATAATAAATAAGCCATTGCTTATCTGGCAAACAACCAAGATAAACACTGCTTCTACAATGCCCCATCTCTCGAAATCCCCAAACGTTCACGTGACACAGAGGACCCTTGCCTTTTACTCACAGTTTTAGGTGACTGAGACATCAGAATCAAATACAAACCTGATTATTTGCAATACATTTGTCACAAAACCACTGAAGCCTTGTAGATCGAGCTCTAATCCCTGGAGTCTGTAAAATAAAATAATCACATAGCACCCAATGTAAGGCTTCGGCTGAATATTATTTTTTTCCTCAAAGACAGTTTCTTTTCTTATGAATTTGCTGCCAAACATATATACTAAACTTATACACTAAACTATATATACTAGTATACAATGTATATACTAAATTTATACTATAACTAATACAAAACTAAAATTAACCCCATAGTTATCATAGACCTTTAAGTAAGATTAGAACAGAGCATAAAACACAACCTATATTTAACCTGTGCCTAGAAGATGCCAATTATTTCCAAATGCTGCATTGCAGGTCAATGTTCATTCCATAAATCTTTAATTAATAAAATGGTTATACTTTCTTTAGTTCAAAAATAAGCGATAAACTAGAAAACGTCAAATAAAACATGGGTGTGTCAACATTCACATGCATGTGCTCTTTATTTTTTTATTTTTTGAGACAGAGTCCCACTCTATTGCCCAGAATGGAGTGCAGTGGCATGATCTCGGCTCACTGCAACCTCCGCCTCATGGATTTAAGCAATTCTCCTGCCTCAGCCTCCCAAGTAGTTAGGATTACAGGTGTGTGCCACCACGCCTGGCTAATTTTTATATTTTTGGTAGAGACGGGGATGCACCATGTTCGCCAGGCTGGTCTCAAACTCCTGGCCTCAAGTGATCTGCCCATCTCAGCCTCCCAAAGTGCTGGGATTACAGGCATGGGTCACCACGCCTGACCACATGTGCTCTTTCGCATTTACACTCTCTCTCTTGAACACACACACACACACTTACTTTAAATACTCCAATAGACTCAGGAGACAAAAATTATCAATGTTACACAAAATAACAATTGTCACAATAATAAACCATTGGCTTTCGTTTTTAAAAGAAAATGCTTTGCAAAATTCACAGTGATAAAAGTACTCTAATGACTTTTGCCTAGCACCTAAAACTAAATGTTTAGACAGCAAAACAAGCTAAGTACTTTAAAATTGGTTTATAGTCTTAGTTTATTTAAACAATTGAGACATATGTTACATCCTCAATTCGAAATTACTATTGTTTGGTCAGTAAGTCTGGCCTCAAAGCACTTATTTTACAGTTTTGGATACTGGAATAAAATACAAAGCATTTCAACATAATTCCAAGGATTTGTCACTCTATAGTATTTTCATCATCTGTAAGAGGGCTTCACCATTAAATACTACATTTCAATCACAGCATTATAAGAAAACTACATACCCATTAGCCCTGGCTGTTACAGTCTAGAGGAGGTACCTTTACTGCTTTCTCCACTCACTTCTGTTGATCAAACCAGGTATCCCTTGAATCTAATCTCTTATTTATAAGTCCTCATTATTTTTAATTAAAAAAAAAAAACATTGTACAATGTTAATTTACGTACTGAAGTGGAAACTAACATCTTGCAGCTTTGGTGGGATGACAGAAAAACTGGTAGACTAGAAGTTGGATAACTTGTTCTCATTTCTTGTATCCACTTTTTGGGATACAGGAAATCACTGATGAATAAATTAGTCATGGAAATATAGTCTCAAATACTATTAATGTCTATATTCAGGCACAATTTCTTCTCAAGGATTTTTCTTACGTTATTTATTTCGTTTCACATGCGTAATACTGAAAATGAAAGCAATGTCAATATATACTAAAAGCCCTTGAAAAATTAAGAAATAATCCTCTTCAGAACATGGCAATATGCAAGGACTACACTCACTTACAACTTTCAATATTATTGCTGATCCAAATGCCAACAATCTAAACAGCACAACTTTTATGACATACTCTTTCGGTTTGTGGCTGATTAATCTGCCTGTCTTTGGCAAGACAGCCGATTTATATGGCAGATCTTCCCATGTTTCATTTTGAAATTGAGAACTTCAAATATAAATCTCAATCATCAAAAGAACATCTAGGTCAGATTAACTAAATCTCCTAGGCTGCTGTAATAGTCAAGATTTCTGGCTTATCTCTTAACATCGGAACACTGCAAGTTGAAAGCAGAAATAGAAAATGTAATAAAAACATGGAGAAGAATAGAATTCTAATTGGGATGTTAAATATAACATCAAAAAAGTTAATGTTAATTAAACTCATCTTTAGTTCTTTCTGTGTTGCCATATACAATCTATCTAATGAATAGTGAGGATAAAATAATTATTTTTATAGAAACAATTGCATGTTTGTTTCCACCTGAGCTACTGTGCTTCAAACCACAACTTTCTACAGTTGCAATTCACTAAGTTTAATTGTACAGGGGGAAAAAGTAATCCAAAGCCAAAAATAATTGTCATTACTTTAATTTCATTGCAACACTCTGATATAAATTTACCATAAAAGCTTATCATAAACTTCTATGTATACTAGTAAAAACAGATATCCAATAATTATTACCTGTTAAGTAAAAAGAAATGAAAGTTTTTCTACTGCATTTCAAACTCTGTCTCAAGGAAGATTATCCTGAATTTAACTCAAATAGAAATTTTCACCTGTTCTGATTTTTCTTGCCACTACTGCTGGAGATGTCAAATGAAAGCAACAACAAAAACCGCCCGCTCTAGCCTCATGTCCCCTAGTTAACACAGTAGGAGGAAAAACCATGTCCACAAGGACTTTAAAGAAGGGACAAAGACAAGAACATGCTGGAGAAGGTGGCATGCACCTGTAGTCCCAGCTACTCGGGAGGCTGAAACTGGAGAACTGCTTGAGGCCAGAAGTTCAAGGCTGCAGTGTGTTATGACTGCACCTGTGAATAGCCAATGCACTCCAGTCTGGGTAACATAATGTGACCCCCGTCTCTTAAAAAAAAAGAAAACAACATCCCCACCCCAACCTAAGTACCGTTCAAGTACAACTGACCCGTGAACAATATAGGGGTTAGAGTTTGACCATCTGTGCAGTCAAAAAGCCACATATAACTTTTGACTTCCCAAAGACTGAACTACTAATAGTCTACAGGTGACTGAAGTCTTACCAATAACAAATAATTGATTAACGCACATTTTGTATGTTACATGTATTATATACTATATCCTTACAATAAAGTAAGCTACAGCAAGAAAATGTTAAGAAAATCGTAAGAGAAAATACATTTACAGTATTGTATTTTTTGATATTGTGAGTTTATGACATCTTTTTACAAGATGAATTTCTATCTGAAATGGCAGGCAACCAGAGCTGCAAACCTCAATCTACAGTACATATCAAGCAATTCAACCTTTTCTTGAAATGTCACAACTTTACTTCTTAGAAGCACTTCCAGCATCACTAGTGATACTGTGTATGGATGTCATGGTGTTATTCAAAATAATTACAGTAATACAATATGTACTACAGTGAATTTAATGTACTTATGACTAGTACTTTGTTACTTTTGTTTACATTTCTCTCAGCTGTGAATGGCAGCATGTATAGTCTATGTGTGTGTAAGTTTTGATAAATGTTAACTTTTAATAATAGATTTGTATATGTTTTGTGGTAGCAAATGATAAGATAGACTAGAATCTGCCTATATTTTAAGCATTCATGACATACCTTTTTCTTAATTTTTTCAGTATTTCTAGGCTATGCAGTTCATCTGCGAGTTTTTTCAAATCTCCAAAAACTTCTCCAATATAGTTACTGAAAAAAAGCCTACACGTAAGTGGACCTACATAATCCAAACCTACGTTGTTCAAGGATCAACTATATTTATCCCCATAGATAGCACAGAACAAGGGAGCAGGAAAGGTCTCATGGTACTGATTAAATCTTTTAGCATTTGTCCTTTTCTCTAAAATTTTCCAAGATAGACTTGAAGACCATGTATAATAAGGGGGAAAATATGAACTAAAAATTATCCACCTGACCAGGTGTTATAGGAGACACTAAACTAACTCACGAAAGAAGGGGGTATACATTTACATGAGAACTGACATATCTTGAAATTTTGGGGGACAAGACAAAAAAACAAAAACAAACAAATGAAAAAAAACCCCTAGCTCTAAAATCCATTGTCTGTGTATAGGATTCACCCTGGCTTATTAAGGAAGGCAAATGGGAGAAAAAGTCCTGAATTAGTAACAAAGACTGGGAGATCACTGGAATCCAAACTTTTGGTCTTAAAAGTCATCAAAAGAGTTTTTCCCCCCACTGAGAAGAGATCAAAATTTACTCTGGCTACAGTGTGATGGAAAAGCAAAACAGCAGATAAGGAGAGAGGGAAAAGTCAAGAAAGAGGAATTCTGGAGAAACGGTAAGTTGTTTTTGACAGTTCAGATATTGAGGGGTCATGAGATCATGGAGGTAGGAAGGTACAGGGGAACCAACAGAAAACAGAAACTCAGGGCCTGGTTTCAAATTCCATAACTACTATACGTTGAGTATCCCTTATCCAAAATGCTTGTGACCAGAAGCGTTTCAGATTTCAGATTTTTCTGACTTTTGGATTATCTGTATTATTTACTAGTTGCACATTCCAAATTCGAAAATCCAAAATCTTGTAAGCATTATTTTTAACGGCCACATCATTCCATTTCATAAACAAACTTAAGTTCATTTGTACCCTTTCTCCTTTGAGAAAAACTTTCACTGTTACAGGTAATAATCATAATTTATATCTTTACCTACTTTGGTTTTCAGATCATTTAGGCTCATTTAGGATCATTTCTCAAAAGTGGGTCAAATGTCATTACCATTTTGAAAGCCCCTGATACATAAAGACAGCAATGTTGTTATGACTTTATGGATGGGATCTCCTTTATGGTTCCTATAGCAGAGCCAGAACTAAAACTCAGGGTTCCTGAGTGCTAGTCCAATACTCCTATTGCTAGAAATTATGGTAAAATAAGGTATTTCTCTGTAAACAAACAAACAGAAAAATGACTTCATTCTTTTAGTCTATGATCTTTTCAGGTACTTCATTTACCTCCCAGGAAGAAAGTGTTGCAGACCATATCAAGTTTCACTTTTCGGGTTACTCATTCTTTTTTTTCAAGACCAGGCAGAGATTATATATACAAGAAAAAAGTTAAATAACGTATGAAATGTAACCATATTAAAGGTTTTCTATCAAGAAATGTATTATTGAATTTAACCCTTACCCCTTTGAGCAGTTCTGCAATCACTTACTGAATGCCTGTCATGTGCCAGGCACTGCTAGGTTCTCAGAACCAGCACAAAGATGAGAAAAAAATTCTGCTTTAAACTTAGCATTTCTTACTCTAACCTCTTCCCTTGGGTTTGATTCCCAAGAGTTCTTGAGACAGCCTACAGAGGATATATCTGCAGAAGAGATAAAAAGATTGACTTCTACACAGGAAAGAATGGCATAGAGAAGGAAGGGAATCAAACTAACATTTATTAAATGTCTGATAATGTACCAGACACTCCAGACGTCATTTTATTAGTATTATCTAATAAGAGTTCTAAGAGGCAGAAGGATAAAGGGAGGAACCTCTTTGCTGCCTCAGGGTCCTGGCCCAGGCAGTTCCTTCTGCTTGGAATGCTTTTGTCTCTACTCTAAGTGGAAATGCACAATTCATCTTTTAATTCTCACCCCAAACACTGCTACACTCAAAATTAGGGTAATGGTGGTGGATTTTTAAGACACTTTACTCAGTCATCTCAAATGCTATGTAAATGACGGATAGAGACCTGACTTAACAGAAAATAGGGTGAATTAACATAGGTACAAGATAAATGGAGCTCTTAGATCTGATACAGTATCTCCTATCATGAACCCTTAAAGTTGGCATTGGCAGATTTCTTCATCTGAAACCTCCAGAATGAAGCTCTTTAGCGAAGGTGATTGATAGCATTTGCATGGCTTCCGAGTTGGACCAGTTTCCCCTTCCCTCCTTCCTTTCCTTCTCAGTCTTTCTCCCTTCCCTTCATTCCAGTTGAAGAGATAGACCTTTAATAAGAGAATCTACAGAACGTAGTAATTGCTGTAAGATGAAGTGTTATAGAAAGGACTTTTTTCAGGTCTTTCTGAGGATGGCTTGTGCCCAGGAGGTCAAGGCTGCAGTAAGCTAAGCCACCGCTGTACTACACAGCCTGGGTAACAAAGCAAGACGCTGTCTCAAAAAAAAAAAAAAAAAAAAAAAAGACTGGAGACTGTCAAATATATTACACATAACACATGATACACGTATGCCAACTCATTTTAAAAACAGACAGACAAAAAAACAGGTCATATTTACTACACACTGAAGCTTGCCTATGACTGGTTTATCTAATTATTTCCACAATGCTCCAAATACAAAGCAAGTCTGGAAATTCAACCATAGTGAATCTACCCAATGATAAGACACTATTGCTTTTTTTGGGAATTATAAAAATGTTGCTCATGACTTGTAGTATTCTTTCTGTAAAGCTATTCTTTACCCTTTAAAAAATTTTGTACACACCTACTATAAAAATTCTGTCACCAGCAGACAGCCATTCCTAAATGTGGTTGTACTCTGGCAAAGCTCTAAGTAATTAAGAGGCAGTCTTCTCTTGCCTATTCATGTGACAAACATGTACCTTATGCTGAACGTCGTATTTTGAATTATGTGAGGTAAAGAAGACAACACAATCCTTATAAGGGGCAAAGGGAATTATTATTATTGATCACTTACCATAATCCAGGAAACATGCAAGCTGCTTTACACTACATTATGTGATTGAATCTTAAAGACAGATATTATGTTCTCTTTTATACATGAGGAAGCTTAGAAAGGTTTAGTAACTTGTCCATTATCACATAAGCAGGTAGATGGCAAAACAAGAAATCACTCTTCTGCCTCTGGCTCTATCACATCTTACTACACAAAGACAGGCACATGCTTTCCTCCTGTAGAACCTCTCAAAGCTGAGCTTCATTTCTGCTCTGATCAGTGACCTGCTAATACTGACACTGTACATATAGGGCAGCAGAACTCAATAGCCAGACAGCTCTTTTCAGGTTTGGATTCACTGTACTTTCAGAAGTGAATGTGGAAGAAATTATACCATTTTCTAGAAAATGTAAATGAACCACTTAAACTACAGAAGCGCCTGTCCAACATAGCATGACAGCACGCCCCACTGTCCGCTGACAAGTGGGCAGACTGAGTCATAAAATGAAAAGAGAAGAAAGTTCTGAATTGATTTCACAGTCCTCCTTTTCTATACTACACCATTCTCTTCAAAAAACATCAGGAGGAAAAAAACATAGTTTTCTGGGTTATGTGCCTACATTTTCAGTTTCATGATAAGCAGTCATCAATATACAAAAATAAGGAGGTCAAACACCACTGTTGCATCCTGTCCCCTGTTTATTTTTGGAAAACAACACTGACTAAAAGCAAAGTATAATCTGAGAAAACCCATGATTATTGATGTATTTATAAGTTAACAGTTTTAATCACATGAAATAATTTTTCTTAAGGCAATGGGTCTATCTTCTGTGAAATGTTTTGTTTTCTTAGTGGACACAGAATTGTTTAATAGTGAAATTAATCACAATTTGGACAGACTTTTATAGTTAGCCCTTGACTTATCAATTCCACCAAGCAAAATTTAGTAAAGCCTAGATAAAATATACTAATCCTAAATAGGCCAGGTTTGTCACCTACCATTTCCCATAAGCTGCTTACCATAGTGGAAAAAAAAAAAAGAAGAAGAAGAAGAAGAAAAAAATTTAAATTAAATGCCAAACAGTTGCAGACAGCACTTGTTTGGCTGATTAACTTGTAGACAAGCATTACAAATAAATCTGAGCATGGTCTGCAGCAAATTAAATTCCACTGCTTTTAAGAACAAAGAATTCTTTGGCAAAGAGGATTAGCAACTTTACACCCCGGAATGCCAGTTTAATTTAATTGTTCCACAATCCAAGATTTAATATGCAAATATCATTTTGATATATAATAGTGAATTTAACAAAGTGAGGAAACAAATTTAATATACAACCAGACTGCCTTTTCTGAACTGTAATTATATACAAAAAAGAAGCTGGCCGAGATCCCCCTCCCCCCACATTATTGGGATTGAATTCTATTAACATGAATCAGAACAAGTGTAATTAAAGGTTAAAATTTTTAAATGTATTCTAATTAAGAGTCTAAATAGCTCTACAATTAGAATACTGTAGTTAAAATCATACCTCAATGATCTTCTTGGCCTCTTTGTAATTTCCTGTTTGTAGGAAGGCAAAGAAGAGATCATAGAGCATCACCATTTCACCTTGTTCTTGGCTCACAAAGTCCATTGCTAGGGAGGAGAGAAAAAATATACATATTAGGAGAAAAAAAAAAAAACACCAGAAAAAACAGTATCATATGAAGTTCCAGACAAATACAAGAAAAATTTGTTTTAAAAAACAAATATTAAGAATAACTTAAAGATTATAGCTATATTGACTAATTAAGTACCTAACAGAGTAGCTTCAAAGAGAACTAGTAAGGATAAGGGTAAAAAAATCTTCATAAAGGCAGATCACCAAGAAGTAGAACACAAAAATAATAGACATTTTTTCAAAATGAACAGTTACTAAAATCAAGAACATGTATAATATTGGAAATCTACCCGATATTTTTCTTTTAGATTTCACAAGTATAAAGAAAGTTTATCTGAATGTGCTGGCCTTCTGCTGAAGTTTCTCTTAACAATACACTAAGATTAAATAAGCAAGAAGGGAAAAAAATCCAACTACATTAAGATATTAGAAAGTGACTAACCTTTCTGAATTAGATCAGTCTCGCCTTTCTCTATCAGTTTACACAAGATATCATGCATCCTTGGTAGTATTTTATACTTTTCACAGCAGTCAATGGCGACATCAAGAGCGGTAGACGGGTCATCCCTTAGAAGCAAAAAAATTAACGAATAAAATAAATCTAATTCAGCTTAGTCTCTCAGTAATACTTTAGAGAGGTGTTTAATGACCAGTTAATATGTAAACAACTGAGCTTTACTTAAGGTAGAGAACCACAAAGCTAAAATGAGGGGAAAAAAAGAAACAATTTCTCTGTATAAGTAAATGTTCAGAATACGTACATCATCAGCAGTCCACTATTTACTCTGCTTCATCTTTTATTATTTCATGTGTTAAACGGTACTTTTTTTAAAAGTCCAAATAGATAAAGGCATTCTCTGATTTTATTATAAATTCTGACTTTATGTAGTAAGTGCTGTAAGAATGTATTATTTCTAGTCAGGCACGGTGGCTCTCGGCTGTAATCCCAGCAGTTTGGGAGGCTGAGGCTGGTGGATCACCTGAGGTGAGTCAGGCTGAGCCACCGCGCCCGGCGAAATCAGTTCCTTAAACAGTGTGGTACTATATTCTTGTGGGTCCTTAAAAAGTATTCTTCCCCCCTTTAAAAGGACAACGTCGGCCGGGCGCGATGGGTCACGCCTGTAATCCCAGCACTTTGGGAGGCCGAGTTGGGCGGATCACGAGGTCAGGAGATCGAGATCATCCTGGCTAACACGGTGAAACCCCGTTTCTACTAAAAAATACAAAAAAACTAGCCGGGTGAGGTGGCGGGCGCCTGTAGTCCCAGCTACTGGGGAGGCTGAGGCGGGAGAATGGCGTGAACCCGGGAGGCGGAGCCTGCAGTGAGCCGAGATCCGGCCACTGCACTCCAGCCTGGGCGACAGAGCGAGACTCTGTCTCAAAAACCAACCAAACAAACAAAAATGGACAATGTCAGTATGAGAAATATTTAAGATCTTGCAAGACCGGGTGTGGTGGCTCACGCCTGTAATCCCAGCACTTTGGGAGGCCGAGGAGGGCGGATCACCTAAGGTCGGGAGTGTGAGACCAGACTAACCAACATGAAGAAACCCCATCTCTACTAAAAATACAAAATTAGCTGGGCGTGATGGCGCATGCCTGTAATCCCAGCTACTCCGGGGGCTGAGGCAGGAGAATCCCTTGAACCCGGGCGGTGGAAGTTGCAGTTAGCTGAGATCGTGCCACTGCACTCCAGCGCAACAAAAGTGAAACTGTTTCCAAAAAAAAAAAATCCTTTGGAAAAATTATAGAGATTATATGATCCAATTCTACTTGCCACCCACTTTTACTTTAAAAGAAATAAAGAAATTGGGGCATCTAGAGACTAGCTGATTTGATTAAGGCTAACAGGTAAACAGAGCAAGCAAGTCGTTGGACTTCCCATTGTCAGTTCAGTACATCTAATTACACATTATGCTTTATTAAAAGTACTGGTATCTGAATAATAAAGTGGTGCAATTTAGAATAAGAAATTAAAGATTTATGAAAAGAGAGTATGAAAGGTATTTTTAAAAGAGGCATGGTTAAAGACATGGCTCCAAGTACAACTAGTGACAATTAGTGAAAATCTTTGTAGAGAATATAAATTTCTCATACACAAAACAGTTCTCAAAATCAGAAAGTCTTTTTATACTTTCCGTTAAAGCCTTCACGTTTTTGTCCCTTATACAAATGTTACGCTGCCCTAAATTGAATTACTATTTTACCTAGATTTGATTTTAAGCCATACTAAAGAAGTAAAAGACAACGAAGAAATGTTAACTTTGTTGCAATAATACTGACACAGTGAAAAACGATGAAACTCTTACCTTATACCCTTACTAAGCCCTGTTTACAGTGCATCTTCTGGCACCCTACAGAGTCATTTGAATTTTTGTCATTTGGGGTGAAGACTAAATTACAGGTTAATTTCAAAACCGCAAGTAGATGTTGCAGGCTAGATTACTGTCATACAAGAGAAATGGTACAGTAGCTACCACATATGATATAAAGCTTTATATAATCAGTATTTTCCCTTACTTCAGACACAGGTTCAGTTATTGCCCTTCTATAATTCTGCTTAACGAAAAACTACTAAAACATTTTTTAAGGGCAAAGCTAACACATACAATTTTTTTTTAAGCGGCATGATTTGCTTTTCCAGATCAATTCCCAAACTAGAATAGTATTGTCTCAATTGTATTTCCCCCTACATTAGGTCAAAGCTATCAATAAATGAATGAATAATTGTTCTGTCAATCAAAGCGACATGTTAATAGTCTTTGGTCTCCAAATATATGCTTCTGAAGATTATACATGTTCAGAACAACAACAGAAAAGACAAGAATAGCAAAATGGAAATAAGTCATATACTTGTAATTTTAAGTACCAACATTACTGCTCTTAGGATGCCAACAAAATGAATTAGAAATTTACAATGAAATACCTCATACAAAGTGTACTGGAGATAAAAAGTTAATGACTAGTCAGTTCTTCAGTCCCTGTTATCTAATCCTGACTTGTGGTTGGATCATGTCATTTTAAAAGATAAAAATTTACATTCCCCACATAATTTATGTCACTATTAATCTTTCATATTAAAGCTTGAAAACTTAGGTGATGATGGAAATGAAAAATATGGTTAAAAGCACCTAAAATTTGCATTGCTATGAAGATAGCTGTGTAGTCATAGGACTTTGGGATTTCCATCCCAACTGATAAGAGTACTTATGCTACTCAGCTGTAGCAATGTGATACATTTCTAGAAGCGGTGATGAAAAGCAGGTTATCACAACAGCTGAACTCAAGGACATTTGGGTTCCCTCTTAGTTCTAATAGGTTCTATGACTCTGTGCTTATTAGGTTCATCTAAAGTGTTTTGCACAAGCAGAGAAAATCGTCAGGTGAAAATACCACTTTTATTAGGCAGGATGAAATCCGTAAGGGAAGCACAATATCAAAAGGAGAAAGGTAAAAACTGCTTTACAGCCAAAATGTGGGACAACACATTACCAATCAGTATACTTCTAGCTTCTGTGACCCAAAGTGATCTATGAATTTCGTTGAGCGCTAGAAATGATTTAAAAATCCTATTAAGAAATAACAATAATCCTTTGAAGAAATTAATGTTGACACATTAATTTTACATTCGAAACTTTGAGCCCATGCTTGTATCAGCATATATGCATAATTCCTAAAGCTTTACAAATATTTAAAGCCTCACTCCTAATAAAAATTGTCAATGCTTTCACAAATGACACTAAAAGAAAAATCAACTCTATAGCATACTATTATCCCTTTAAAAAAAAAAATCAAGACAACTCCCCGAAAATTTCAGTAGATTACATAA
The DNA here is from genome assembly GCF_043159975.1 of Macaca nemestrina. NCBI lineage: Eukaryota > Metazoa > Chordata > Mammalia > Primates > Cercopithecidae > Macaca > Macaca nemestrina. The sequence continues at coordinate 44,052,712 of NC_092137.1, forward strand.
TTTTCATGCATAAAATTACATACACTAATAAAAAGCAATCATTTTAAAAAGCAGTATTTTGTTTGGTGCAAATTAAAAATATAAGCTTTACAAAAATTCTGTGAGTCTATGAAATAAAGGTAAAATTGAGGAAAAGATTCTGTAATTCTAAATTTTAAGAACATATATATGAGATAGGCTGGGTCCAGCAAGAAATTTGGAAACTTAAAATAGCGTTAAATTCATTAGCTTGAATGGACTCACTTGGCCTGTATCAAAATTCATTCTAGAATCTAGAATTCAGTTCTTAAGGGAACATGACTACACAGAACTACTATAAACTACAATTTCTTATTATTACATGGACAAACATCCAGAAAAATAAGCTTGAAGCTCAGATGGCAAATCTGATAGTACCACTTGTTTGAGTCCTCATTCTGAAACTGAAGTATGCTATAACGTCACTGACAGAAAAACAAACACCACGTAGCATGTAAGTTTGCTGGACAGACATTTCTATGGGACATCCACCAATCATAAAACTATCCACTTTGAGATACCAAGAAACACGTACTCCTAACTCATATACATTCCTCAATACATATACCTGTAAAATCATAAATGTGTTTCATACAATCTGGAATTGTTAACACAACCACGAGTGACAACTATCTATTCATCTATCAGTAGCTTTAAACTTAGTCTCGCAACTTATACTAAGTAACTTTCTAATTCCAGAGAGTATACTTAAACAACAGAAGAAAGATAACAAATACTGATTTCTTTTTTATTGGAATAAAGTACTTTAACCTTATACATTGTTAGTGAAGTGGCAATTTATGTAAAGGGCCTTCCTTACTGAAATGCTCTCAAATCTGAAATCACTACAGAAAAGAGGGGCTGTGGGGGGAGAAAAAAAGTTTAAAAAAGAAAAAACAAACAAAAACCAAACTGAACTCCTTAAAAACAAACTCTCTTACAAATCCTAAGCAGATGTTCAATATGGGAAGACACCAATTCAAGAGAAGCCATCATCTTCACAAAAATTATTCTGTTGAGAGAACCAGCACTTGAAAGAGCTAAATGTTTTTTTTTTCTGTTCATCATCTATAAATGAGGAATCTTCAAGGAGACTGGTGTTGCAATTACAACTAATCCTCCCCAAAAAATTAACTGTGTTGAAGGCTTTGTAATTTCCCTAGGTACAATTTAGCTGTCACTTACTTTAAAATTTACTCAAACATGCGTTCCGAACAGCACTAACTTCACATGTCAAGTGCTTTCCAGCCAATTGAGTCTAAACTGGAAGTCGGTGTTAAACAACTGAATGATTAGACAAGATAGCTCATTTCCCTGCTCTTTTGTTCAGAATAAAATGCCACATTTACATTATCAGGCTCAACAGGATTTTCTGACAGAGGGAGAAAAAACCCTACTGCACACTGTCCGTACTAAGCACATGAAGCCTGTCATTTACCAATCATCCTTCAAAAAGCAATAGCCATGAATGTAACTTAATTACGACCCAATGATCCTTGACGAAAAATCATCTTATCACTGTCCTGTTCCCCTAGGGCAAACGAACCACTTTTTGTCCTTTGGCACTGATGATGCTAAATTCTTAATTGCAATAATGGAGTAAAAGAGCCAAACCTCCTTAATTTCCTCTCAGCACATAAGGAGTTCTACTCTAGAAGGCAAGCATTCCTATAAATAATAAAAGTATCCAGTACAAATGAACATGCTAAAATTGAAGGGGAGCGTGTATAACAGAATCATCAACATTTAAAAAAGCCTATTTCCCATTTATGTATCATATTAAAGTGTTGCCAGTGAGTTCCAAAAACATTGTTACAAGTTCATCTTAGAGAAATTGTGACCTTTATGAAGAACTCAAGATTAATTTAGCAAGAATTCTGGGAGGACAGCATAAATGAAGTTCATTATACACTTAAATGAAATGCATATGTACATATACAGATTATAACACAAACCAGCACAAAAAAGTCCTTAATGGAAAGCAGAAATTAAAGCTGCTTTGATCATTTGCACTAACATAATCCAGTTAAACAGCTTCAGTTATTTTTTAATGCATGCAATGAAACCAAAATGGATCAGGTATAAAACAAGTGAATCTGAAACTGCATCATACAAATTTTTATGCTTTAAAATCTGATGGCCCAGACTTGATTAATTTCATTTCCTTGACCATAACATGAAGACTAATAAAAAACTCTTTTAACCTATTTTAAAGCATTTTCTTACTTCCTTAATGTGACGGATTGCTGTCATCTCCATGAATCAGGCATGATTTCAATAAAAGAAATACATTTTAAGACAAAATACTTACAAAAGAAAATGTTTGAAGTAATATTCATTTGGACTACATGTAAAATACGTGGCTTAGAGACTGTACTGTAATGTAATGTAAATGAAACACAAAAATTTTGTTCAACTGCAAATTTTTTTTCCATTCAATGCAAGTATTTTCATTTTGATAATACAAAAACAGGTTAGCTTACCAACTTCTTTATAATTTTCCAAATCTGTTATTGTTTTGGAATTCCCTTGGCAAATGAATAAAAACAAAATGTATTTTTTCCATACCCATAAAGCATTTTTAGATTGTCTAAGTAACACAAACTAACACAGTATTAATTTCTCCTGTGTATTGTCCAATGCTGGAAAAGTCAGTTCAGAATTAAGATCCACTGAATCTTAAAGAGATTATCTTTCTAAGGAACTCAGTCTCATGGATTTGCTCCAGAATTACAACACGAAAGTAATATTCTCTTTAGTCTTTTGCAGTGACACGCCAAAAAGATGCTTGCCTTTGAATGAAAGGGTGAAGATTTATGATGATGTTTAAAAATGTTTTTTATAATTTTATCACAAGTTTGAAAAAAAAAGCTCATTTGCCAGATGAGCTCATATCTGCTGAGGTCAATTACATGATATTAGTGAAGATTATGCACTTTTTTTTTTTTTTTTTTTTTTTGAGACGGAGTCTCGCTCTGTCCCCCTGGCTGGAGTGCAGTGGCTCAATCTCGGCTCACTGCAAGCTCCGCCTCCCGGGTTCCTGCCATTCTCCTGCCTCAGCCTCCCAAATAGCTGGGACTACAGGCGCCTGCCACGGCGCCTGGCTAATTTTTTGTATTTTTAGTAGAGACGGGGTTTCACCGTGGTCTCAATCTCCTGACCTTGTGATCCGCCCGCCCCGGCCTCCCAAAGTGCTGGGATTACAGGCGTGAGCCACCACTCCGGCCTGATTATGCACATTTAATCAAATCAAATACACGTGGACTTTTTAGCAGGCTAGTGTGGTTAATCCTAGCACTTGTCATGATTCTGAATTAATTAGCTATCTTCCATCAGTTGGAGAAAACACAATTGAGAAAAAGTTTCAAAGTCAGGGTTTTACTCTAGCATTTCCTCTGACTATGAATGTTTCTGCTGTTTTCTGCAATTTTATAAATATAAAATTTCCTTTATCTTTTTTTATTATTGTCCTGACTCTGAAAGAGTCAATAGCCCTTTTTATTAAGATAGATGAAACTGAAAGACCTCATCATGGAGACTGCATTGGCAAAGTAGTTTAAAAAAAAAAAACTAGGCGAATAAAAATAGAATAATTAAAATAAAACAAAAATAGAAGATATACGTATCTGAAAGTAGTAAAACACCAAAAACGGAAAGACACTAATTTAGATTTCTTTAGCTCAATTAGCAGGGAGAGCCAAATTTGACTGAGACACAGAAACATCTGACTTCAGGATATAATCAGAAGCACAGAGGATGCTCTAGGTTAACATCTGAATTCCACACCATTTCCATTTTCCCATGGTAAGCTCTCCTTGGTTCATGAGCCCCATCTGCAGACCTCTTTTGGAAAGCTTTCACGTCTCCTCTGTCTTCAAAGTATTTTTATTTGTAAGATACTTTTCTATGATGGCCTCATTTTCATTGTTAATTATTTTATTTTTGCCCGGTAGTGTAGGAGGGTCTAATTCTTCTGGGCACTGGGCCCATTTCTTTCAAATCCTTCTGTAGAGTTGCACATGCAATTTGCAGAAATGGGTCTTTTAAGCAATCGAAAAAAATTCTAATAGGAAGCATATTAATTATAGGATTTCTATATAAAGTTGGCTGTGAATATGATAACTCAGTAACACAGTCATTATTTGAATCACTATTTCTTTAACAGGATGTAATGCTGAGACTGTGGAGGTTAAGATTTGGCCAATCATCTAACATGATAATTGTTTTTGATTGGATGGCAAAGGAATGATTTCATGTGTGCATGCATGTATACACACATTTCTTAACAGAAACTTAGTTAAAGGAGATGGTTTTTATTATACATTTAAAATTCAACACTAAATCATTTATTATATTCAATTAATTATACTCTCTAAGAAAGAAAGAAAAACTACCAGAAATTTGGGGAAAACATGAGAACTGTTAAAATACATATTTGATTTTTCTCCTGGCATCGACAGGACAACGTCCACACTACGTCGACAGTGAGATATTTCTGTGTTTCAGTCAAATTTGGCTCTCCCCTGTTAACTGAACTCAAGAAATCTAAATTAGTATATTTTCATTTTCGGAGTTTTACTACTTTCAGATACATATATCTTCTATTTTATTTTAATTATTATCTTCTATTTTTGTTTGCCTAGGGTTTTCTAATACTACTTTGCCAGTGCAGTCTCCATGTAATGCAGATTACAAACTATATTAAGCTATGAAAAAGCTGACAAAGATGATCTAGGAAATTTAAAAAATTTAAAAAAGCAAAACAGAAAACAAAACCAAATAGAAAGAAAAAGGTAAGTTATGCTTAGTCATCTTATTAAAATGTTTTATTCATTACAAAATAGACTGATTGTATGATTTACATTGCAAATAATGCCTTAAATTGAGCACCAACAAGAGCATTTCAAATGAAAAAATTACCAAACTCAGTAAACCTTGCCCTATCAGCAAAATTCATCTCCTACAACATTTATCAAAGCCAGAAATAACTGCAATGGTATATGTATTTAAAATACCCTGTGAAGAAAAGGAGCACTGAAGATGCTTCTACACTTATTACCTGAATAACTAACAGTCAAGACACATACTCAAAAGCCTCAGAAGATCCTTTTTTCTTATATTTATTAATAACACTTATCAGGCTGAAAACTAGATTCAATTTCAAGTAATCATATGCTCCTACAAAAAAGCACCAGGGACCATCCCATTGATACATAAAGCCACAGGACCACAGTGATTTTAAATGTCACCGAGTTCATATTAGTCCTCTTACTCTGTGGCAAATGACCTCCAAGGAATCCCCATCATGAGAGTATTTACAAAGTATAATCCGAAAATTATTAGACTCATTCTTTTAATGCCAACATTTAAAATTCAAAATTAAATTAACTTACTTTTCCAGGTATACAGTGATCAATGGGAAACTTATGTTGGTGGATGGTTTTGCTAACCCTAGAGTCACGATGGCTTCATGCAACTGTTTTACTGTTTCAATTTCACCTCTTAAAGCTGCGCCATTTAGGATGTGGAAAAAGGACAAGACTGTTGAATCTTTGATAGGAACATCCTTCTTTTTCATCTCCTTCAGAATGTTAATAGCATCTACAATGAAGTAACACAAAAGACCCTTAGGTAATTTCATGTAGGGAAAACAAACTGCTATTAAAACAGCATTTCAAGCCCAGCAGGAATGTAAATTCTAGTGTATAATGCCGATTTCAAGTTAATTACTACTTGCATTTCTAAACGAGACTACAATTATAAATCCACAATAGCATGGTTTTATCATTTCCCTGCAACTTTGACTACAAATTATAGATAGGGACTGTGTCCCCACTCTGTACCACATAACCCTGTACGGTCTGCCCTATAGCTGTAAGATCCTCCTAAATGGATGCTTTTATCGTTCAGAGCTAACATCTGCTAAATCACACCATTGTTTCTTCAGCAGATGGCTTGTCAGGAGGCCAGATAATAAAGATGTGTTTACACTGTATACACAGCCAGACTAATGGTCTGATACCGATAGGGCCTGTTTGCTATGTCGATACTAATTAGCCAAGCAGAGCCAATGAAAGCTTTCCAAAAGACTGCATGTTAATACATTAGATTCATTAAGCTTCATTAGGAAGGCAGAAACAAACATTTTAGGATATGGAGTAAGTGCATTTTTATAATGTTGTTCTTAATTATTACACAGACAAAATGTTTTGACCACTTTACAAAAAGTGATTAAAAAAAAAATAGGCTAATCCTTATAGAGTTAGAAAGGTGTCCTAGGAAAAAATTCAATGTTCTAATAAACGATTTTCTCCATACATTTTTCCCTATAATAAAATTAAAACAACCTTTTCTGAAAATCTAAGGAAAAGAGGAAGGCTAAAAAGGAAGTTTCAAAATAAAGTCAAATCAGAAAGTGAAGAAACAAGCAAACAGTATGAATGTATTATCAAGTGTAATTAATTTTATTAGGCTTAACATTATCTCAACAATGAGAAAATCTGAGTATGCAAATCAGCTGTGTAATCAGCTAAGCTTTTTCCATGAACCATTAATAAAAAAACCTTAATTAAAATAAAAACTTTAAAGTATATATTTTGTTAATGTTATTAAAAAGTAAGGCAAAGGCTACTGCAAAATTCAGAAGCATATATTAGGTTACATTTATAGGTTTTATGTTCAGACTTCAGACCTTCTTAAGCAAAAACAAAGCCATTAGTGCAGGCATATAAGCAAATTGTGCCATAAGTCATGATCTTCAAACTCAATCCAAACAGCAATGCTAATAAAAACTAGCTGCAGAAATGCAAAAAGCACTGAGCTGTGCAAATGTAAATGACAAGCTTGCCAATCCATTAAAACTAATGGCCTACACTGTCCATGCAGCTCTGGTTGGATTCACATGCAAATTTGTATGCAAAGTGTTCAAGCACTTTGCAGGACATGATATCCATTAATATCAATTCACGTGTTATTCCAGTGGCAAGATACTCGCATCACATATTTCCTTTATGTGCTGAGGCTTACCTTGGAGCCTGCCATGCTTTGCCAATACTCTTACAAGGCCTACATACTTGCTGGTGTCAAGGACAGCAGATGAATCTAAGCGGTCGCTAAAAATTAAAGCCACATTTATGTTATTTTAAAAGTCAACTAACTGCTAAAAGAACAGCAACATCCATTTAATCACTTTACAAAAGCGCATCAGAAGACCTGAACTAATGTCGGCCTCTACGCTTCAGTTAGGATTTCTTTTTGAAGTCATATACAAGTTCACACGAAATTATATTCAAAGTGACTAGTGAAGTAAAAGTCCAACACTATATATATATTGCATCACTCCATCTGCAAAGGATGCTTATGCTTTAAGTGATTCTAACCTTCATCACGAATACTGAAATACCCAAAAAGACATTTTTACTTGAAAAATCTAACAGGATTGGAAACCGAAGATACCTGAGAAATGGAGAGAATTTTATTTACACTACAATATAGAAAGGGAAGTGTTATCAAGCCTCATAAAACAGTCACCATCACCACTGTTGTGATATGGAGATATATAATCAATGGAAAAAAACCGTTGGTTCTAAGGACTAGAATGTCTTATCATACTTAAACAAAGACACCTTGCGGAACATAAGCTACAATTAATTAAAGAGCCTTATAATATGAAATTTCAAAAACACTGACGACAAAAGAATTTTTAAAAATGACAGTATATAATAGAGTAATATTCCATCTAGATAATCTATCAAGGTCTGTAGAGCAGAATAAATGTTGACAACTTGTTTTGGTGCCAGGATACTCACAATTCTTCTTTCAAGCTCAAGGCATCTTCTGCATTATCATGTCGACAGCATAAATTTATTAAAGCTGCATAACCACCGATAACCATGTCTGATTCATATTTTGCTTTCAATTCAAGGGCTTTTTGCATATTCTAAAATACAGCATAGAAGTGAAAAAGAAGAAATCAGTGTGAAGGTAAAAATGTCACATTTTTAGCTTTAATGTTCAGAGTTTAGAAAAAGTTAATAGTACTTTAAAAATAAATGGTTTCATGTTAACAACCTGACTCTGCCCCTTGGTATTTTTATTCACCTCTAAAAAGTGGGCAAGTCTTATACATGTAAGGGTTAAAAGATGTGTTATCTGTAATATAAAATGGCCACTGTTTATGCCAAATGTGATGTTTTAGGCTTTGTGTATGGTATTATTTTAAAAAGACTTCCAGATTAAGTAATTCCTAAATCAAACCCTAATCGCAGTCTAATTTCAGGATGCAGAATTATGTATCATTGAGAAGTTTCTCAGTTTAGTTTAGTATCCAAGTAATGTGAAGAAATATTTCACAATTTAACAGTAGCAGGTTATAATCATAAAGTTAGCCATGATATTTTTTCCTAAAACTACAAGCTTATGGCTCAATTATATTGAACTAGAAACTGACAAACAGTCTAGTGATATCCCACAAATTGCAGACATACACTAAAATGAACACCAAGTACAGCTGGACGCCCGCTGAAAAAAGGCAAGGGACCCTTTATCTCAGAAAGAGCTTTTTTCCAGCAGGAAAATGGAATTTCAATCCCTGCATTAACAACCTAGTAATATTTGACTTGCAAATGACTACTGCGTGTATCAGTTGCTTGACAATCTAGATATAAGAGACCGGAGCCATGGCTTGAAAGGACATTTGGCATGTATGATAAACCTATCACGGCTGTTACTATCACTCACTTTGCAGATTATCGTAAACAAACTACAGCAACCGAAAACATGCCATTCAAGGTGTAGCTGAAATTAGTTAACCTTTCATTTAATTGCATTCTTTACAAGCCTGACATATAATGATCAATAGTAAAAATCATAAATATTATATTTGGTTTTTCTTATTGTTATCTATCAATAATTTTTTGCCTTAACAACATTTAAGTATTAAAACAAATGTTACCTCTTGGGAACAAAGCGCTAATATGAGGTGCTTTAGGACATCTCTTATAGGTTTATCTTCAGCTTTTAATGTTTCAAGTCTAGACTCCAATTCAGATGACCTAAGTTGCACGGTCTACAGAAAAGAAAAAAGAAAAGAAAAATTTCCTGAAAAAGGAAATCTATCCCTTTTGTCACTCTTCCCTTTAAACTGACTTTCCTTTCTACTTTCCTAAATGTCATAAATGCTATCAGGGATATGAATTGGGAATCCATGGATGGACTCCAGAGGTTTACAAATCTCCTGAGATTATATGCAAATTTCTTAAATATGTTGATTTTTCTGAGATGGGAAACAGGTTTTACCAACTTCTCAGAGGTATACAAGATGATAAAAATGTTAGCAATCACTGGTTTTAAAAGTACACAATCCGGAATACTCATTAAATATGGTTACTATAGCATGTAGTACCTAGTCAAAATCCTACTTACTTTTTGAGAGTCTAAATTCTCACTGTCAACCAACATATAAGCATCCTAAAATTGAAATTCAAATTAGCACAGAATTAGAAAACACACGTAAAAACACATCAGCAAACATCAAAACTAAATTTTGTAAGTCTTACCTCATATTACTATTTTTCATCTTTCCAAAATTTTAGACATTCTTTTCATACTTTATTAATGTAATTAATGTTTTAAATATATTTATGAATATATAAATAGTATTTATGAACAATCAATGAAAAGCTTTGTTTTAATGGCTGTCATTGAAATAAATTTTTTTTCTGGCCAAAAGCATCATATTTAAATAAAATTTTAACATGCTGTTATATATAAATTAAGCATTTTATCCAGTTGATTGCTATTTCACACACCTTAATCAATTCAGGAACATGGTAGCTATCCAGTAGATTACGAATGCCTCTGCAGATATTTTCAGGAATTTTTACATTCTGTGAGAAGGGAAGGGAGGGGGGGAAAAAACCTGAGTTTTAGACAACTAAACTGAAATTTGTCTAACAGAAATTATCTCAGACATAATTTAAGTCTCCAACTCTTGCATGTCATTGAGAAGTGGTCTGGTTGTACTTAAAAGCAGCAATTTCAAATCTAATAGATACATGTCAGGCAGGACAGGCATTATATAGCAAAAAATGAAATGGTACCATCTCCTTCAGCTGATGGAAGTATTGTCTCAAACGCTCCTCCTTGGCCTGTACCTCTGAGTCACTCATGCTGTCAATCAAGTTATAAAGAAAATAGCCAACAGCTTCTGTGGAAAAAAAACAAGAGAAAGCATTCCACTAAAATTACCGAGACTGTCATGTTATCAAGATTAATTTATAAGAAATCATTTTGGTGTGAGATGTCACCCTGATGAGAGGCTCTGAAATGGCAACAATGATCACTGAGGCATAGAGATTATGTGGTTTGGGAGCACATATCTAACTGGTGAGTGAAAGGAATATTAATTATTTTCAAACCGAGTGACAGCTTTTCAGTACTGAATCTTACTTCAATCTATTTTTTTTCCACCACTCTGTGACAGAAGTGGTTCTGCCCAAGGCCTTACCCCTTTCCTGTCCAAATCACAAGTAATAAGAATAAATAAATGTCTTGTACACATTTCTATACTATTTTGTTTGTGGACAATATTTAGGGAAGCACTTAAAATTAGAAAGGATTATTAAATGTTGAGTATAGAAAGTTAAAGAATTTTAACAAGCAGATACAGTAATCCTGTGGAGAGCTGCCTATTAGCCAATGAAAAACCAAGATTAACAAAGATGTTTTGTAACAACAGTAATTTTCCTTTGCATTCAAGCATAAAATGTATAGGGCCATGTTATAATAATACCTAGGATAGAAATGTAAACTTTCAAGAAGGGTACCATCTTACAGAAAACTATATATTCTAAACTTCATTATGTGAAAAATGAAAATCATTAAATGTCAAAACAATGTATTTGGGACAATAAATTGTATTTACATGGAAATCCACAAGAACCTTCCCTACATTTTATGTTTAAAATTAACTACACCTGCAAAATATTAAAAGCACATAAATGCTAAGAATCACTGATTTTTAAGCCTATTTCCATAGGTGTTAGAAGAAACATTTCCCCAATATCTGAAAAGAAAAAGCCTCCCAACTCCATCTTTAGAAAAAATAATTGTAACAAAATCAAACACTTCAGATCTTAAAATGTTGTAATCAATATAAAGACTTATAACCAAATGTTTTCAAATTTCACTTTTAAAAATAAAGTGTTTACTGCTGTAATCCTCCTAACCCATCATTACACAGAAGAATGGATTTGTGGATAAGTTACAATCATCGAAATTGAAACGCTACCCGTTGGTCCTGGAGGCTCCTGGCAATAACGTCCATCCTTGTACAACAATTCTGTTATCTGGTAAGACAGAAAAATTGTGCATTGCAGCAAGAGAAGCAAACAAAAACAAATATAATCTGAAATTGAATTCTTGAAATAATAAAACCTCTCCCCAGTAAGGTATTATTCTATATCATAGTAATTCAAAACCACCCCCACCCGCCAAGGAGATTGTTTTGTTTTAAATAATAGGTTTGTCTTTTAAAAACAAAAACAAATCCATGTTGAAGGAAAACTGCAATGTTTTGTGAAATGCCACAAAGAAAGACTCTAAACTGATTTATAAATTGATATGTAAGCATCACTTTGCATGAATTGTTATAAACAGAAAAGAGCTTATAGGAATTATTGACCAATATTATTCCTCATTATATTGTTTTTGGTCTTATTGACACTGCACTGGTTTCCTCATTTTGTATTACGTTTTACTGAAATACAAAGCAAAATATCCTGAACTGCTAAATGACTTACATTTTTTAGATATTTAATAACAATTTCCATTCCTCTTAATGAGACTAAAACAAAAGGGGTCTAAAGATTAAAGTGTCTATTCTCATGGATTCTTTTTTTTTTAAATTTCCAACTTTTATGTTAAGTTCAGGGGTACATGTGCAGGATGTGCAGGTTTGTTACATAGGTAAATGTGTGCCAAGGTGGTTTGCTGCACAGATCATCCCATCACCCAGGTATTATGCCCAGCATTCATCAGCTGTTCTTCCTGATCCTCTCCCTCCTCCCATTGGATTCTTATCAGTTGAATTCACAAACACTAAAAGACACATATAACAATTATTTTTCAACATTAACTCTGTCAGCAAAATTTTAAAAGAAAACCAAATATAGGTTTCATGATAAAAATTATTACATAACCTATGGTATTGGCTTGTAACGTTAAAAATACCTTTGATTTCAATATGAGGGGGACTTACCTTGCTCCAAAGATTTATATTCATAGACCTGCAGAGGGCAGCAAAGGATTGAAAATAAGCCCAGGTTTAAAAAACATTAAGTTAAAATGCATACTTGTAATATGTACAGATCAAAGTATTAAAATTAATAAGTAAATAAATGTTTGCTGTATCAGGATGAATTTTCAGGATAAGGTAATATAGAAAGACTGACACTCACCCATTTCAAATATTCAAAATAGGCCAGGCCTGGTGGCTCAGACCTGCAATCCCAGCACTTTGGGAGGCCAAGGCAGGCAGATCATCTGAGGTCAGGAGTTTGAGACCAGCCTGGCCAACATGGTGAAACCCCGTCTCTACTAAAAATACAATAATTAGCCGGGCGTGTTGGTGGATGCCTGTAATCTAGGCTACTCGGGAGGCTGAGGCAGGAGAAATGCCTGAACCTGGGAGGCGGAGGTTGCAGTGAGCCGAGATCCCGCCACTGCATTCCAGCCTGGGCGACAGAGTGAGTCTCAAAGTGACTGCCCACAGATTGCTTGTTACTTGTAATGAAAAGAATAGTAACTACATAATGGAGAAATCCCAACACCTGGACCGGGTGGTCAAAACTAATGTGCCTTTAAATATAATTCCGTGAGAAGACAGAGTAACACTCATGTGGTCTTCCAGCAGGGGATAACTTGAAGCTATAAGGAATAAAATACAGTAAAATAAGATAAAAATTAGCTATCTTTTTCGGTTAGGCTACAAAGAGCTTTAATTCCAAGGAATTTTAACCTGCCAGTAGCCTACCACATTTGAAAAACAGGACAAGGAAAGTAGGGAAAAATCAGAGTTTGCAAGAAAGTGAGGCTAATATGCCAAAGTGCATAATATAAAGTGGTAAAACTTGGAATGGTTCCTTTGCTGTATCCTGGACCCATCTGGGCATTTGATGAATTCTGCTTCTCAACTAGGATTAATTTTGTCAGGTATATTATGGTGGTTATATTGTTCTATTTAAAATAAGTTCTGAGATATATACTAAAGTATTTATGGGTAGATGACAAAGATCCATAGTTAGTTTTAATAGTCCAGGAAAGAAAGAGAGAGAAGGGGAATGGTAAAACAGGACTGCCAAAATCTTGGCTGTTAAAGCTGGGGGATGGGTACATAGGAGCTGTACTTTAAAAAAATAAACACATATCATGTCCAGTCTAAATTTTGTACTTCTATTTTAACTCTCAGCATAATAAGCTGGGCTTCCTCTTTTTTTTTCTTTTTTTTTTAGTTACTTTAACCATATATTTTTATCAAAGTATCAACTTGCTGTCAAATAAAAAATAGTTAAGGCTGGGCGTGGTGACTCACACCTGTAATCCCAGCACTTTGGGAGGCTGAGGCGGGTGGATCACCTGAGGTCGAGAGTTCAAGACCAGCCTGACCAACATGGAGAAACCCCATCTCTACTAAAAATACAAAATTAACCAGGCGTGGTGGTGCATGCCAGTAATCCCAGCTACTCAGGAGGCTGAGGCAGGAGAATTGCTTGAACCCGGGAGGCGGAAATTGCTGTGAGCCGAGATCGCGCCATTGCACTCCAGCCTGGGCAACAAGAGCGAAACTCCATCTCAAAAAAAAAAAATAGTTAGAATATTAAGTTCCCTCAAACTTGGCATGAAGTATCTAAGGAAGGCATGGAGATAAACTTTCAAAATTTCACATATACCTACAACAAATGAAAATGTCTAAAAGTACTGCCTTGAATGTGAAGCTTCATGGTGAATGGCACGGGTTTGAAACCAAAACAAAAATATACAGAATCCTTCAAAACTAGGTTATTGTAAGGAATAGTTACTAGTTACCAGTTACCAATCCAATGCAATCTGACTTCTGGCCCCAAATTCCACTGAAACTACTCATGCTAAAATTACCAATGATTTTAATTCAAAATTCAACTAACATCTTTTTGGTCCTCTTTGACTAAGTTTTGGAATTTGTGGTGGTGTTAGCCATTATCTGCTAGATGCTACTCAATCTCTTTCAGGAACTGTCCTTCCCTACGTGCCCCTTACAAGTGACCCAGACTTTGTACTAGGTCCTAAGTGCATTATATTTTTTATCTTAAAGACAATCCTGCATATAGGTATTTAAGTTCTTTGTTTCCCAGAAGAGGAAACAAATTTGGTAAGGCGATGTAAAATACCTTCAACTGGAAATTCCACAGTTCCCTCAAAGGATCCCATAAAGTGTGAATGATCTCCTAATGTTTCCTGTCTCCCTATACAGCTTTACCTGTATTATCCCCTTTGAATATATGTCAATCTTAACTTCATCACGTAAACCTTTCAATGGCTCGAAGCCATATGACTCAAGGTCCAAATATCCTAATTTAGAATGAGACTAGTCACAAAGACCCCTGGGCTACCATTTTGGCTTTATTTCTTCTAATTATTTCATAGTTTCTTAAGCTACTACCAATCTACTTACACTTCCCCAGAACCACTGCTCTTTCAGCCTCAATGTCTCTGCCTGAAAAACCCTTCCCTTCCCCTCTATAAATTCAACATGCATCTCAGCAATTTCTCTCCAGCTCCTGCCCTGATTCATCCCTTCCCCAACCCTGGCAGAAGACAGAGTACCTTCTATAAACATTCACAGTTATGAAGACTAGTTTATAGTTGCTTTCTTATTTTCATACTGTGAACAACGCTGGGGTAGGAAGTTTCCCATTCATATTTGAATGGTCCATTATGTAGCATTCGTAGCCCTTGGCACACACTAATAAGAACTAATATTTTCTGGGCACTCACAAATGCATTAAACAGTTTTCTAAGCACTTTGACTTATTTAATGGTCATAACATCTTCACTTTAAGCGCAATTATCAGAACCATTATAAAGATGAAGAAACTGAGGAGCAAAGTAGTTTTAAAACTTATGCAGGCGTTTTCTGAGTAAGCTGTGGATGCGAGACTAACAATTTCCATCTAAATTTGCTCCTTTCCAATACCCCACTGCAATAAAAAGATTTTTTTCAATGACACATAAAATAACTGGGAAGTACATGTAACTAGAAATAAATATTACAGACAGAGAAGTGGTAACCAATTTAGTAGTAAAGAGAATGTCAAATCTCAAGACATCAGTGAAGAAATCTAGAACCAAACTTATACAATAGAATCTCCATTACCAAGGTAGAAGAAAGGAAACTACACTCAGAAGGTCCCTTAGATCCTCTCCCTCAGCTGGGAGGCTACAACCCTCCCTCCAACAGCAGCAGCAGACATCTGGAGGATTCTTCTCTGGAGGGTAAAACAGTCAATCCCTGGAGAACTGAGAATTAAGTAACTATACATTCTACACGATAAACACAGGAGTCTCTAGTACTCTCCCTCAATGCGGTGTCCTGGAAGACGTTTCATTGGGGAATGCCCCATCCTATGAGGAAAGACACAAAGATACAATGACAATCTCAACAGCCACTCAGCTATCCTGAGAACAAGGCACCAAGTCAACACACCCTACTAACAAACTCAGAGCTTCGGATGGCTTTTTGCATTTCCTACTTTTAAGGATTCCCAGATATTTAGGGGCGAAAAAAGGAAAACAGTTTACACACACACAAACTTGAAGACAGTAGACAATAAGCACGAAGAAGGAAGCCTTGCAAAACACTATTACTGGCCGGGCACGGTGGCTCACGCCTGTAATCCCAGCACTTTGGGAGGCCGAGGCGGGCGGATCATGAGGTCAGGAGATCGAGACCATCCTGACTAACACGTGAAACCCCGTCTCTACTAAAAATACAAAAAATTAGCCGGGTGTGGTGGCAGGCGCCTGTAGTCCCAGCCACTCGGAAGGCTGAGGCAGGAGAATGGTGTGAACTCGGGAGGCGGAGCTTACAGTGAGCCGAGATCGCACCACTGCACTCCAGCCTGGGCAACAGAGCAACAGAGCGAGACTCTGTCTCAAAAAAAAACAAACAAACTATATTTCCTATGAGAGGCCAGGTGCGGGGTGGCTCACACCTATAATCCAAGCACTTTGCAAGGCTGAGACTCACAAGCTTGAGCTCACAAGTTCAAGACCAGCCTGGTTAACATGGAGCAACTCCATCTCTGCAAAAGATACAAAAATTAGCCAGGCGTGGTGGCACACACCTGTAGTCAAAGCTACTTGGGAGGCTGAGGCAGGAGAATTGCTTGAACTTGGGAGGCAGAGGTTGCAGTGAGCCAAGATCGCACCACTGCACTCTAGCCTGGGTGATAGAGCCAGACCTTGTCTCAAAAAAAACAAAACAAACAACAAAAAAAAAACGGCCTATGAGAGATAAAGACTTGATATCTATGAGACAGTAATATGTTATTTTACAAAAGAAACACTTTGAGAATGCAAAAGAGATTTTGGAAATAAAAAAGGGATAGCAGAAACAAAAAATTCAACAGAAGAGGCAGAAGATAAGGTTGAAGAAATATCACAGAAAGTGGAACCTAAGAACCAAGAAAAGCAAAGTAGGAGAAAAAAAGAAAGCACCAGTCTAAGAGTTTCAGAAAGAGAGAAAAAATTATTTCTAAAACTAAAATTTTCCAGAGCTGAGGGATATAAATGGCCAAATTAAAAGGAGCCACTGAGCATGCAGCACAATTGACAAAATATGAAAAAAAAACCAAAACAAATAAACTCATACATAAGGTTGCTCTATAGTGAAACGTCATAACATTAGTGGTCAAGAGATTCTTCTCAAGTTCCAGAAGATTCTAGAAATTTCCAAAAATCATTCTAGAAATTCCAGAATACTAATGATAAAATGAAGATATACAAATTTCCAGAGATAAATAAGTTGCTTAATTGTCAAATGTCAAAACAATAGAGATAAAGGAAAGATTCTACAAACTTTCAGAGGGTGTTCTATAAAAAGAAGTTACATATAAAGGGTCAGGAATCAGAATGGCTTAAATCTTTCAACAGTAACACTGTAAAGAAAACATGGAGCAATACCTTCAAAATTATAAACAAAAATTATTTCCAACTCAGAATTCTATACGTAGGCAAACTATCAATCCTATCTGAGGCTAGAATACAGGTATTCAAGGTCTCAAAAAATTTACCTTCCATATGCTTTTCTCGAGAAGCTACTTGAGAAGGTTGTCCTCTATAAAAAGACTAAACTAAGAAAAATGAAGAGTATCAGATACAGAAAGCAAAAAGATTCAACTTGGAAGAAAAGAACAAAAGAGAATCTCCTGGATGAAAATGTAGTGAGAACCCAGTGAAGGAAAGCAACTAACCAGTCCAGAGTGTGGACCCTCACCACCAAGGTCTCTGTCACTATATCTCTTTTTTAACCTAAGGTAACAATGGATCTACATTATCTGTATTGTTTTGACCATGTAATGATACAATACTTCCTCGGCCTTTCATGCCCTGCTGCTTGGACAGACTGAGAACATTCATTTCACCCACAAAAGTGTTCTACTCTGACACATTCCTGAAAGTTTGAGGAAGTGAGTTTAGGTGCAGAACACATTTATGTATCTGTAGATACTTCTGCCAGATGCCTGGTATTTAGCCATAGACTTCTCAAATGTGGTAAATTCATCCTCTTTCTCAGGACTCACTCACACATGACCTTCCCCACTGACTTCGCTAGAAGGGTCTTTTGTAAACTTTTAGGAAAACTGAAGCCAGACCCTAACCCAGAGACTATTCAGTCTATATTTCCTGGCAGTGTTGCTTCTTCCTTATTACCAGATTTCTGTTTGTTAATCAGTCTTTCAAAACTAAATTATATATTGCTTGGGGGTTAGATAAAAGTGGCCTGATTACTTAGGGAAGCAAGGGAATGATATACACAAGCCTCAACAACAGGCACCTCAACAGCAGGGGAAGGCATCATGGGATTGAGAATGAGCACACAAGAGGCTTTTAGGATCCCACTGACATTCTATGTCCTGGTCTCAGAGGTGGGTACCATGTATTTGATTTATCTTTTTTATATGGTACATTTAAGTTTTAGATATGCCTCTGAATGTATATACAGTTCATAATAAAAAAGAAAAAATTAAATTTCCAGGTTCTCCAAAGGAATAAAATAATGAAGTAATTGTGAACCCAGGCAGTTTGGCTATGAGCTTTGGCATTTGCTATTTGATAAACTAACAAATTTTAGGTAGAACTCATTTAAGTCAGGGTTCTACATTTTATTGATCTTTTACATACCATGTGATCGTGGCAAGTTAATTAACATTTCAATGTCTCCACTGTCTAATACAAACAATGGAACGACAAACTCTTGTCTTCTCTTCTGCCCACAACCAAATGAAGTTTGTGAGGAAGCGGCATTTAAGAAAAGACATTGTTTTCTCTACACCTAATTCCATTTACACTTTTCTTCCTGTTTGAAGAACAAGTTTGGAGAAAAGGTTAACCCTATATGTCTGTTGAGATCCAATTTCAGCTTTCAAGTGAGATTTTTCTAGCAGGATAACAGAATTTTAAAGAAAAATATTGCCAAATCATGAAGAACAGTAACATTCTACTGCTATTACAGACAGAGGAGTCTACAAACTCCGGACAACTCTAACAGTACTTCTGTAAATTTCATACAGCACTATGAATAGCCCCCAAATGGTTTCTAAATGAGAATACTATTTTCAAAACTTTTAAATTCTCCTTTAAAGACACAGATAGGAGGCCAGGCGTGGTGGCTCACACCTGTAATCCCAGCACTCTGGGAGGCCAAGGTGGGAGGATCACGAGGTCAGGAGATCAAGACCATCCTGGCTAACATGGTGAAACCCCGTCTCTACTAAAAAATACAAAAAACTAGCCGGGCGAGATGGCAGGCGTCTGTAGTCCCAGCTACTCGGGAGGCTGAGGCAGGAGAATGGCATAAACCCGGGAAGTGGAGCTTACAGTGAGCCAAGATCCGGCCACTGCACTCCAGCCTGGGCGACAGAGTGAGACTCCGTCTCAAAAAAAAAAAAAAAAAAAAAAAAAAAAAAAAAAAGACACAGATAGGGCCTACTAAAAAAAGACACTTTCAAAGTATTGACAAAGCAGTACAGCCATTTAGATACTCTTCTTTCTACTGTACATACTAAAAAAACAGGGACACTGAAATGTTCATTAGCTTGCCATGATCCCATAGCATGTAAAATATAAATGAAATGTAGAACCTGGACTTAAATGAGTTATATCTAAAAGCCTGTGATCTTAACCAGCTTTAACTTCATTAAACACGGTCTCTCTTCCATTTGCCTAATGTATGTATGTACATTCCTCCCATCCCTTCCCCCAACTTTCTTCTCTTTGTATAACATTTCTGTGTTATCTCTGAGAGCTCATACTACCATATATGCATTCAATTTCCATTTCCTACTAAACTGGTTTTTTTAAAAAACCCACAAAATATTTTATTTCATATAACATTTAAGGCAGAGCAAAATCAGATATATTCAACCTTCTTTCCTCCAGGCCACCATCATGAACGACACCATAACTATCCGCACTAGAAAGTTCATGACCAACCGACTACTTCAGAGGAAACAAATGGTCATTGATGTCCTTCACCCCGGGAAGGCAACACTGCCTAAGACAGAAATTTGGGAAAAACTAGCCAAAATGTACAAGACCACACCAGATGTCATCTTTGTTATTTGGATTCAGAACTCATTTTGGTGGTGGCAAGACAACTGGCTTTGGCATGATTTATGACTCCTTGGATTATGCAAATAAAAATGAACCCAAACATAAGACTTGCAAGACATGGTCTGTATGAGAAGCAAAAGACCTCAAGAAAGCAACGAAAGGAACCCAAGAACAGAATGAAGAAAGTCGGGGGACTGCAAAGGCCAATGTTGGTGCTGGTAATAAGCGAGCTGGAGATTAGATCACAGCCGAAAGAGTAAAGGTGCTGCAGTAAAAGGCTACCTGTGTCCATTTTGGATTTTTCACGAGCAGATTAATAAACTAAAAATTTTCAAAAAATAAAAAAAAGAAAAAAAGAATATGGTGTTAGGCAAGAAAAATAATCACGCTGCATGCTGGCGGCAACCCAGGAAGTTCAGCTTACACATGTGAGGGCAGAAAGGGTTAAAATCAAAGAGCCAGGCTGGTCTTGAACTGCTGGGTTCAAGCTGATTCTCCAGCCTCAGCATCCCAAAGTGCTGGGATTATACAGGTATGAGCCGCACCCCCAGTCTCAAAATGTGAATTCTAACAATGAAATATATATCCAAATTTCCTTTAGGTTTAGCTAAAGTGACTATGGTATCTAATTATAATGTTCTTTAACTTTTTAGATTTTGGATTAACTCTGAATGATTATTTTTAGCAATTATTTTTGGCAAGAGATTCACTTTTGGTGAATCTCTTATAAGCTAATCATTGTAGGAGTTGTAGGTAGTTAACCCTGGCTCTACGGGCAATGTAAATCAATGCCAGTAAGTTTTCTCCTAGTCACTCAGCCAATTCTAAAGTTGCTAGAGTACAGTGGGACCCTCAGGAGCACAACAGGTGACTGTTTCAATAACTATACTGACAAAGGGATTTTTAAATATACTAGTTAATTTGACATCAAACAAAAAAATACACTGGCTACATTAATGCCAAGATAATGAATTGCAATTACATCAATTACATTTTGAATTTTTAGTAGTTTTCGGAGTAGAAGAAAAAGAAATGACCTGTAGTCACACAAGTGCTCTCAATTATGCACATATTCTTATGAAAAATGCCAAGTTATCACAACCTAAAAATTTTTCTTTATCTACAGTAAGAAAAATTAACCAATAGTATACAGTTTTAGGACCTACATGTTGAAATATGTTCCTGGAAGGAATCCGCTTAAACTTATTTTTACTATGTCAAGAATAAAGATGGATTTGTAACTGTGCAAACACGGGAGGCTCCTGGGTAATGTCCCCTTTGTTAAACATATTTTAACATTTTATCTAACTCTAAAGTGGAAAGTTAAAAAAATGATCAATCTGTGGCTATTTTTAAACCCAGGAATCAATTAAAAATTTTAGATGCTAACAAATAGGGAAAGCACCAAAAAGGATGTAAGTCAGGGGAGAAGCAAAGCACCTAGCCTGGTGTGGTTTAAAGATAAGGTAACCTTTCCAGTATTTTCAATGTATCTTTTCAAATAAAAATATAAATAATCTGAAAGCATAGATAAATTCAGTTATAGTATATATAATCCAATCACTAAAAACAAAACAAAGACACCAAGATTCTCAGAGCTTCTAGCTGGGCTTCTTCCACTACAATAGTATCAAAACTCTTCTCTTAAAGATACTCAATAATGGTCAGGCCAGTGGTTCATTCCTGTAATCTCAGTACTTTGGGAGGCCAACACTGAAGGTTCGCTTGAGCCCAGGAGTTTGACAGCACTCCGGGCAACATAGCGAGACCTCATCTCCATTAAAAAAAAAAACAAAACTCAATAACTTTTCCAAACACCAAACTGAACACCCTCTTTCTATAGGGCTCTCTCTCCTCCATCTCTGCAGCTTGCAACACTGACTACAAACTCCTTTGACTCCTTCCAGTAACCATCCAAGATCTTATCCTTACATTTCTCTCTCATCTCTGCAATAAGGTTAAAAAAAAAAATCATGTATTTCACGAGATAGTGTATAGATAAATATCCCTCAAATGCAACACCTTATAAATTGACAAGAAAAACTGTATGACCTAGTAGAAAACTGGCAAAGAATTTAAATAGGCATTTCATAGAAGAAATCCAAATGGCCAATAAGTATGTTCTAACCCTGCTTAATAGTTAGGAAGATGCAAATTGAAAATTATACGTTGAGATGTCATTTCTCATCCATCAGCTAGGCCAAAATTAAAAAGCATTATAATGTCTAATACCTGTATGTTTGCAGGAAGTGGGTACTCTTATATATTGCTGGTAGAAGTGTGAATTGCTAATCTAAGTATGAGCTAATACAACTTTTTCTGGAAAGTAGTATGGTAGTAGCTATTAAAATAAAGAATACATACACTCTTGAAAACAGATGTCTCTTTTTCACATTCTAGCCATTGAGGGGGAAAAAACTAATGTATATATAATACATATACACATGCATGCATGTGCACAAACACACATATATATGGACATAATATTTAATGTACCACTTTGTTTTGGTAGTGGCAAAAATTAGAAGCAATCTGAGTCCATTAATAAAGGAGTGATTGAAAATTTATGGTATAGCCATACCATGGAATCCTCTCCAGATATTAATAAACACTTAGATTTATATCAGTAGACCAAGAGGTGTTCATGAAGTATTGTTAAGTGCAAAATAAAGATAAGGAGTAGTATGTAAAGTATGATATACTACTTTTGTTTAAACAAAACAAAACTTCAAACACCTCTTACAAGTTTCTGCTTCTGTACAGAGAAAAGCATGGAAGGATACACTCCAGGCTCTTATTTGGCTTCCACGATAAGGGTTTTTATAGGGAGAGGGAAAGTACTTCATGAACTCCATTAAATTATAGTCATAATTTTATAATATGCATCTTTTGCGGGGAAAATTGAGCCATAGCTTTCAACAAATTCTCAAAGGGATCAATGAATCAAAAAAGATTTGGGCGGCAGATGCAGTGGCTCACACTTGTAATCCCAGCACTTTGGAAGGCAGAGGTGGGATCACCACCTGAGGCCAGAAGTTCAAGACCAGCCTGGGCAACATGGTGAGACTCCATCTCCACAAAAAAATTTTAAAATTAGCTGGGCGTGGTAGTAAACACTTGTAGTCTCAGCTAAATGGGAGCCTGAAGCAGGAGGATTACTTGAGCTCAGGAGATGGAGGCTGCAATGAGCCATGTTCGTACCACTGCACTACAGCCTGGGTGACAGAGCAAGATTCTGTCTCAAAAAAAAAAAAAAAAAAAAAAAAGAAAAGAAAAACTATGAATCACTGTGCTATATTGCTTCTCTCAACAGAACAGCCTGGGCAACACAGTGAGATCCCATCACCACAAAAAAATTTTAAAACTCAGCCAGGCATGGTGGCATGCGCCCATACTCCCAGCTGCTTAGGAGGGTAAGATGTGAGGATCGCTTGAGCCCGGGAGGTAAATGCTGCAGTAGGTTGTGATTGCACCACTGCACTCCAACCTTGGGGACAGAGCGAGACCTTATCTCAAAAAAAGAAACTCATCCTTGTGTTAAGTACCAATAACTAATTCAACAAGGATTACCCATGGCTGCTAAAACCAAGGACGGAAAAGTAATGGAAAAACAGGGTAGACACAGTCTCAAATTATCACCCCATAGTATTCTTAGTAATTACAAACTGGATGAGGTGCCTCTGCAAGAGAGATGTGGGAATCACCATCTTAACCAAGTGATCAAACTTAGGTGATGGCATCATTATTGCACACCTGCCTTTATATCTGTTGATGTGATACAATATAAGATGTGCCCATCACCTATGGAGTATTCTTGCTAAAAATGCTTAATCTGAGTCTCATCATGGGGAAAAACAAAAATCAGAAAAATACAAAATGTGGAAGAGACATTCCAGCCTAGGCTCTTCAAAAAAAAAAAAAGCCAGAGTTACTAAAAAACAAACAGGCCGGGCACGGTGGCTCAAGCCTGTAATCCCAGCACTTTGGGAGGCCGAGACGGGCGGATCACGAGGTCAGGAGATCGAGACCATCCTGGCTAACACAGTGAAACCCCGTCTCTACTAAAAAATACAAAAAACTAGCCAGGCGAAGTGGTGGGCGTCTGTGGTCCCAGCTACTCTGGAGGGTGAGGCAGGAGAATGGCGTAAACCCGGGAGGGGGAGCTTGCAGTGAGCTGAGATCCGGCCACTGCACTCCAGCCTGGGCGACAGAGCGAGACTCCGTCTCAAAAACAAACAAACAAACAAACAAACAAACAAAAAAAGGTAAGGAAATTGTTCTGAATTAAGATAATAAAGAGATGCAGCAATCAAATCCAATGCATCAATTTAATTGACTCCTCAGTCAAAAAGTGAAATATCTATAAAGGAAACTTGTTAAAGTGGGAAAATCTAAACATGGACTACATATATCAGATGGTGGTACGGTATTGTTAATTTTTTTTTTTTTTTTTGAGACAGAGTCTCGCTCTGTCGCCCAGGCTGGAGTGCAGTGGCGTGATCTCAGCTGACTGCAAGCTCTGCCTCCTGGGTTTACGCCAGTCTCCTGCCTCAGCCTCCCGAGTAGCTGGGACTACAGGCGCCCGCCACCTCGCCCGGCTAGTTTTTTGTATTTTTTAGTAGAGACGGGGTTTCACCGTGTTAGCCAGGATGGTCTCGATCTCCTGACCTCGTGATCCGCCCGTCTCGGCCTCCCAAAGTGCTGGGATTACAGGCTTGAGCCGCCGCGCCCCGCCAAGATGACTTTATTCTTAAGAGAAATAAAATATGCTGAAAGATCCAGTGTCATAATGTCTACAACTTCAAGTGGCTCAGCCAAAAAGAAAAAAACGTGTGTGTGTGTGTGTGTGTGTGTGTGTGTGTAGGTACTTTCTGTGTAGAGAAAGAGGGTATGAGAGAAAGTAAACATGGCAAAATATTAACAACTGGCAAATCTACACAAAGGGTAACATGGAGGATGGGCACGGTGGCTCATGCCTATAATCCCAGCACTTTGGGAGGCCAAGGCAGGTGAATCGCCTGAGGTGAGGAGTTTGAGACCAGCCTGGCCAACATGGTGAAACCCCACCTCTACTAAAAATACAAATCTTAGCCGGGCATGGTGGTGGGCACCTGTAGTCCCAGCTACTCAGGAGGCTGAGGCAGGAGAATCACCTGAACCCAGGAGGCGGAGGTTGCAGTGAGCTGGGATCACACCACTGCATCATCACAGCCTGGGCGACAGAGGAAGACTCTGTCTCAAAAAAATAAATCAGATAAAAAAGGGTAGTATGGGAGTATTTCCTTTCACTATTCTTTCAGTTTTTCTTTATGTTTATCTATTTTCAAAATAACAAAATTGGAAGGGCAAGGTCATTAACATTCTCTGAGCACACAGAAGGGGAGAATGATACTTTACTGTATAAAAGTCACCTTGTAATTAAATGCTCAAACAATAAGCTGAACATACATATGCAAATTTGTCTGTAACTCCAACTTGCCATTTTGAAACAGGACTTTCTTCCTGGAAACAGGATCTTTACCAAACCTGTGTGCATTTCTTGGAAAAGATGATACAAAGCTGCCTAAATTTAATTCAATGACTTAAAAGGAAAAATTAAATAGGCAAAGGTTATTTCAGGTAAACTGAATGTACACTGAAAGATAAGAATAGCTGTATTTTTCCACACGCAGTAAGTCAAAAGGACAGGAGAATTCAGTCCATATTCAGGCAAGGAACATTTAAGTTCATCATCTTACCTCCTAAAGCCTAGCAGTAGGCTACTTCTTATAGACTGCAGCGAGAGAGGCAATGTATTTGATTCCACTGCAAAAGAAAATGACCATCATTAAATCTCAGACCAAACAAATTTAAAAACCCTGCATTATCAAATTGAAAACCTTTTAGTTTTCATTTTGGAAATTGTATTTAAAAAATAAAAAATGTTTTCATACAAAATTAAACAATGCAGTAATATATATCTGCAATATAAGCTACCCTTTTAATGTATTTTTAAATTTCATGAATATATACAACTAATCAATTTATAAATATCCTTTCCTATAAATGGCAATTACTAATATACCAGCAGACTCAGAGTCAGCCTGGTACACATACTGAGGCTGTATGTTGTTGGACATGGTGGCACCATGAAGAGAGAGACTGTAATACCCTACAGGACTTTTGTTCTTTAAAGATAGTAGATGAGAGGAAAAATTCTTTTCTCAGAGAGGTGTTGGGTTCTGTTGAACCATTCATACTTTCTCATTTCATTTTTCACTATGATCAAGGACCTGCACTCACAGAAGAGTAACCACCTAAAGTAATAATAAAACAGGCTACATGTCTGTTATGTAATTGACTTATATTGATCTTTCACTTTTCTGAGTATTTGTTTGCTCTACTACTCATTTTGACATTTAACAGTCTACAACCTTGTATGTTTCAATGCCGACATTATAAGCCTGATTTGCCATTGTGTAAGAATCACACCTTACACTGACTCTTCACATAACCCTTGCCAAACTAGCAAGGGATGAGATCACAGTAGGCATTCCCTGAATTTATTTTTCCCTGCAATTGTATTAAAATGGAACCATGTTATATATAAGTAATTGAGTTAATCTTTTCACTATAACGGTAATGTGGCTATTGAATAGTACAAAAAGGATGGGATTAGAGAGGAATTCATAGTAGAAGCAAATTCTGAAGACAATAAATACAGTTTAAATGAAGGTTAAGATACCTGGTTTCATTAAAGAAAAATCCCATGGGAAAAGTCATGGTCCATTTTCAGTGTTCATCTCCCCAAAAGTAACAAATTAACCCACACACGTAAGGAGAATTGTTTTATATCAGCTGCTATACTCCTTGAACAAGGAGCCTAAGTTTCTCAGTGCTTTTACAGCATTTGAAAATGTAAGTCATTTTTAAAATGACCTGCACTGAGTCACTCAAGGAATTTTAAAGGGAACACAACCACATGCCTCTTAGCAACTTTGAATTTTATATGATCAAATTAATCTTCCATGCCTACAAACACAAGTGGGAAAACGTTCTCTACTACTACAAAATGTAATCAAGATAATCCATTTACTCTTCTCTACTACCTGACATTTCCTGTGAGGTAGTAACCAGTAGAGCATTCCTAAGAGCTGCCTAAAGCACATACCAGCAATTATAGAACGAACAGCTCTTCAAAGACTTGGAAATCAAAGCTGGAGGGGAAGGCACTGACAGGAAAAGCTCAAATACTTGGCAAACTTCTTGGCATTTTTCTTTTTCAAATCTAATAAACAACCTCTTGAAAATTCATTTTTATACTATTCAAAATAGTATTCTACAGAATACTGTCAAGTTTTTATTCATTAAAAAGGTGACTAGAAACATCTCAGCTGGAAGGCTGCTGACAAAAAGCATCTAGTTTCCTTAGCAACAAACAAGCCTGAAAAATCAAGAGGTTGACAACGAAGTGGAATGGATGATATGATAAAAGGAAAAGGCAGCTCTCGTGGATCCACCTCGTGAGCCCAGATTCCTTTCTTGTCAGTATGGAAAATCTATGTGTTATACAGAGTGGAAGGCAAAATCAATACACTCAGATAGCAGCCAGCAATAATACTCAGTATTTGACTCAAATAACTACAACAGTCACCATTTTTCATACTGGACACTTTGTCTTTCCCTTACAATATTACAACAAATATTTTAAGTGACATTCACAAGTAATACATACCAATAACCCGGTTTGTATAAAGCTTCCACCTATACAATTTGAATATAACATTAATGAGAGCTTAACCGTTAACATTTTAGGGAACTAAAAGTTAATGTATGTCTATGTTTTGTTTGTAAATGACATATTTTTCAGAAGATCTGAAAAACTGTAAAGCAACACCATGGACATGTTAAAAAATAAGGTCTCTTAAGAATGTCTTATTTATTAATTAAAAATAAAATGCAGGTAAGGCACAGTGGCTCACACCTGTAATCCCAGCACTTTGGGAGGCTGAGGAAGGTGGATCACTTCAGGAGTTCGAGACCAGCCTACCCAACACGGTGAAACCCTGTCTCTACTAAAAATACAAAAAATTAGCTGGGCATGGTGGCACGTGCCTATAATCCCAGCTACTTGGGAGGCTGAGGCAGGAGAATCGCTTGAACCCAGGAGGCGGAGGATGCAGTGAGCCGAGTTTGTGCCACTGCATTCCAGCCTAAGTGACAGAGTGAGACTGTGTCTCACAAATAAATAAAATAAAATAAAGTGTAGTATGGTGAAAAGAACAAAGTTAAAGTCTGAACATCTTACTTCTGGTTCAAATCACTAACCTTGGGCAAATCATTTAACTTCTCTACGCCTTTAGTCATCTATCAATGGAGATAATTTTATTAACATGTGATAAGCATTATAAAGCACCCTAGCATTTAAAAATGTTTAGTAAACATTTGCTGTGTTTTTGTTAATGAAGACTAGAAGTCTTTGTAATAGATGTTAGTTTAAAAAACACTTCAGAAACAATATCACATTTGATTTTCACAACTCCCCCAAGTTGGGTAGTACTACCCTAAAAAGTGAAGCAGAGAGGTTAGAAGACTTCTTCTAAATCACATAATCGGTGGCCAAATTATAAAGAATATCCACATCTTCAGGGTCTCCAGTCCAGCCTTCAGTCTAACACCATATTACATAAAATATTCAATGTCCTTACAACATTAAAATTACTTACAAATTATCTACAAGTTCAGCTCATAAACCGTTTTATCAGTCTGGCTTTAATAAAACATATAAAACCTTCCTTGCTTTCATTGCATGAATCACCCTGCATGCCCTCAATAGTAACTAAATCTATCAAGTTTACTGCTAATGTTGTATACTTACAAAATGATAATACAAAGTCTAAGTTCCCATTTATTGCTTCGCTTCTCAATTCAGCTTGAGAAAACGTATCACTATTAGACAGACATCCATTTTCCTGGAGATAAAGCATATATCAATGAGAATACATCTCAGCTAACAATATTTTGATATGCCAAAGTTCCTGTCTTCCTGATTCTTTGACTCAACACATTCTCTGATTTTCTAGAAAAATACATAAGCTCAGAAATTGAATTTTAGCAAAAATTTAAAGATGACATTCCAGCATTCGAAATTAAATGCTCATCTTCAAATACAGATGATCTGATGCCTTTAGAGGGCCTTACTTCTGGGATAAGTTTACTACTGAGGATACTAGAACAATTCTCCCATTCAAGACAAAACAAAAATTCAATGGATTAACCTAAAATATTCTAGGGCATACAGTTTGGCCAGGATCAAATTTAATTTAATTTAACTCAGAGGCTCATCACTTGTCCCAACATCACTTGTTTAACAATTTAAATATATGAGTCAAAATTGAGCTCAAATACATTTATTGAATCATTTTATTATAGTATATTAAAAAAACCACCTAATCAGCAATAAGCAATGATAAAAAATAAATTATGGCATACCCATACAACGAAACAGCAAACATAAAATACATTTTGTGGAATTAAATACTGTTATGAAAAGGTATCCAACGAAAAAGACTTCATCATGACACAAATATGAGAGAAATGTAATTTTCCTTCAGGTCTCTAGTAGGCCAGAAACAGAGACTTTCAGGGGGAGTTTGAAAGTAATGAAGCCAAAGAGAAGTTTTTTGTTAAAAGGAAAATAAGAATGTTCTTTCTTTTTATTAAACTGTAGCCTCTGTCAAGTTAGGTGGGTAATAGGAACAGTATAATAAGAGTTGCCTGATAATATGAACAGTATACTTTTTTGCTAGAAGAGATTTCTCCAGCCTATTATACATCTGAAAGAATACACATGCTTAGCAATGACTATCTCAAGGAACTATGGACAGATTGTACAGCCCTACCACTTACTCGTATTCTCTAATTTATCAACAAACATTATGTAATTTCTGAAAACTGATGAAAAAATGTACTTTTTAATGTACAGCTGAAGACAAAAGGCATTATCAGGCCAGGCGCAGTGGCTCACACCTGTAATGCCAGCACTTTGGGAGGCCTAGGCAGGCTGATCACCTAAGATTAGGAGTTTGAGACCAGCCTGGCCAACATGGTGAAATCCCATCTCTACTAAAAATACAAAAATTAGCTGGGTGTGGTGGTGGGTGCTTGTAATCCCAGCTACTTGGGAGGCTGAGGCAGAAGAATCACTTGAACCCGGTAGGCAGAGGAGGTTGCAGTGAGCCCAGATTGCACCACTGCACTCTAGCCTGGGCGACAGAGCGAGACTCTGCCTCAAAAAAAAAAAAAAAAAGAAAAAAGAAAAAAAGAAAAAAGAAAAAAAAGCAGATCAATAATACTGTGGGTTCTATTAAGCACTTAACAGAGTAGTTGTTTTCAAGCCCAAAACACTCAATACTACTGAAATTCCAGCAATGAAGGTGAGACAGTTAAGATGAGAACGAAATGTAACCAAATTTGGGATAAGTTTCCAAATTAGATCTGCTGTTCCCTAAGTCACTAATGAGAAAGCCAAAGCAGTAACCAAGAAGACACTGGATCTGGGGGCTATATTTCTGCAAAGAGAACATCTGAAAAAGTAAGAATATGTGGGAAAGTTACTTTAAAAAAGTTTTTAACAGTAAAGTATGTATAGTACAGGCTCAACATACCCCACTAAGAACTTAGGGAAAGAGGTGAAGACACTGAAGATATAAACCCTAACACTTCAGAAGACTGTAATTATATAATTATTTTAATGAAAGAAACACTCTAACATTATTAGAAAAATCAAGGTATTATATGAATGACTGTATAGGAAACCTCTTTTAAACAACATGTTCCTTATTAAGTATTAGGTGCTCTGCCATCTTGTTCCTAATTGCAAAGCACTTTTTGTTTTGTTTCTGTAACTCATATATTCAGCGCTAAGCATTCTGTTTTGAAAGTGGAAAATGCAGCCTTTGCTAATCCAATGCACTGTCCCAATCAACATCTTCATGTGCCTCTTTATCAACAGCTTGCCTACTCTGGTAGGGACCAGAAGTATTTGGTAGGAAAACAAAGGTTTGGAGTTTTAAAAAAAAAAGAGAGAGAGAGAGAGAGACTAGTATATATACTATTAGTGCACACTTTATGAAAATTAATAGGGAAGTGAAAAATAATATTCAAAAAGTGAAAACTGAAGCAGGGTACAGTAACATGTGCCTATGATCCCAGCTACTCAGGAGGCTGAGACAGGATGATTGCTTAAGTCCAGAGTTCAAGACCAGCCTGGATAACGTACTGAAACCCCTGCTTCTTTAATAAAATAAAATAAAATCTAATTTATAAATGAAAATTTCAGGTGCATTTCAGGGCGGGATCAGGAGTTAATATTGTTTTAATTTTTCCCAATCTGGCATATTGTCTTTTTAATACACAAGAAAAAGGCTGCTTTGTCTTTTTGAGTTTTGACGCTATAAATGTTATACCAACTAATATTTTTTACAAAGCTTTAGAAAATTGTATGCAGGGCCGGGCGCGGTGGCTCACACCTATAATCCCAGCACTTGGAGAGGCCGAGGCAGGCGGATCACCGGAGGTCAGGAGTTCGAGTCCAGCCTGACCAACATGAGGAAACCCTGTCTCTATCAAAAATAGAAAATTAGCCAGGCATGGTGGCGCATCCTGTAATCCCAGCTACTCGGGAGGCTGAGGCAGAAGAATTGCTTGAACCCAGGAGGCAGAGGATGCAGTGAGCCCAGATTGTGCCACTGCACTCCCGCCTGGGCAACAAGAGGGAAACTCCGCCTCAAAAAAAAAAAATTGTACACAGATTTGACCATTTTGAGTCCTCAGTTCAATGACATTTTTGTGTGTGACTACTAAACATTAAGGAGGAAAGACACTCTCTTCAATTATTAAATTAAAACCACACTTGTACTCACCTGCAAAATGGCACGTGCTGACTTTATACTATTGAAGCATGGAATCACGTAACCTATATATGTTTCCTGATCAGGAGGTACTCCCAATTCTTGCATTACTTTCAGGACTTCAATTATACCTAACACATAAAATGTAGAAGCACAGAGATGAAGAACTTAGAACAAAGTTAGAAAAGATCAGTAAGTTCAGTTCAATTACTTTCTGAATCATAATGTAAGAAAATTACTCAGCAATTCGTTTGTCTAAAAGGCAGAAAAGCAACAGAACTGTGAGATATAATGATAAAAAAATTAACTCCTCCTTTCTTCATCCCCCTCTGTGAAACAGTGAATTTCAAGAAAGTATCCTTGAAATTATAAGCATAAAGAAACATAAAACAATTAACCAATGTGTCCAACGTTTCCGGCACCCCTAAAGTGATTATAATACAACATTGCTATTATAGAGCAATGATGGACTTGTACAAAAAAAACTTGGCCAGAATAAATGCTGCAAAGAGAAGTGAGTGGTTTCAAAACATGTCTTCAATTAAGTACTTACGTAAAAAGTTCCCTAATTGTTACTAACTTGATTTCATATTTTACAATGTAAGAATGAAAAATAGCAATTTATTCTAATGAATTATTGTCTAACTGTATTTAAAACTAACTTAAAAATCTAGTAAGTTGTTTCCCCCATTTCCCACTCACAAAAATCTCTTTTAATAACTTCTTACAAATTAAGTCATTTCATGTTTTCAGAGCTACAGCGAGTTTCAAATAGATCCAGTTAATTCTAGACAACTGTCAGATTACTCAAGTATCACCTAATTTGACAGAGGCTACAGTTTAATAAAAAGAAAGAACATTCTTATTTTTCCTTTTAAAAACTTACTTATCTTCGGCTTCATTACTTTCACACTATTAAAACTCCCCCTAAAAGTCCCTGTTTCTGGCCTACTAGAGACCTAAAGAAAAATTACATTTCTGGCCGGGCGCGGTGGCTCAAGCCTGTAATCCCAGCACTTTGGGAGGCCGAGACGGGAGGATCACGAGGTCAGGAGATCGAGACCATCCTGGCTAACACGATGAAACCCCGTCTCTACTAAAAAATACAAAAAAATAGCCGGGCGAGGTGGCAGGCGCCTATAGTCCCAGCTACTCGGGAGGCTGAGGCAGGAGAATGGCGTAAACCCAGGAGGTGGAGCTTGCAGTGAGCTGATATTCGGCCACTGCACTCCAGCCTGGGCAACAGAGCGAGACTCCGTCTCAAAAAAAAAAAAAAAAAAAATTACATTTCTATCAAATTTGTTACACGATTAACTCCAGTACAAATAATTGACAGTAAATTCCCACTAAGTACAGAAAGACACAGGCAAGTCTAACTACATTATAAATACCTGCACATTTCTTTTAGATAAAATTTAGATAATGAAAAAAAAAAAAACTAGGTATAATTTTTTTTAAATTTAGGTTATGAATCAGAATATTTTAACTTTAAACAGTTCATCATATATAAAATTACCTAATACTGGCCTAAAAACAAACAAATAGACCAATGCAATAGAACAAAGAATCTAAAAATAAACCCACGCACATATAATCAACTAATTTTGACACAGGCACCAATAAATGGTGTTGGCGCTGCAGGCAGTGGTGCACACCTATAGTTTTGGCTATTCAGGAGGCTGTTGCAGGACTGCTTGAGCCCAGGAGTTCAAGTCCAGCCTGGGCAACATAGCAAGATCCTGTCTTTTTTTTGAGACAGAATATTGCTCGGTCACCCAAGCTGGAGTGCAGTGGTGTGATCTCAGCTCACTATAACCTCCGCCTCCTGGGTTCAAGCAGTTGTCCTGCCTCAGCCTCCAGAGTAGCTGGGATTACAGGCACATGTCACCACGCCCAGCTAGTTTTTGTATTTCTAGTAGAGATGGGGTTTCATCATCTTGGTCAGGCTGGTCTGGAACTCCTGACCTCATGATCCTAGAGATGGGGTTTCACCATGTTGGTCAGGCTGGTCTTGAACTCCTGAATTCGTGATCCGCCCACCTCGGCCTCCCAAAGTGTTGGGATTACAGGCATGAGCCACTACACCCGGCCTGGACCCTTATCTTATACAATACACAAAAATCAACTCAAAATAGATTAAAGACTTAAACTTGAAACCACAAAACTCCTAGCAGAAAACACTGGTCTTGACAATGACTTTTTGGATTTGAGACCAAAGCGCAGACAACAAAAACAAAAACAGTGAAGTGGAACCACATGTAACTAAAAAGCTTCTGCACGGTAAAGGAAACAATAAAATGAAAAGGCGACCTATGGAATGGGAGAAAATATTCGCAAACCATGTATCTGATAAGGGGCTAATATCTAAAATACATAATAAGGAACTCAAACAATTCAATAGCAAAAAAAACAAAAAACAAAAAAAACCCAAATAATTCAATTAACAGATGGGCAAAGGATCTGAATACACATTTTTCCAAAGACATAAAAACGGCCAACAGTCTTATGAAAAGATGCTCAACATTACTAATCATCAGGGAAATGCAAATTTAAGCCACAGTGAAATATCACCTTATACCTGTCAGAATGGCTACTATCAAAGAGTCAAAAGCGATTACACAGTGGTGAGGATATATAGAAAGGGAACCCTGGTCTACTGCTGGTGGGAGAGTATGGAGAGTCCAGAAAAACTTAAAAGTAGAATTACCAACAATCCCACTTCTGAGCATATGTCCAAAGGAAACAAAATCATTATCTCAAAGAAACATTTGTTCATTCCAGCATTATTCACAGTACCCAAGATGTAGAAACATGCTGTCAACAGATAAAGAAAATGTGGCATATATACACATAGAGAATGGAGGATTATTCAGCCTTAAAAACAAAGAAAACCCTGTCATTTACAACATGAACGAACTTGAAATACATGCTAAGTGAAATAAGCCAGACACAGAAAGACAAATACTATGTGATCTCACTTATATATGGAATCTTTATTTATTTGTTTATTTTTGAGACAGAATCTCACACTGTCGCCCAGGCTGAAGAGCAGTGGCCCGATCTCGGCTCACTGCAAGCTCCACCTCCCGGGTTCACGCCATTCTCCTGCCTCAGTTTCCCGAGTAGCTGGGACTACAGGTGCCCGCCACCATGCCCAGCTCATTTTTTGTATTTTCAGTAGAGACAGGGTTTCACCATGTTAGCCAGGATGGTCTTGATCTCCTGACCTCGTGATCCTCCCGCCTTGGCTTCCCAAAGTGCTGGGATTACAGGCGTGAGCCACTGGGTACCGCTTTTTTTTTTTTTTTTTCCCCGAGATGGAGTCTCCCTCTGTCACCAGGCTGGAGTACAGTGGCGCGATCTCAGCTCACTGCAACCTCCGACTCCCGGGTTCTAGCAATTATCCAGCCTCAGCCTCCCAAGTAGCTGGGATTACAGGCGCCCACCACCACACCTGACTAATTTTTGTATTTTTAATAGAGATGGGATTTCACCATGTTGGCCAGGATGGTCTCGATCTCCTGACCTCAGGTGATCCACCTGCCTTGGCCTCCCAAAGTGCTGGGATTACAGGCATGAGCCACAGCACCTGGCCTCTACGGAATCTATTTAAAAAAAAAAGTTGAACTGTTATGGGACTGGGGGGTGAGTGAAAAGGTATGGTGGTCAATAGGTATAAATTTTCAGTTATATGGTAAGTAAGTTCTGGACACAATGTACTGAATACTTGATTTTTGCTGAGAGAGTAGATCTCAAGTGTTCTTGCCACAATATTTTTTTTTTTGAGACAGAGTTTCACTCTTATTGCCCAAGCTGGAGTGCAACGGTACGATCTCAACTCACAGCAACCTCCACATCCCGGGTTCAAACAATTCTTCTGCCTCAGCCTCCTGAGTAGCTGGGACTACAGGCGCATGCCACCATGCCAAGTAATTTTTGTATTTTTACTAGAAACGAGGTTTCACTGTGTTGGCCAGGCTGGTCTTAAACTCCTGACCTTGTGATCTGCCTGCCTCTGCCTCCAAAAGTGCTGGGATTACAGGCATGAGCCAATACACCCAGCCAATACAAAATTTTTAAAAATATAACTAGCTCAACAACAAAAAAAAAAAAAGAGAGAGAAGGGCTGGGCGCAGTGGCTCACACCTGTAATCCCAGCACTTTGGGAGCCCAAGGCAGGTGGATCACCTGAGGTCAGGAGTTCGAGATCAGCCTGGCCAACATGGCGAAACCCCATCTCTACTAAAAATACAAAAATTAGCTGGGTGTGGTGGCACACGCCTGTAATCCCAGCTACTAAAGAGGCTGAAGCAGGAGAACTGCTTGAACCCAGGGGGCGGAGGTTGCAGTGAGCCGAGATCACACCACTGCACTCCAGCCTGGGCAACAGAGCCTATGTAACCAGCTGAGGTGATGGATATGTTAGCTTGACTGTGGTAATGATTTCACAATGTGCACATATATCAAAATGTAGCCAGGTGAGGTGGCTCATGCTTGTAATCTCAGCACTTTGGGAAGCCAAGGCGGGAGGACTGCTTGAGCCCAGGAATTTGAGACCAGCCTAGGCAGCACAGGGAGACCCCCGTTTCTACCAAAAAAAATTTTTTGAAGTAGCCAGGCCTGGTAATATGTGCCTGTGGTCCCACTGAGGCTGAGGTGGGAAAATCTCGAGCCTGGGAGGTCAAGGCTGACAGTGTGAGACACTGTCTCCAAAAAGTCACGTCATTTATCAGATAGACAGATGACTGATTGATAGATAGATGATTGTTGATAGAAAGATAGACAGATGTAGATTTAGCTACACAATTATTTATCATTCATACCTCAGTAAAGTTGGCTGGGAAGAATAAATAAATAACCTAATATCTTCAAATCTTAGAGATTTAAATGTATTTTTCAAGATGTAAAAATAATGTTTTTAATTAGCCAGGCGTGGTGGCAGGCACCTATAATCCCAGCTACTGGGGAGGCTGAGGCAGGAGTATTGCTTGAACCTGGGAGGCAAACGTTACAGTGAGCCAGTATCACGCCACCACACTCCAGCCTGGGCAACAGAGTAAGACTCGGTCTCAATAATAATAATAATAATAATAATAACAACAACAAACAACAAACAATTTTTTTAAAACAACAACAACAATAATTTTTTTAAAATCCCTAAACAAAGCATGTGCTTACTGAAATATAAGAGAACATGCATACACAGTTGGTCCACACTGCACACAGAGGCCTAACAATACTTGTAAGTGAAATTTAAACTATTCCTCTAATAATTCACTGGGTATCATCACTAACAACCTTAGTAACTACCATAAAAGATGGCAAATTCCATTGTGCTCTTCTTTATATGAAAAGATTACTAAGCACCTGACATGAGGACATAGCTAAGTTGCTTTTGAATTCCTAGTAACAGATTTGTGTTAATCTAATGTCCTCAGTGTTCTTTCTGACCAGTAATAATTGTTTCCAGGACAATTATTATTTACTTAAACAGCTAAGTTGCTGGTGAGATACTCTGGTGAAGTGACAAAAAAAAAAGGGCTTTGGACTTTAAAGACCCAACTCTCCCCCTTGGTGCTGGTACTTAATGGCAATGTAAATCTAAGCAAGTCGCAGCACATGTCTGAGCCATAATTTCATAGCTTACACACTAGAAATGGAAATATGCCAGGAACTGTGCTTCTAGACACTTTTACACATATTGCTTTGCTAAATCTTTCTAACTACCATCCATGGACTATGCAAGGCAATATGTGTCAAGGCACTTAATGAATAATTTTCTGACCTATAAAAGTCTATGCCAGACCGGGCGCGGTGGCTCACGCCTGTAATCCCAGCACTTTGGGAGGCCGAGGCAGGCAGATCATAAGGTCAGGAGATCAAGACCATCCTGGCTAACAAGGTGAAACCCCGTCTCTACTAAAAACATAAAAAATTAGCCAGGTGTGGTGGCAGGTGCCTATAGTCCCAGCTACTCGGGAGGCTGAGACAGGAGAATGGTGTGAATCCGGGAGGCGGAGCTTGCAGTGAGCGGAGCTTGCGCCACTGCACTCCAGCCTGGGCGACAGAGCGAGACTCCGTCTCAAAAAAAAAAAAAAAAAAAGAGTCTACGCCTATTGAATGGATGGAAGTTCTAAGAACTGAAATATTATTCATAGGCATGGAAGAAGTTCTTGTGATCTAAATTCTTAGGGCAAGATTGAGGACAACAGAACTATAACATTCTGGAAAAAAAGAATTTCAATATTACCACTTAGCTTAGATCAGTATGTCAAACTCCAAGGTTTCAAAATCAGGGTGTGTGTGTGCCTCTCTATATAAAGAAAGCTGAAATGCCTTTAGAAATCAACTCATCAACTGAAATAAGCTAGAACCAGAAAGACAATACTGTCTCACTTATATGTGGAACAAAAACAGTCGAAAACTCACAGAAACAGAAAGTAGGACAGCAGTTGCCAGGGACTAGGGTGAGAGAGATATTGGTCAAAGGGCACGAACTTTCTGCTAATGAGATGAGTAAGTTCGAGGATCTAATGTACAGCATGGTGGCTACTGTTATTAATACTGTATTGTTTACTTGAAATTGGTAAAAGAACAGATTTTAAGTGTCTTCACCACACTCATGCACACAACAGGCACACACATAAATGGTTAACTATGGGTGTTACATGTTTATGGTTGTTAATTAACTTGACTATGGTAATCAGGACAGGATGTACCTGTACATAAAATCATTACATTGTATACCCTGAATATATACAGTTTGTGTCAATTTTTTAAAGTGGGGGAAAGAAAGCCAATGAATCTTCTAACAAAAGTATAAGGTAATTTCTCCAAGATCACAAGCAGAACTTGAATAAGAAACCAAGTCTCTTAATTGCTGGCAGGTGCTTGTTATACTACAAAAAATGCTAAAGCCTACATGTTTTTCCTGGAATCAGAAGGAACTGGGATCAAGTCCTTGTTCTGCCACCACAAAGAATGATTTTCAGAGGCTCCTTGCTGGCAATACAGGAATGATGTTAATAAAGCGGCCCACTTAACTCTCAGGGTGGTCACTAAAATTAAAGGAAAAAATATGTGCGGAATCCTAAAACTACTAAATAACTGTGTGTGAGGGGTGTTTTTGTTTTTGTTTTGTTGTTTTTTGAGACAGCGTCTCACTCTGTCACCCAGGCTAGACTGCAGTGGCAGCGATCAAGGCTCAATGAAGCCCCGACCTCCTAAGCTCTAGCAATCCTCCCACTCCAGCCTCCCAAGCAGCTAGGACTACAGGAGTATACCGCCTTGCTCGGCTAATTTTTCTACTTTTTATAGAGACAGGATTTTGCCAAGTTGCCAAGGCTGGTCTCAAAATCCTGGGCTCAAATGATCCCCCTACCTCAGCCTCCCAAAGTGCTGGGATTACACGCGTAAGCCACCACACCCAGCCTAAATAAAGGTTAATAGTAGCAATAATGACTTAATTTTTTTTAGCTGTATCAAAATACTGTAATAATACATAATACTGAAAAGTTTCTCGGATGATAGATTTTCCAATGTTTGAAAACTGGCCACCAAATTGACTGCAGCTACAAGATTCTTATTCTTATATGAAACCCTTCACACCATCTTCTAAGCCTCAAACATGTTTCATTCTCTTAATTCTTCATTTTTCCAATAACATTTATCAGGAGGAGGAGCACATTTTGCTCATTTAGATTATCTATGTTGCTGGCACTTTTAACTTACATATCTTTCTAACTGAAACTAAAGCATGCTCAAGAAAACCAGGGATCACACCTTCTGCTCAGGTAAGTTCAATCACTCCCTCAGGAAGCCTGAGGGAGCAGACAAAGAAAGATATTCTGTTCAGTAACCATAGTCAGATGGGAGGAGAGAAGCACTTATGAATAAGAAGGAAAACAGTGACTGATCTATCTGAATAAATTCTAATAAAAAATACAATTCACATTTCTTTTCAAAATAAGAAGACTAAAATAATCTTATATTAACCTATAGATTCCAAACCTCTGTGAACTTAGAAAATCTAAACTAAGACTAAATAATCTAATAAAAATATTTAAATACAGTCAGAAGAAAGTTTATCAATCTAGAGGAAAGTCTCCATTTAAAAAGTTCTGTGAGAATTATAACAGCTCACAAACTATCAGGAATGATACATGATTTGACTGAGTAACTTTCACCGACTGTGACTGTTTCACTCTACAGGATTTTACACTATACCCAAGGCATTCACTTTATTAGGAGGCAATTGCTTCCTCTTTGAAAAGTAAGTTCCGCCAAGAGTGGTGGCTCACGCCTATAATCCCAGCATTTTGGGAGGCCAAGGCGGGTGGATCACATGAGGTCAGGAGTTGGGGACCAGCCTGGCCAACATGGTGAAACGGCATCTCTACCAAAAACACAAAAAATTAGCTGGGTGCGGTGGCGCATGCCTGCAATCCCAGCTACTCGGGAGGCTGAGGCAGGAGAATCGCTTGAACCTGGGAGGCGGAGGCTGCAGTGAGCCAAGGTAGTGCCACTGTACTCCAGCCTGGGCAACAAGAGTGAAACTCTGTCTCAAAAATAAGTTCCTTCTATTCAGCCACTTCACTCAACTGGCATTTGGGCTTTCTGATCAGCCCTTCTTTATGTATTTTACTCCTTTCACATTCTTATTTTTATGTTTTCTAAATACACCCAGGGATATAGATCCAAATTCATTCTAGGTTATTTCCTGAAAGTCAGGCCAACTGGCTAGAGATGCATTATTCTAAGTGATAACTTTTCACTTGTGCCACAGAGATAAATGCTAGTAAGCCAGGAGGAAGTAATTATAAATATCTTTCTTGGAGGTTGGTGATGGCTAAATCTGCAGCCAGAAAAATTTCAACAGAAACTTGATTATACAGGGCACATGCCCTCAGGACCTCCTGAGGCTGTGTCACAGGAAAAAAAAAAAAAAAGAAAGGAAGAAAGAAAAAAAATATATATATATATTTTTTTAAAAAAAGAAACTTGATTATCCTATTGTTGAAAACTCTTGGTTCCACTTTATCTGATGCCCAAATATCTTTCTTTGATTTTCTGAAGAGTTTTATTTATTCCTTAGGAAACATGGCACAGCCTCCATCACTGCAGTCACTTTCTTCTTTGATTTCTACCATTTTATATATGATCTTCACTGGACAAAGAACAAGTTCATTGCACTAATAAGAATGTTACTTTCTTACCTTACACTAAAGAAACTATAAAGAATACATACAGCCATTTCCCTGTTACATAAAAGTAGACTGCAGAATATATACTTTACTATCTTTCAGGACCTTCTACAAAGGAGAATATATTGTTACATACTGTTTTTAAAAATTATAAAACTGACAACCTCTTGCACTCTCAGAACACATAGAATATAAAAGCATAAACTTTTATATTTTTTCAGACAAAACCTTTATCAATTAAAAAATTCACTATCTCTTTTAGCAACATTCTTTG
The DNA here is from genome assembly GCF_043159975.1 of Macaca nemestrina. Lineage (NCBI taxonomy): Eukaryota > Metazoa > Chordata > Mammalia > Primates > Cercopithecidae > Macaca > Macaca nemestrina. Next base: position 44,093,970 of record NC_092137.1, read on the forward strand.
TGTAAAAACTGGCAACTAATTTTTAAACAGTAGCTAAGAATTTTTAGAAAATAAACAGTATAAAACTTACAAAAATTGAATATGGAAGGGTTATAGTATAAAAAAGGATATTTTAAAAGAAGGACAGAAATCCTCTGTTCTAATCCCAGCCTAAAGACAGCTAGATGTGGAAGCTAAGGTCCGTCACTGAATGTCTATGTGGCCCTCAGTTCCTTCCTTCATGTAATGTGAGCTTTCAATATGGCACACCTTTAAAATCTAAATTCTGAGATTCTAAGAAAAGACAGATTTGAGATAAAGCCCATTTTCTACTATTTCAACTGCTACAACCATAGAAAGAAACTACCTAGCTCTTTTATGTTTACTAAGTAGTAAAAATGTAGTAACCAATTCAACTGTGACATGGTTGCAAAAGGAGATTAACCTGATGAACAAACATTTCAACTGGTACCAAAAGAATTTTCATACTTGTGTAAAGGTGGACAATACCAACATGCCCAAAGAGTTTGATGGAATGATGTAAACTTTCTGTGGTTCCAAAACACCGGGTGATAGGTTACCTTTTGGAGCTTTCAGACTGGAGGATATACAAAGAGTTAATCAAACTAGCATATTGTTTTCACAGAAATTTTTCTAAAAAGGATTTAGAGACTTTTATAGCCAGAAACAATTAGGGAATACTTGTTTCACTATTTCCTTTAAACCAGAAGACGGCTGTATATTTAAAATAAAATTGCAATATGAAAGTCTGCTAAAAGCACTTTTTTTGTTGTTTGTGCATTTTGTTTGTCACCCAATGTCACACTAACAATTCTGCATCTCATTCCAAAGCACATTATACTTAGAGATAAAATGAAAAAGACCATTTTTTGTTTCCCCAAGGGGAAAGTACTTCTGTTAAAAGCATCTTTTTATGAGACTATTCTTTCTGAATTACCAATAATGCAAACCAAAGAATTAGATACTGTACTCTGAAATTTAATATTTGTTCAATTCTTATTCATATCCTATAGTCATCCCATGTGTACAAGGGAAAAGTATGATAAATGCTTAAACGTACTTAAGAACCTGAAAGATTGAACATTTTTGTCCTTCAATCAGCAGGCTGTCAGGTCATGAGTACTCATTTTACAATAAAAGTTTTCCTGCCTTTCCTATTATTCTAACTAAGCTCAGTTAAAAAGAAATAGATTGGCCCACAAAGAAAATGGCCACACTTTTTGTTTTCATGAACCTGATTGTATATACAACTTTATCTTTATTAAAGGTAGACAATCCGATTTCAAACATTATATATAAAATCAAGAACTAAAGAGTTTTTTTAAGAACTTGAAAATAATGAACTGCTTAGAACTACATTCGTAAGTTTGAATATCAGGATCAGAGATGAAATAAGAAATGAAATTAACGAAATTCGGATGAAAGAAATCCATCATGTTTTGTTTTTTTAAATGCTTACACATAATACTTCATGGCGACTTAAAACAATTCCGTTTTCTCATAATACTCAGGAATAAGTATGCTTTTCCAAAGAATCCAATTAGATGTGCGTGCAAACTGTCATACTGGGAACCATTACAAACCAGTAAAAAGCACAATCTAACCTTGAACATTTTTTTCCTTCTGATGTCCAACTAGCAATGGCCAGAAATAGTGAGTTCTGATAGGAAAACCTTCCTCCTTCACAGCCTTCATTAGGGCTTTTGCCAAATCTGAAAGAGATATCATAAAATATCACAAAGCTACCTCAGCAAAACTTCCTTACATTGGCTTTAACTTTAAGAATGTAGGCCGGGCGCGGTGGCTCAAGCCTGTAATCCCAGCACTTTGGGAGGCCGAGGCGGGCGGATCACAAGGTCAGGAGATTGAGACCACAGTGAAACCCCGTCTCTACTAAAAATACAAAAAATTAGCCGGGCGCGGTGGCGGGCGCCTGTAGTCCTAGCTACTCAGGTGGCTGAGGCAGGAGAATGGCGTGAACCCAGGAGGCGGAGCTTGCAGTGAGCCGAGATCGCGCCACTGCACTCCAGCCTGGGCAACAGCGTGAGACTCCGTCTCAAAAAAAAAAAAAAAAAAAAAAAAAAAAAAGAATGTAGTACCAGTTTTTTTGGCAAGTAAAGCACAATGGAGGGTGAACTGCAGAGGAAAGGAGTGCATCTGGATTTCCTTTAACTTCTTACAGTAGTCTGTTAGCTTCTCCACAGGCTGTGGGAAAAAAGTCACCACATTAGCTGGATTGGCAAACATCTTACCGTTTGAACTGCTGCAAATATTCTATCACTTCTTGAGATGAGCAGTTTAAATCCCGCACTTTTTCTACCCAAAAATCTTGCAACACAAGAACAAGGTTGTTATAATGTTCACAACTGGTCTAATCTCATAAATATTCCTATATTTTAAAGAATCTTATTTCACTGCCAATTATATTGTCTACAAAGTAAAAGTGGACAGAGTACCGTATTCATAGTCACACAGTGTCGTAAAAAGAAACTGCCAAAGTCACTTATGCCATCTTCCTTTGATATAGGGCATGCTAGTAAAATTTGCAAAGCTACATCTTCCAATTTTTCAGTGACTAAAAGTAAAATGAGGTTCATTGCATCTGGGAAGAAAACAAAGACATCTTTTGTTAGTAAACTGAACAATGTTTTTACACTGCAACCAATGTTCCGATACTAAAGACAAAATAAGAATTGCAAACATCAAAAGCATATATCTGCCTAAATAACAATAAAACAGTTGCAAATCAAATCATCACCATGTATTCATTAACTCATGTTTTTGGGCTTATTTAACTGACTTTAAGAGTTCTATGTTCAACTCCCACAATGCCCATTGTTAGAAAATGTCCTTTCCATCATATAAGAACAGCAATTCAGATTTTTATAAAAATCATGTAAATAGATTTTTTAAAAACTACCTGGAATATATCTTCTTTCACATGTAACTTTTTCCAAAATTTCTGAGACATACTGAGGATACCCAGCTTTACTGAAGCTAAAAATAATTTGGAATAAATCACGGTCCATAAGGTGAAGCTCGGACTTCTCGACCTTCTCCAGAGTCTATAGAGAGTTCCAGAAATTAGAAGACCAAGTTAGAGTGTTTTTATTTAAGTATTAAAGTTAAATAAATTAAAATATCCAGATTCAAAACAGTAGGGAAAAACACCACCTAAAGCTTTAGGACTTCTTTTAAAACATAAGAAATACTCGGCCAGGTGTGGTGGTTCACGCCTGTAATCCCAGCACTTTGGAAGGCCGAGGAGGGTGGATCACGAAGTCAGGAGATGGAGACCACGGTGAAACCCTGCCTCTACTAAAAATACAAAAAATTGGCCAGGCCTGGTGGCGGGTGCCTGGAGTCCCAGCTACTCGGAGAGGCTGAGGCAGAAGAATGGCGTGAACCTGTGAGGTGGAGCTTGCAGTGAGCCGAGATTGCGCCACTGCACTCCAGCCTGGGCGACAGAGCAAGACTCCATCTCAAAAAAAATAAAAATAAAAATAAATAAAAAGGAAATACTCTACTTCAACAGTAACTGTTATATTATCAGCACCAAGATACTGAACTATAATAATTCTCCATAAATACTACTCTCTGCAAGGAAACATCTTTGAAAACAGGTATAAACTACACTTTGCTGCCTCATATAAAACATAACACAAGTTTTTACAAATGATTTTAAAGTATGTTTATTTAGACATAAGTCATACCTGCTTAACATGGTCAATGTCGCCCTTCTCAGCATATGCATTCAATAATGCGAGGTATGTGTCTGGACCAGGCTCAATTCCAGCCTCTCTCATCACTGTGAGAATGTTTTCTGCATTCTGCATATCACTACAAGTTAATCCAAAAAACAGATTACTTGCCAAATGTAATATAGTTATTCAAACTAAAACATACGCTTATTAAAATCAAAAATGCTAAGTATCATTTGGAATTATGATGTCAGAAAACAAATGTATATTAAACTGGATATATGTTTCTCAAATAAAGATCATAAACATCTGATCCCTCATTAAGAAAAATAATAATTACGCAGACATTAAATAACATATACCCTCTTACATTATACAGGTTATGACTCAGACTTAACTTACAAGGTAACAATAACGTTTAGTAAATTACTCTTCAAAAATAAAAATATTTTCCAGAGCAGTTACTTCAGATCAAGCCCAGTTTCTTTTTTCTTTTCTTTTCTTTTTTTTTGAGATGGAGTCTTGCTCTGTCTCCCAGGCTGGAGTGCAATGGCACGATCTCGGCCCACTGCAATCTCTGCCTCCTGGGTTCAAACAATTCTCCTGCCTAAGAATCCCGAGTAGCTGGGATTACAGGCACCTGCCATCATGCCCAGCTAATTTTTATATTTTTGTAGAGACCAGGTTTCACCATGTTGGCCAGGCTGGTCTTGAACTCCTGACATCAGGTGATCTGCCCACCTCAGCCTCCCCAAAGTGCTGGGATTACAGGTGTGAGCCACCGCGCCCGGCCTATAGCCCAATTTCTAAAAATTCAAATAAAAGATTTGTGGAATAAATGTAAAAGCACGTTATAAAAATATTAGTATGCTCTACCTCATATACTACAGATTTTTTTTGAAGGGGTAGACAAACATATTTTAGGAGTAGACAAACATATTTTAGGAACTGTCTACAATAATTTTATCTAATTTAAACCCCACTTAACAAACAAAAAAGGAGTAAAATGACCACTTTAGCATCTCAGCCATCTATCACTTAAGAATCAAAACCTCAGGTTAAACATTACCCAGCTCTGGCATGCCCTGTCACAAGGGCACTGAATACTGCCTCTGTAACTGGGAGATCCTTAGTTTTCATAAATCCAAGAATCTTGCTGCAAAGGAAAAACGAAGACACTCATTGGAAGTATTTATCAAGAAAACTCTTTACAACATGTATAGAATTAGGTTAGGCCTTGAGTTACTTTTGTTTTTAAAATATAATAGTAACACACACTTGTTTTAGAAACCACCAAAAAAGAACTGATCCCTTTGATCCCCTTTCCACAAAATCCCACTCTTTAAAGTATCAATAGTCTTGAAGTACTCTTGATACAAATACTAGATTTTTAAAAATCTGATTTGTCTTACACTACTAATTACCCTTGTAAAAGCATAGTTTTGTAAGATTCATTTAGATAAAAATGAAATTATGTATTCTAATTTATCCCTTATTTTCCAAACCTTCCATTCATAAGTAGTAATAAATTTTACATAAGCAGAGAAATGGTGCAACTGATTTTCCATTAGTCAGTGGACTAAAGAGACTATTCCCAGTTTTATAAATGAATACAGCTTAAATAGCTAAGAACATTTCCCTTAGGAAATATTTAAAAAAAAAAAAAAAAGCTTTATAGCTCAACAACTTTATACCTCTCTCTAGTAAATCAAATTTTTAATTAAAACAGCAACTTTTACTTATCTTTTCTCTCTTACGCGATAATTTTATATTTTATGTAAGTCAGATTACCAGATTTGCTAGATTAAAACAGTTCTGAAACAATTTCCTTCATTAGGAAGAAGCTTTAAAACAAAGAGTGAACAGACATCTAGAGTTATAAAATGTACAAATTTGTTCACTTAAATATGTTCATACAGATCCATACCTGGCACCTTCAATATCTCCCGTATTACAGTAAGAAGCAATCAATCTCTGGTATGTCACCTGTCAATGAAAATGGGCCAGTTAATTTTACATATACTTTTTTTTCTGAGTAAAGAAAAAAAATGGTGGATGTGAAAATATATATTCACAATAGCAACTACTTACTCGATTTGGTTGAATGTTCGCTTCCTCCATTTTTGCCAGGAAATCAGTTGGTGAGAATTTATATTCATTTTGAAGATAGACTTTAAGTAAAGCATTATAGTGACTCACATCATACACAGCACCTACAAATGAAATTTAAAATCAATGTTTAGAAAAGCATTGAAAATCCTATGCTTTAAAGTGGAACTAAATTTAACAAACAAAAAGAGTAAAACTATCACTTCAGCATTTCACCCATCCATCTTTGCACTCAGACCTATCTACACAGATACTCTGTCACACAGAGCAAACTAAGCATGTAAGACAGTAATTACTGAATTATTGTATAGTCACAAGTAACTGCCTATTCAGATATTAAAAGGCCTCTTACTTAAGAAGTACAAAATTATCTTCCTGTTAGAAAACGCTGACAACACCCCTATATTTAAAAGTGACTGTAAGATTTTTCTATATAAAGCAGTCCTCACATTACAGACACACTGTGATGAATGGATTGTAACTTCAGTTCTTTCACACAGTAGGACTGTGCTGGCAATTCTGCCACTCAAAGCCTTCATTTGAAGGATGCATTCCATTTTCAGCTAATGAACATGATCCATGGTCTGCTCTTGTTAATGATCGGTATTCCAATGCCCTTTGTTTTCTTTGTATCCCTACTATTTAGGGCCACATCAAATAAGGTTACCACACATCCTTACTCTACTCAGTCATGACATCACAGTCCTTATATCAATTTTGTGGTAACATGACTCACTATATTTTCATGAATTTCACATCTTTATTCTCCTGCCTGTGACCATACAGGCCTACGGTCAGTATTTAGGGGTCAGATTATGAGATTTTAGGCAGCAGAGACCTGTTCCATTAAATTAATACACATTTTTATCTTAACAGATACGTTTCTTTCATACTTACTATGTTTCAGGCACTATGCTAAGTGTTCTACATATAGTGGCTCACTTAAACTTCACAACAACTTTGAGACACTACTATCACCCCCATCTTACAGATAGCTTAGATCTGTCAACAGCTCATTCTGTAATTTTGGACAAGTTACTTAAACTAAAAGATCTCTTGTATCTTTATAAATCTGTAAACAAGAGTCAAACTTGTGAAGTACAAGGTTTCTGGCAATATTAATTCACAAGTATGTATCAAATGCCATTATACACAAAGCATCATGCTACTGGCAAAGCAGGAAAATAAAGAAGCTATGGATTTAATCCTCATAAAGCATACACTTATATAGGAGAGACTATTTGTAAATAATTTTAAAATAATAACACATTGTCAATCTTTCTATGGAGGTATCAATATTATTACTGCTGTGTAATGCTTTTTTCTATTTTAGAATGTAACCTTTTCTGCATACATTTCTCCCAGTTCAATGACTTACTGACATATAGAAATTTCTAATTTTTAGAGATTGAATACTTTAGCTTTACTTTTCTGCTCCTTTTATACTTATAAAATCCTTTTCCATTCTGAAATTCAACATTTATTTATATATTTTTTAACTTAAAAAAAATCAACTTATCAAAATGTATTCTAGATGTATTCAAAACTGTGAAGGAAGAATCTGTCTTTATCCTATAGTTTTTTCACATAGGTCCTACACACTTTTTGAAGAACAGTTGTAAATATTTTATTTATTTGTGGCCATACTTTATTGGATTCTTGTATCCATTTTCTTTTATAACTAGAAGAGGTATGGATTCTTAAACATTTAGTAAGTCAGCTAATTACTGTGAGTTGATTTTCTGGGATTTTACAGATTAAACAATCACATCATCTAAAAATGATAATTTCTTGTACTGTTTCACATCTTATTTCATTGCATTATACATGATTGTTGTTGGTTTTAGATTTTTAACACATTAAAGAAGCATCCTTCTATATGTTAAGATTTTTTTAAATCAGGAATGAACATTAAATTTTATTAAACGATCTTTTTTCAAATTATTTTTTGAATATGTACTACACTACATGACTTAAAATTGAAAAGGTATAAAAAGGTAGAGTAAAACCTGTATCCAGTGTTCATCATCCTTCCAGAAATATTTTAATACTGTATACACATGCACATGTATGAACATTTTTCTTCAAAATACTATCATTCTATACATTCTGGTCTACACCTTAATTTTTATTTATACTCTGGAGAACACCCCCATTGGTATATAAAGAGCTTCTTCATTTCTTAAAACAGTTACACAGTAATCTATTTTATGGGTACTCCACAATTTATTTACCTAATCCCCTAGAGAGGAATATTTGAATCGGTTCCAATTTCTTACTACTACAAACAAGCTACAATGAAGAATATCCTTTTGCATCTATGAGTATATCTGTATCTAAATTCAAACAAATGGAACTGCTTGGTAAAATGGTATGTGCATTTATAACTTTGACAGACAAACTGGCTATTTTGTTCTTTTTATTTTTTAACTTACCATACTTGTAACACTTGTTATGAAAAATTATTTATTGTTAATGCCCCTAGATGTCACTATACCTCACCAAATAAATATTACCAAAAAATTATGAATCAAGTAGCCCTTCCATAAAGCTGAATTATACCATTTATGTAAACAAACATTTTTTTGCAAAAAGAAAAAATATCTACACCTTTTATACACATCATATATTTAAACAATCATACCTAATTTCTGAAGTTTGTCCCATATCCTATGAGCAAATTCTGTTCTCTCTTCAAGCTTTAGTTCAGGCAAGAGAGAACCACAGCTACGTAGTAGAAGCAAGGCGTGACTACTACCTGGGCCACCTGTGGAAAAAAGGTTAATGGATAACATTTAACATAGTAGCAATATCATATAGATAAATACCAAAATTTACACAGAAATCTATAAGCATGCAAAAATCTCCTGGCTCAAATTGAGAGTGTCCATAAATTAGAAAAATCCTATCCTAATGTACAATGTTACTAAGTTACAAGTCAAACTTTTAATATTAGTCTGCTTTCTTAAGAAATCTAAGTTATAAAATCTATATAATCTGCAAGACTGTATCAAACACAAAAATACAAAGAATCTAATTTATAGGCAGTGCTTGCTACAATTCAAAGGCTAAACTTCTCAGTATCTTATGAAAATAGTATAAAGGGCCAGGCGCAAATCCCAGCACTTTGGGAGGCTGAGGCGGGCAGATCACCTGAAGTCGGGAGTTTGAGACCAGCCTGATGAACATGGAGAAAACCTGTCTCTACTAGAAACATAAAATTAACTGGGCGAGATGGCACATGCCTGTAATCCTAGCTACTCGGGAGGCTGAGGCAGGAGAACTCTTGAACCCGTGAGGCGGAGGCTGCATTGAGCCATTGCACTCCAGCCTGGGCAATAAGAGCAAGACTCCATTTCAAAAAAGAAAAAAAGAAAGAAAGAAAATACTGTAAAGCAGTGTAATTATCATCCAGGAATAGAAAAGTTAGGTTCATAATCAGCTACAATATAAGCTTCCCTCTCCCTACATCTGTAAGCTTTATCTACATATCTCTGAAAGCTGACTTTAAAACAAAGCAAAAATAAACCACTTAGTGTGATTCCATTTATACAAAATATTTAGAGTAGTGCAAACCTACAGGGACAGAAAATAACTAGTGGTTGCCTAGGGCTGGAAGGGATGAGGAGTTGGGGAATTTCTTTTTGGGGTGATGAAAATGTTCCAAAATTTATTGTAGTGATGGATAAATAAATAAGTTAGAGAGAGAATGTGACACAGGTTCTTTAAATGTACGTAACAATAGTAATAATTGATACTTCTTTGGTATCTCTCATCATCAGATTCTATATCTACGCTTCTAAGTGTGTCTGAAACCCATGAATAGGCTTTAAGAAGCTACTGAATCCTCTTAAACTGCATGCAAAATTATGCATATGTTTGTGTGAGGTTTTGGGGGGTCGGGGACAGGGAGTGAAGGACCTATAGCTTCCATCAGGCATTAGTGACCCAAACAGATTTTTAGTAGCTAATTGAAAATGCAAGGAAAATAATGGAAATCTGTCATATGTGATCATCTTACAGAAACCTGACACTCTACAATGGAAGGTAAGAAAAATTAGTATCTTCCAAGAAACTTACTACTAAAAGTGACTCCATAAACTAGGAAAAGCAAAAAGGCAATTTTTATTTTCTGATTTGGAATAAATATCTAGACCAGGCATGGTGGCCCATGCCTGTAATCCCAGCACTTTGGGAGGCCAAGGCAGGTAGATCACGAGATCAGGAGTGCGAGACCAGCCTGGCCAACATGGTGAAACCCCGTCCCTATTAAAAAATACAAAAATTAGCTGGGCGTAGTGGCATGCGCTGGTAGTCCCAGCTACTTGGGAGGCTGAGGCAGGAGAGTTGCTTGAACCCGGGAGGCAGAAGTTGCAGTGAGCCGAGATTGTACCACTGTACTCCAGAATGGGCGACAGAGCGATACCCCATCTCAAAAAATAAACAAACAAACAAAAATTTTAAAATGTTTTAGTTACTCCAAACTTTGCCCAGATGAGCTGACAAGATAGAAATCACAATCATAACATAAATGACAATCAACAGAATATAACAAAGAAAATTAAAGTATCAAATAAGCTACTCTGTAACGAGCTTACCCTCAAACAAGTATTTATTTAGGTTGATGCAAAAGTAATTGCAGCCATTATGTTTAATGGCAAAAACTACAATTACTTTTGTACAACCTAATATTTAAGAGTTTTTTTGTTTTAAAGACAGATGTCTCTCTCTGTCACCCAGGCTGGAGTGCAGTGGTGTGATCTTAGCTAACTACAACCTCTGCCTTCTGGGTTCAAGTGATTCTCCTGCCTCAGCCTCCCACATAGCTGGGACTACAGGCACACGCCACCATACCTGGCTAATTTTTGTATCTTTAGTAGAGATGGGGTTTTGCCATGTTGACCAGGCGGGTGTCGAACTCTTGGCCTCAAGAGATCTACCTACCTCCCAAAGTGCTGGTATTACAGGCCTGAGCCACTGTGTCCACCCAAAGGTCAACTTTATGAACAGGAAATTTTGACATACCTGAGCGGCAGGTGTCATCAAAGACTTTTTGTAGAAGCATCTTTGGAATGCGGCCAGTTCTTCGAACAGAATTATCTAGTCTCATCAGAGCCCAATCAAAGTGATTGGCAATCCTTCTAGAAGAAAAAGTGGACTCCTCTTGAATATCCTTTTTTTCAGCAGCAATGACATACAGCCTGGCTGGGCTCAGTAGTCCTCTAAAAAATGAAACATAATTAATAATAGTTGCTATCTATTTAGGTCATTTTTTGAACAAAACTTACACAAATTTTTAAATTAGTTATTAAACACCTAAAATCACAGTACAATACCAAAAATAAAGGTATGAACTAATAGGAAAGAAAGTTTTAGCTTTTGCTTTAGATAAAATCATATATACACATACATAAATTATATGCACAGTAAATCTCCTGAATAATTGAGAGCATTTTGGTAATTTTGAACATGGAATCATTTCAAAATCAGATGGAAATACGGTGTGTTTTAAGTGTTTTTTAAATCTCTCTTAACCAAAACAAGGTAATGAAAGACGAAGCAGTTTATGCTGCAAAGCTCTTCTCACCTCTGTAAATAAGACGAAATCTAATATATATCCAAAATTTTTACAACTACCTTTAAGTTTTCTAGGTATAAGCTTACTATGAATTTAAAAGAAGACCAATGTCCAGGTTAAAACAAGGCAGTTTCTTTTTTTTTTTTTTTTTTTTTGAGACGGAGTCTCGCTCTGTCTCCCAGGCTGGAGTTGCAGTGCAGTGGCCGGATCTCAGCTCACTGCAAGCTCCGCCTTCCGGGTTCACGCCATTCTCCTGCCTCAGCCTCCCGAGTAGCTGGGACTACAGGCGCCGCCACCTCGCCCGGCTAGTTTTTTGTATTTTTTAGTAGAGACGGGGTTTCACCATGTTCACCAGGATGGTCTCGATCTCCTGACCTCGTGATCCACCCGTCTCGGCCTCCCAAAGTGCTGGGATTACAGGCTTGAGCCACCGCGCCCGGCCTTTTTTTTTTTAAAGGATAATTTAGGCCCAAATAATTTCTAATCTGTCTAAATAAAGTTGAAACACTTTAGAGTGATAATACTCTTAATTCTTATTTGCTGTGCAACTGTCAAAATGTTAGCTGTATTCTTTCCTAATTACTTAAAACAACTGCCACCAAAAATAAATAAAGTGCTAAACATCGTTAATTTTAAGGAAGCCAGAAGGGAAAGAAAATGATTACAAATTAGGTACGGTCAGAATTGTACATTATGTGTTTATAAAGATCAAGCAATCTTCAAACCATTCACTATTTTAGTAATGGAGTCGAATATGCAAGTCAAATGCTCTCTAACATGAAATCTGAGGGATTCTATGCTGTACCGTTTTTTTTAAATAAACACAATTTTTTACAGAGACTGACTAGGAACAAAAAAACCACAATTTTTTAGAGTATTTTTAGGTTTACAGAAAAATTGTGCATTAAGTAGAGTTCCCATATATTTTCTTCTCTAGGCTATTCTAGGTAAAAATATAAGCTGTACCTGATTTAAAAGTATCAGATAAAAAATAATTCTTACGTGTGAAGGAAAACTTATCAATCTGAGTTGAATTTAAAAATGCTTTCTCTGTATTTAAACATCACTTTTAACAAGTGATTTCTAATTCTCAGTGGTTTACATATTTGTTGCCAATATCTTAGTTACAGCAGCCACTAAATACATTACACACTAAGTATATAATAACTAAGTATAATATAATCACATTTTTCAGACATACACATTTTCATCACAACGGTGACTTTAAAAATAAAACTTACATTTCTGTCCTATGTTATTAATCTGAAAAAAACCAGTCACAAATTGAATATCAAGTATGTGATGTTTTATTAAAGGAAGCTATACTAGAAGTTTCACCTCAAGGTTATATAAAACGAGGCTGTAATTGATACTAAACTAGAAATTCTACCACTGTGATCTGGGAGAAATCATGACTCTAAACATTAGTGATTCCACCATCTAGGTGGAAAATAATGGAAAAAATCAGGATACTGACTAAATAAGACAATGTCTTATTTTTGTAAGACCAATGATCAGCACATTGTAGATGGCTAATAGACTCAAGTTTGTTAAACGAGCTGAATTTTAACCTACAAACCACAGAAGATATACTCTTAAACAAAATATGTATCCCTTACTTCCAAAAGGCATTTATCTGGTTGCTATATCAGTTGTTACTAAACTATCCCCTTCTTAATGTTCGACAAGCACAAAGTGACATTATTTTTCAATTACCCAGGACGTGACAGTTTGGAGGAGTATGCAATAATATTATTCAACAACAAAAGCTGATTAATAGAAATTTCAAAATTGTGACGTCTATTTGCCAAAGTTTTTTACACAACGCGAATCTGATAAACTGTTAAAGAGCAAAAATAAAACTTCCGCTACAGGATATTTTTTAAATTTAAGAGGAGACAAACTCAAATTTCAGGAAGAAAACAGATATTTATAAACCAGCACATTGTTCTGAACATTCTAGGCAAATTTTTCTGATACACATGTCTTTACTGCAGCCGAGACTCCTTCACAGAAGCGTGTTTGGCTTTTTAGTTAAGTAGAAACATGAATCTGTTATAAAATAAACTGGGGTAGAGGAAGGATTACATATTTAACCAAAGAAGTCTTGACTCTTCAGTTATATGGTCCAGAACTGATTTTTAAATGTACTCTAATACATCCTGGAAACAAGAGTTTCACAGCCTGGAGCAATGCGCATGTCGTGACAGACAAGAAAGAACAGAACAAGTCCAGGGGTGAAGGTGGGCCCTGCAAGAAGATCACACCCACCAGGCTTGCACGAGCTGGAGCACAATGCCTCCAAATGCTAAGCACCAAAATTGACATAACCACGTAAGGGGAAATCATTGGATCATCTCATCCAAGTATCATACTGGCTCCTTTCCACTTCTTAAATGTCTCAGGTTCCCTTCACAGACTCCAGCTCCTACCACTAATATTCAAATTACCCATAAATGTTTTCTTGTAAAATCTGCCATTTAAAGTTATTATCTCTCAGCTTTTTTTAAAAAAATTAAGGTGGGTTTTTTTTTTTTTTAGCTCTTTAATAGAAACTATCTTACAGTTGAGTGTCCATTTAAAAAAATATATATATATGTAAAAAAAATAAAACGGACCAGATTATCCTACTAAGCAGGCTTCCGTGGGACCCTCCCCCCTACTTTTAAGCCTGTACCATTTAAAAAAAAACAAAACAAAACACCATTTTTTGATAAGCAGAGACTGACTAGAAAAAACCCAACTTTTTAGAGTGTTTTTAGGTTTACAGAAAAATTGTACAGAAAGAAGAGTTCCCATATACTTTCTTCTCCCTCCTGTTTCCCCTAGTAACATTTTGCTTTAGTGTGGTATACTTGTTACAAATGATGAACCAATATTGATACATTATCCATCAACCAAGGTCCATAATTTACATTAGAGTTCACTGTGTGCATACATGTTTTGACAAACATATGACATGATACCTTCACAGTATCACATGAAATAATTTCACCGCCTTAAAAATGCCCCGTGCTCTCTATTCATTCCTTCCACCCTCTTTCCAAACCCCTGGCAACCACTGATTTTTACCTGTCTCCAGTTTTGCCTTTTCTAGAATGTCATATGGTTGTATCATACAGCATGCTGCCTTTTCAGATTGGCTTCTTTCACCTAGCAACAAACATTTACGGTTCCTCCATGTCTTTTCACAGCATGACAGCGCACTTCTTTTCATTGTTGAATAATGCTCTTTTGTACAGATATACATAATTTGTTTACCCATTTGCCTACTGAAGGACATCCTGGTCGCTTCCAATTTTTTGACAATTATGAATAAAGCTGCTATAAGCATTTGTGTGAAGGTTTTGGTATGGACATAAATTTTGAACTCATTTGGGTAAATACCTCTACATTTAGCTTTGTAAGAAACTACCAAACTATCTTCCAAAATAGCTATACCATTTTGCTTTCCTACTAGCAATAAATGAGAGTTCCTGTTGTCCTACATCCTTGCCAGTATTTGGGGTTTTCGATGTTTTGCTGGATTGTTGCCATTCTGATAGTGGTATCTCATTGTCGTTTTAATTTATATTTCTCTGTGACATAAGCTGTTGAACATCTTTTCATATGCTTATTTGCCATCTATATGTCTTTTCTGGTGAAGTATTTTCTGCCAATTTTTACTTATTTATTTTGAGATGGAGTCTTGCTCTGTCCCCCAGGCTGGAGTGCAGTGGTGCTATCTCAGGTCACTGCAACCTCTGCCTCAGGATTCAATCGATTCTCCTGCCTCAGCCTCCTGAGTAGCTGGGATTACAGGCACACACCACCATGCCCAACTAATTTTTATATTTTTCATAGAGACGGGGTTTTATCATGTTGTCCAGGCTGGTCTCAAACTCCTGGCCTCAAGCAATCTGCCCACCTTGGCCTCCCAAAGTGCTGGGATTACAGGCATGAGCCACCATGCCCAGGCCATACACCTTCTTAAAACTCTTCTCTCCCCTTTTTTTCTTCTTCACTGATAATCAGTTTAGTGTCACTTTAGAGCTATGAAGAGTTTAAAGGGAGATACTGGTAGAAGATAGAAGAGGCATTATTAATAGCTAATGTTTATCATGTGCTTAATTTTTGCTGGGTATGAGAAAATTATAACTTACAAATGAAAAAAATGAAGCAACTTGCCCAAAGTCATCACAGTTAAAACTAATGATAGGGCCAGGGTTAGCACTCAGACGGTCTCATTCTGAAATGAACTCAATGTGGCAAAAGGGCATCAAAGAAACTAATCTGGCTGCAATGGGGTGTTCACACCAGAAAGTGGTAAAAAATTAAACCTAGACAGTGAGTGAGACTAGATAATGGAAAGTCTCCAGTGGCAGATAAATAAGGGATTTGGATTTTATGACATACTTGTAAAGCTTTCATAGAGTTGCTTTCATAGAGTTGCTCTCTCAACTTACTTTGTTGCACTATAATGTGGAAATATGGGGAGCTCAAATTCATCTCTTATGTTTTCACCAATCCCTAATTTAACTATTCCACTTGGGTTTTCTTTAGCCTGTTGATACACTGGATCATGTGAATTGATTTTCAAATGCTGAACCAGCCTTGCACACTTGGAATAAATCCCACTTGATCAAGGTACATAATTCTTTTTATATACTGCTGGAGCCTCCTGAGTGTAAATGTAGCCAAAATTCAAAAAGATAATGCCTCCTTTTAAAAATGGTTGATATTCCCTTCAAATTTCTCCACTGCAACCAACTATTCCACTAATAAATTGTTCCCTCAAACTCAAAATCTTAGACTAATTATTTTATTGGGCAAACTCAGCCTTTACATCCCATCTATTGAGTGCTTAGATGTCTGAGTCTCTTGTTGAACTCATGGATTTCTGCAACAAATCTTTAGTTTCTCAGGCTTCAGCCTCTCTTCATACAACTGCCAGATCAACCATACTCAAAACCATCTTTTTTCAAAAATCCTGTCATTGTTCTTATCACATCAATTCTGCTCTTCCATTTATTAATTCAAAAAATATTTATTGAGCGCTTTCTTTTTATTGAGCGCTCTCTATGTATAAGGCACTCGCTAGAATCTTATCTAGTAACAAATCTAATAAATTAGACTTTTAAAAAATACCAATTGTGGTAAATGCTATTAAGAAACAAGGGGCCAGGCGCAGTAGTTCAAGCCCGTAATCCCAGTACTTTGGGAGGCCGAGGCAGGCATATCACTTGAGGTCTTGAGACCAGACTGGCCAACATGGTGAAACCTCATCTCTACTAAAAATACAAAAATTAGTCTGGCATGGTGGCAGGCGCCTGTAATCCCAGCAACTTGGAAGGCTGAGGTGGGAGAAATGATTGTACCCAGGAGGCAGAGGTTGCAAGTGAGCCAAGATCGTGCCACTGCACTCCAGCCTGGGAGACAGAGAGACACTGTCTCAAAAA
Organism: Macaca nemestrina; assembly: GCF_043159975.1. Lineage (NCBI taxonomy): Eukaryota > Metazoa > Chordata > Mammalia > Primates > Cercopithecidae > Macaca > Macaca nemestrina. Next base: position 44,110,796 of record NC_092137.1, read on the forward strand.
AAAAGCTGGGTGCAGAGGCTCACACCTGTAATCCCAGCACTCTGGGAAGCCAAAGCGGGCGGATCACCTGAGGTCAGGAGTTCGACCAGCCTAACCAACATGGAGAAACCCTGTCTCTACTAAAAATACAAACGTAGCCAGGCCTGGTGGCGCATGCCTATAATCCCAGCTACTCGGGAGGCTAAGGCAGGACAATCTCTTGAACCTGGGAGGCAGAGGTTGCAGTGAGCTGAGATCATGCCATTGCACTCCAGCTTGAGAAACAAGAGCAAAACCCCGTCTCAAAAAAAAAAAAAAAAACTCTACTGCTCAATAAATAATAGCTGTCTTATTATACAAGGTGCTCAATAAATGCCTCTGAGTTTTTTTTTTGTTTTTGTTTTTGAGACAGTCTCGCTCTGTTGCCTAAGCTGGAGTGAGTGGTGCAGTTATGATCTCAGCTCACTGCAAGCTCCACCTCCCGGGTTCACGCCATTCTCCTGCCTCGGCCTCCCAAGTAGCTGGAACTACAGGCGCCCGCCACCATGCCCAGCTAATTTTTTAATTTTTTTTAGTAGAAACAGCGTTTCACCGTATTAGCCAGGATGGTCTCAATCTCCTGACCTCGTGATCCGCTCACCTCGGCCTCCCAAAGTGCTGGGATTACAGGCGTGAGCCACCATGCCTGGTCAAATGCCTCTGGGTTTTTAAAATAGCTTTCCTTTTTTTTTTTTTTTTAAATTTTTTTTTTTTCTTTTTTTTTTTGAGACAGGTCTCATTCTGTTGTCCAGGCTGAAGTGCAGTGGTGTACTTATGGCTCACTGCAGCTTTGAACTCCTGGCCTCAAGCAATCCTCCCACCTCAGCCTCAGCTCCCAAATAGCTAGGACTACAAGTGCATGCCACCACAGCTGACTACTTTCTTTTTTTCTAAAGATAGGGGTCTCACTATGTTGCCCCGGCTGGTCTCAAACTCCTGGCTTCAAGTGATCCTCCTGCCTCAGACTCTGAAAATGCGGAAATTACTGGGCCTGGCCTAAAAAATCTTTTATAAAGCTAAGTCCCAAAGAACTTTCTCCGTCTAAGAATTCAATTCTCCAAAAAGTTTTGACAAATTTAGCTACCCCAGTTTTATGCTTCATGGCAAATCATAGAATTTTAGACTAAAAAAGCTACGGGCCACCCTTCTACACTTGATAACCACCTCCTGGCCTGAAATACCAATCCACTCCTTTCCACCTAGCCAGATTTCCCTTCCATCTTCCAGGATCCTCCAGTCAAACGGGATGCTTCCTTTGTCTCACCTATGGAGGAAGTGATGCAAAGTCAGTTAACCAGATTGGGACCAATGATGTGACATGGAGAAAGACACTCTTTTGAAGATCCCTTCCAGACACATTCTGAGATCTTCCATGTTTACTTACCTGTGAAAGTCTTTAAATCCCAAGTTTATAATATATCATGTATTGTCTTTTAAAAAATGTTTTTGTCCATAAGTAATCCCTTCACCACCTAAAACACAAAGGTCTGGACCTCATTCTGCACCCAATGAAAACTACCATGGCACTTAACTGTAAACAGGAAAATGACAAGATCAAAAATGTAACATATGTAAAAGACTTGTAACATTATGTTACAACATATGTAAAATGTTTCAGAAATGTGAATCATGGTATCTGGAGTTGAATCCCAACTTGAGGTCTTGAATAAATTATCTTTCTAACCGTTTCCTAATTTGCAATAACCACGAAAATTGAAATGTTTGTATGATGGTATGTTTACAAACACACTTTGAAAATAATAAACATCAGGCCAGGTGCGGTGGCTCACGCCTGCAATCCCAGCACTTTGGGAGGCCAAGGTGGGTGGATTACCCGAGGTCAGGATTTCGAGACCAGCCTGGCCAACATGGCAAAATCCCATCTCTACTAAAAAAAATTCAAAAATTAGCCGGACATGGTGGCACATGCCTGATGTCCCAGCTACTTGGGAGGTTGAGGTGGGAGAATCGCTTGAACCTGGGAGGCAGAGGTTGCAGTGGGCCGAGATGGCCCCATTACACTCCAGCCTGGGTTAGCAGAGCGAGACTCCGTCTTGAGGGAAAAAAAAAAAAGTAATAAACGTCTACTCTAAAGGTACCATTGTTTACCCTAATCCCCAAATCTACTTTTCTTAATTCTGCTAACACTCCCACCAATCTTCTGTTATCTTTCTCTCAAGACAAGGATATTTTCTTCAGTTCTGCACTACCTCATTGAAGTCCTATTACTCCTAATTTGCAACACCAGTGTTGTTCTATCCCTATGTTCCATTTCTCCTATAATCTACATAAACTTTGTCAAAATCTGTACTTAAAATCCTCCAATGACTTCCAGTCATCAAATAACCTACCTTCTAAGCAATCTTGGTAGTCTGAAGAAATCAACTGGCCTTTGCGGTATCAACTTCCACCACACCCACACAGCTACACGGGATAAATGGTCTCCAAGTCTCTTCATGCTCTTCTCTAATTTTGGACCATTCTGAATATCCACTACCATGTGTCCTCTAAAACTCAATGTCCCCCTGCCATAAAACAAATGGGACTGCTCCTCTCTCTGAAATACCACAATATTATATTCTTATCTTATGGACAGCACGTCTAATAGTTGTACATGTGCCTGTCCAGCCCTGTGATTGATAAATCTATACTCACAGAGCAGAGGCTGAATCTTACAGATTTCACAACACCAAAAGACCCATCAGGTTCTTTTTTTTTTTAAACTGAGATGGAGTCTCACTCTGTAGACCAGGCTGGAGTGTAATGGCGCGATCTTGGCTCACCACAACCTCCGCCTCCTGGGTTCAAGCAATTCTCCTGCCTCAGCGTCCCAAGTAGCTGGGATTACAGGCATGGGCCACCACGCCTGGCTAACTTTTATTTAGATATTTTTTTTTTTTTGAGACAAGGGTCTCACTCTGTCGCCTGCCCCGATCTCGGCTCCCTGCAAGCTCCGCCTCCCAGATTCATGCTATTCTCCCACCTCAGTCTCAGTAGCTGGGACTACAGGCGCCCGCCACCATGACGCTCAGCTAATTTTGTTTTTATATTTTTAGTAAGAGACGGGGTTTCACCATGTCGGCCAGGCTGGTCTCAAACTCCTGACCTCAAGTGATCCACCCGCCTCCGCCTCCCAAAGTGCCGGGATTAAAGGCGTGAACGATAGCATGGACCCATCAGATTCTTAATATTTGCAGAAGATTTTTCTAAAATGAGAGTTTTCTAAAAGTTTTCTTCCAACTTTAGAAATAAAAATCATGCTATCCCATCAAAGAACAATATATGATTTTCACTTTTAGGCCAATCATTAGTCTAGATCTACTTCCAAACAGATTTAGCTCAAAGCTTATCTTTCCTCTGAAGTACATACGTATTATGCTAAAAACTGTCACGCAAATATATAAGCAGCTCTGATCCAGAAATGCAAGGAAAATGTATGTGAGAAAGCAAGAGTATTTATCTCCTCACAGAGAACAGAGTAAGAGCTGGTTTATAAGAAAGCATCTATTTGAAAAATAGATGTACTGAAATGGGAAAATGAAGAGTAAGACCACATATAGGGTATACTTCTTGGTGTTACAATTTTGAAAACGGATTACTAATGAATGTCTAAAAATTTCACTGCTAATACTCATTTGTCCTCAGATAGGACATTCCTGGAAATCAAGCTCAGGGTGAATTTGTATAGACACACTGCACTGCATGGATCGGTTAAATATCCCTTCAATCTCCTCCAGTTTACCATCTTCCTTCTTCAATGTCTTAAGATTTTCATTGATTTACTCAACAAACATTTGACACCTACTACATGCCACAAAGTTAAAACACCAGAGAAAGCAAAAGGAGTAAGACACAGTATCTGCCTTCAAGGAACTTACAGCCAGCTCCAGAGTGTTGGTGAGTGCACATGTCATAGTGTTAATGGGTGCCTTCATGATACAGGGTCTAAGAGGAGCCACAAGAAAGGAGCAGTCAAATGGGAGAAGCAGTCAAGTTAAAGTTCAACAGAGATGGGGGACACCTGACTAAGGAGGAAGGGGAAACACATTCCAAGAGTCAACATCACACTCAAAGGCAAGGAAATATACAACATGGCCCATCAAAGCTTTGTAGATCCACAGACAAGCACTAGACCTACAAAATCAGAATCTGCATTTTAAGAGCCCCAGGCAATCATGCTTACTAGAGTTTGAGAAGCCCTGCTGTAGAGCACTTCAAAGTAGTAGTCTGGTATGGCTAGAACACAGGATGCCATGGTAAGGAACTCACAAGAGATGATGCTCCAGAGGCAACTCCAGCTCATAAAGCACCTGTGCTAAAGAGTCTGGATCTCATTCTGGACCCAATGGGAGTCACCACAATGCTTAAGTGTAAGTAGGAAAATGACATGATCAAATTACCAGGGAGACTAGGGAATGATGATGGGGTTGGAGGAAAAGGGATGCATTCCAAATGAAGCAGATCTAACAGGGCTTAATCATTTGTGCAATCAATAAATGGGGGGTGAAGGGAGTAAGAGATGAATGAGAAAACAAACATGTAGATATCCAGGATCTTTCTGGAAGGCAGGTAGAAACAGCAACATTCATGAAAACAGGGAACGCAAGAGGAATAGATGTGAGAAGGAGGAGGAGTCCAATTTGAGCTGTGTTGGCTTTGAAGTACCTATAGTTCAAGCAGGTGGATGCGTCTAGTAGACGGTCCATATGTGGGAGAAACATCATCAGATAGGTAAGTAACGCCCTGAAAAATGAAAAAGGTCACAAAAGAGAATGAAAACACTGAGAAAACATAGAAGGACCACGGGTAAAACTACCAAGAACATCAGCATTTAATAGGTGAACAGAAGAAAGAGGAATGAAGCAAATGAGACAAATCCTAAAGAGAAGAGAATCTAGAAAAACGGTGTCATCAATACTGAGAAAAGGGTCTCATGAAGGGGAAAATGGAAGAGTAATATGCGAGGTTAAGGCCTCAAAAGTGGATTTGGTAATTAAAAGAGGTCCTCTGAAAAAGTTAAATAAACATACATCTTACACATACACAAGTCAGTAAAAGGATAACTATCAACTAATGGCTCTCTGGTTGACAAAAATTAAGGGTGATTTTTAGTTTACTGTTCCCACCACCCAGGTTTTGCAACTATTCCTCGAGGTACTTTGAGGAATAATTTTTGCAAATGTTCCTCAAGGCACTTTTGAAATAATTTTTCAAAAATACAATTAAAAAATCAATAAACAAGATAATAACAGTCTGACAGTGGTGTGACTGCAGTGAGTAGGAAAGGGAATGAAAAGTGAGGAAATCAGAGACAGAGAATTATGGATAGGGAAGAGACTGAGAAGCTTCTAGAGTAAATAGAGTTCCAGGAAAGGTTCTGTGTTTCAGGTGGGCAAGATCTGGGCATGGTTACAGGCTGTGGGGTAGAAGACTATATATAGTCCCCAGAGTTCAGGAAAAAGAGGGAACAATTACCTTTATTGCCCGTTATCACCTGAACACATAGTGGTGAACAAGACAAAGTCCTGCTCTCATGCAGCTTACCTTCTACTAAGGAAAAAAAAAAAAAAAACACAGAGAAATAAGTAATGATATCAGACAAGTGAGGTGTGCCACGAATAAACCTAAAATAGGACTGGCATGTTTTGGATTGAGTGTTGGGGTAAGGCTTCGACATTTGAGATCTGAATGACAAGAAAGCAACTTTACAAAGATAAGTGGGAAAGGCCTTTACAGATAATGAAACTGAGGAACTGAGAGGTTAGTAAGATGTCTGAGATTATGCAGTAAGTAAACAGAACCCAGGTCTGATGAACACCTAGACCACCCTTTCTACTAAACTGTGTTCTCTTTATTCAGTTCTCCTCAAATGCAACAGTGAAGATAAAAGAAAATGTGGACCTTCCCCTGACCTTACAGAAATGCTGAGGACTACAATAATAAGAGTAATGGGCACAACTTTCTCAAAAGAAACTCTGAAAGCCAAGAGATGCATGTAGTTCTGCGCTCAGAGGCATGATTTCAGAAAGTTAACTGTTCAAGTCTAATATGAAAACACAGGCAGGCTCCAATTACAAGTAGGTTACATTCCAAAGACTATAAGTTGTTAAGAAATCATAAATTATTTTCTCCACGTAATTTTACGGCGAGGTTAGGTGTTCAGGCTGGTCCACGAAGGTCCGCATAACAACCTAAGTAGTAGTTATGACTACTGTAGTAACCGACAAAGCACTTACTATGCATCAGGCCCTATACTAAGTGCTAAATACAGATAATTCTGAAATATTCCTAACACCATTACTACTCCCATCTTATAGCTAAGGTAACTGAGGCCTGGAGATGTTAAGTAACTTGTCTAATGGCATAATGCAGATAAATTGAGGATAAAATGCAGATAAAACTGGAGTAGGCTGCAGTCTGGGCCCAGCCTACTGCAGATCCCTGGCTCTCAGTCCTTATGCAAGCTCTCAAAGTACCTTAATTTATAAGCATCAGTCTCTCAAAATCATTTTTTCTCCAAAGCTAAAAGCTCAGCAACCTATCTCCCCTTCTCTGGTGGTCAGAATACTATTAATAACCAAATGAACACTTCCATCAACTTTTTTTATCCCCTCCACTACAAAAGTCTATACCAAACCTATCTCTGATAAATCTCAAACCATGAGAGCATTTAGTCGCACATCTGACACCCACTGAGAGTTTAACTTGCCTTTGCATCCCCAGATTCCAACAGAGCGCCTTGCATGTGCTCATTCATTCAAAGACACTTATAGGCCGGGAGCGGTGGCTCACACCTGTAATCCCAGCACTTTGGGAGGCCGAGGCAGGAGGATCGCTTAAGGTCTGGAGTTCGGGACTAGCATGGCCAACATGGTGAAACCCAGTCTTTACTAAAAGTACAAAAGTTAGCCTAGCATGGTGGCGCACACCTGTAATCCCAGCTACTCGGGAGGCTGAGGCAGGAGAATCGCCTGAACCTTGGAAGCGGAGGTTGCAGCGAGCCAAGATCGCGCCATTGCACTCCCACCTGGGCTACTGATCTCGAAATAAATAAATAAATAACAAAGACATTTACAAATCCTGCCATGACAGTTACCAACTCGTACAACACCTTCCTAAATGCTGAAGGAAAACCCCATTCAAGAGAACGCAGGCAAAAGCCCAGACTAATCATAATCCAGCATCCAGCTTTAGGCCATCCGTGGCTCACCCAAACTCCCAACCCATTCCCCGCCGCCCCCTCCCACGCAAAAAGCTAAATTTCTCAGTATCTAAATGCTAGGTGGTTACTGATTACCAACAGTGACCCCACGTGGGACACCACCCAAGCTAGCCGAGTGTAAGGAGGAGACCACCACCCGACTCTCCAAAGCAGTTTTCAAACCCCCCCTCGTCTTCGTTGACCGTGGGTACCCCGAGGACCGTAAGACCCAGGCTGAAGTGGCGAGGGCAGGATTCAAGCCGGAAGCAAGCCATGCCCGCATCCGTGACCTTCTGAAGGCGCTTAACCCTAGCACCCGAAAATCCCTGGTAGGGAGCGTGGTGCGCGGGGCACGGGGAGGCTCGGTCCTGGGGCGGCGAGGAGGGTGGCGAGCACAGGCGGGACCCGGTCCCTGACGGCGCCCACGACCCCGGGGGGCCTTCGCGCCGCAGCCTAACTGGAAGAAGGGCCTGGGCACTCACCCAGCCACGGGCCCGGCGCGAGCGGCAGGCAGATAGGAGGCGGCATGCGGCCGGCCCGGGCCGCCAGTGAGGAGGCGCAGGGAGAGCGGGAGGCGCGGGGCCGCCCCGGCACGCAGCAGCCAACACGAGGATCTCAGCAGGGCTGCCATGGCTCGAACGTCCCCGCAGCGGGAAGCACGTTCCGCCAGAAGGACAGGAGGAGCACGTGACCTCAGGGTCGCCCGGCGCGGCAGAGACCAACTGCAGGGCGCGCCAAATGTGGGGGGAGCCAGGGATCGTTTTAGGTTGGAAGATGGAAATCCGCACTTCTCTGAGAAGAGGGGAGTCAATGTGATACTCATATAAACGATGTTGCTTGTTTCGTTATCGAAGCATTTCTTTTCCGTCTTCCGTCTCCGATCTGGGCATCGTGTTCATTCGCTGCACCCCCGCATTCCTCTGTTCGTAGAGTCGCAAGGGGTCAACTCCTCCCAAGTTGGCGCAGAGGCTTGCGGGAGGCCAACTAGTAAAAACACCGAGAACTCTCGAGAACAGCCGACTATGAAGATCCCAGGATGAGACCGTTTCTCCGCCCCCGAGTGCAGACGTTGCAACCAACTTTCAGCGTTGACGCGATCTCCAATAGGAACGGCCCTTCACTCTCAGAAACGCTGGCCAGAGAAACCGTAGAGGACTTTTCACCTTGCCGTTTGCCTCCCAGGTTCAACATGATAGGATTTGGATTATTAGGGCCTGGGAACAGCGTAAAGGAACGCGCGGGTCACCACCTTAAGCGCGTATGCGGGGCCTCGCTTTAGGAAATAAATGAATTCTACCAAAAGTCCTATAGTTTTAAAGCTGGAATTGAACTGTCTTCCCAAACCCTCCACGCCTACTGCGCCTCTCCCTTCAGTAAATGCACATATACATGTGAGAAGTAGAAGAACAATGCAATTAAGTCTCCAGCCAAATCTGGGGAGAAAACAGGCAAGTTAAACCCATCGCTGGGCCGGGCACAGTGGCTCACGCCTGTAATCCCATCACTTTGGAAGGCCGAGGCGGGTGGATCACCTGAGGTCAAGAGTTCGAGACCAGCCTGGCCAACATGGTGAAACCCCTTCTCTACTAAAAATACAAAAAAAAAAAAAAAAAGTAGCTGTAATCTCAGCTACTCGGGAGGCTGAGGCAGGAGAATTGCTTGAATCCGGGAGGTGGAGGTTGCAGTGAGCCAAGATGGCGCGATTTTCCAGCCTGGGTGACACAGCGGGACTCTGTCCAAACAAAAAATCCACGTCGCTGCTGCCTTCACAGGGCTTACAGACTCAGTCGGTTCCCTGTGTACACGTGGGAAACTGAGAACAGCCTCCCACTCCCTCTCCATCTGCTTGTCCCCTACCTATCACCAGGCGAATGCGCGGGTATTTCCTCTGGAAGCCCTCCCACGGTCATTTCCCATGTGACTGTTTATCCCACTGGACCATGAACTCCTTATCAGTAGGGACTGTGATCTCTTACTGTAGGCCACACACCTACCCAGTGCCAGATACACAATAGGTCACATTAAATATGTGTTAAATAAATGTCTATTTTGAGATGACCTAGCTCGCTCCTCCTTTGAGAGATGAGGGAACGAAGACATCCCCTCCAAGTCCCCAAAAGAAATAAGGTGAAATGATTGACTCTGGGTTATATTACTGAGCATTGGGAGTATAAGTTATTAACCTATTCAACACGTATTTATTGAACACATATCCAGTGCCATACACTATTTGAAATTTTGGGGATACAGCAGAGAACAAAACAATCCTGAATTCTAATAAAGCGCTTTTAAGTTTAATTTGGGAAGACAGAAAAGAACTGTGATGCAAAATACGCCAGGGTAAAGAGATTGAGGGTGTCCTGGGGAGAGTTGCTTTTTTTTTTTTTTTTTTTTTTTTTTTTTTTTTTTTTGAGACAGTGTTTTGCTCTGTCACCCAGGCTGGAGTGCAGTGGTGCGATCTTGGCTCACTGCAGCCTCGACCTCTTGGCTCAAGCAATCCTCCCACCTCAGCCTCCTGAGTAGCCGGGATTACAGGCCCAAACCCTGGATAATTTTTGTATTTTTAGTAGAGATGGGTTTTTACCATGATGCCCAGGCTAGACTTGAACTCATGGCCTCAAGCAATCTGCCCGCCTGGTCTCCCAAAGTGCTGGGATTACAGGCATGAGCTACCATGCCTGGAGAGTTGGTATTTTAAATAGGAAAAAAGTTGAACAGAAATCTGAAGGAAGGAAACGAGGAAGCCAGGAGAATTTTCTGGAAGGAGGAAAAAAAAAAAGAAAAAAAGAGTGGTCCAGGCTTAAATAAGGCAAACTTCAAAACCTGGAGGCAATAATAGGTGTACCCTATTCAGAGAACTCTAAGGAGGACCGTGTGGATGAAAGAAAGGAGCAGGGGGTAGGCGTAGAGGAAGGAGCAGAGGGTGGAGAGGGGCCTGGAGGTGGGAGAGGTAGTTGGAGGCCATATCAAGCAGGTGTGGTAGGTGGCCGTGAAGACTGACTTTTACTTAGACTGAAGACTGACTTTTACTTAGAATGAGATGAGAAACCATTGGATAGTTTGGTGTGTTGCTTTTAAAGAGATGGAGTCTTGCTCTGTTGCCCAAGCTAGTGTGCAGTGTCTATTCACAGGAGCAATTATGACACATTACAGCCTTGAACTCCTGGGCTCAAGCAATCCTCCTACCCTGGCCTCCCAAGTATATGGGACTACAGGTGCATGCCACCACACCCGTTTTTTGTTTTTTGTTTTTTTTTTTTAAGTGCAGTGGCACAATCTAGACTCACTGCAATCTCTGCCTCCCTGGGTCCAAGTGATTCTGGTGCCTTCGCCTCCCAAGTAGCTGGGATTAGAGGCATGCACCACTGCACTCAGCTAATTATGTAGTTTTAGTAGAGATGGGGTTTCACCATGTTAGCCAAGCTGGTCTGTAACTCCTGACCTCAAGTGATTCACCCACCTCGGCCTCCCAAAGTGCTGGGATTATAGGCGTGAGCCACCACACCCAGCCACCCATTTGCATTTTGAAAGGGTCACTCTAACTGCTGTTTGGAAAGGAGGTTTTAGGGGAATGGGGATAAATAAAAATAGACCAAAGAGAAGGCTAATCCAGACTAGAGATGGTGGTGGCTTGCATTAGAGGGTAGGGTAGCAGGTGAAATGATGAGAAAGGGTCAGGTTCTTACTCTATTTAAATAGTAGAACCAAGGGGATTCTATTTAAATAGAGTACTGATGGATTGGCTGTGGATTGTAAGTCAAGAACGGCTCCAAAGGTTTTGGCCTAAACAACTAGAAAGATGGATATGACTCTAATTTAAAAGGGGGAAAACAGAGAGAAGCAGATTTAAAAAGTGAAATCAAAAACGATTTCCTGGAATATTAGCTTGTGCCTGCTAGACATCCAAGTGTCAAATTTGAATAGGGGTTGGCTACATGTCATACAAGTCAGTTCAGGGGAAGAGTCAGAGCTAGAGATACATTTGGGAATCTGCAGCTTCTTCCTAATATTTGAAGCCACAGAAATGGATGAAAGCATCTAGGAAGAAAATGCAGATAGACAAGAGAGGGAGTCCAAGGACTGAGGCTTGTGTCATTTCAATCTTTAGAGGATGTATAGATGAAAATCTAGCAAAGTAAACTGAGAAAGAGGAGCCAGAGAGGCAGGAGAACTCAGTCCATTGAGGTCACTAATAACCTGAAAGAGAGAAGTCCTTCAGGGAAGGAATTATCAATCACCTACAATGCTACTGTTAGTTCCAATACAATGAGCATGCAACATTGACCATAGAATTTATTTCTTCTTTGTTTGTTTGTTGAGACTGAGTCTTGCTGTGTCGACCAGGCTAGAGTTGCAGTGGCGTGATCTCGGCTTGCTGCAACTTATGCCTCCTAGGTTCAAGCGATTCTCCTGCCTCAGCCTCCCAAGTAGCCAGAACTACAAACACGCATCACTATGCCCGGCTAATTTTTGTATTTTCAGCAGAGACAGGGTTTCACCATGTTGGCCAGGCTGGTCTGGAATCCCGACCTCAGGCGATCTGCCCACCTTGGCCTCCCAAAGTGCTGGGATTACAGGCATGAGCCACCATGCCCTGCCATAGGATTTGTCATCTCAGCAGTCCCTGGTGATGCCAAGAAGAGCCATTTTGGCAATGTGTTGAGTCAAAAAATTGAAGTGAGTTTAAGAAGAAGGGGAAGTGGAAACAAAGTACAGACAAACCTTTTGTAGAGTTTTGGGGTGGTATCTAGAAGGGGGTGTAAAGTCAAGGAAGATTCTGTCTGCTTTTTTTTTTTTAGGTGGAGTTTCACTCTTGTTTGCCCAGGCTGGAGTGCAATGGCGTGATCACGGCTCACCGCAACCTCCGCCTCCCAGGTTCAAGTGATTCTCCTGCCTCAGCCTCCCTAGTAGCTGGGATTATAGGCATGTGCCACCATGCCCAGCCAATTTTGTATTTTTAGTGGAGACGGGGTTTCTCCATGTTGGTCAGGCTGGTCTGGAACTCCCAACCTCAGGTGATCCGCCCGCCTCCGCCTCCCAAAGTGCTGGGATTACAGGCGTGAGCCACCATGCCCGGCTGCTTTTTTTTTTTTTTTAATGGAAGAAATAACAGCATGTTTGATACTAATGGGAATAATCCACATGTGCCTATTTAAATTAATCAAAATTAAATAAAAATTTAAAAATTCAGTTCCTCAGTCAGATTAGCTACATTTCAAGAACTGAAGAGCCACAAGTAGCTAGTAGCTGCCATATTGGATGGCACACATAGAGCACATTCCCATCATCGTAGAAAGTTCTACTGCACAGAGCATTAGAAAGTGAAGAATTCATAATGCCTGAGAGAGGGAAAGAGAGAGAGAGAATAAATTGAGTAGGCAACAGAGGATGGAATTCAGTTCAAAAGTGATGGGTTTGCTACAGTTAAGAATGCAGAGAGTCCAGTCATTGTCACAGAAGGGAAGACAAGGTACATGGGTACAGACATGTTACCAAGGCTTGTAAAGGCAGTGAATGAATGAATGTTCTTTTCTAATTGCTTCTAGCCCTGAAATCATTAATCCCCAACCAACATTCCCTGTGTTGCTATATCAAGCTTCCTCTTGAAGTATGGAGCAACTACTAATGAAATTTTTCTAGTCATTCATTTATTCACTATTTAATGAGCACCTACAACCTGCCAGGCAGTGGCTTAAATGCTACAAAAAAATAGGGTGGGCAAAAGCAGGAATGGTCCTTACAGTTATGAAGCTTATATGCCAGAGGGCAAGGCAGATATTAGTCAAATAATTACCCTAAATGAATTTTACATAGATAGAGGTTTTGAAGGAAAGGCATGTTTCCATTAGAGTATGCCTCACCTAGGGAGTCAGAAAGGCTTCTTAGGAAAGGGATCTTTAGGATGAGGTCTGAAGGATGAAGAGTTGTTAATGCATGCAAGGTGTATGCACACATGTGTATGTGTTTGTGTGTGTGTATATAAGAGAGAAAGTGTAGTTTGCTTGTCTTTTAGTTAATACTTCCCAGGCTCTTCTCAGATTTCTTTAGACATACTCCAGAAGCAGGCTCCCTCAGCTTCTTCTGAACTATAAAATGGATTCAGATGTTGTTTAGAAACCAGAGATCCCTGTCCCAGTGAATGAAATAGCCCCTGAAAAGAATCTTACTATGAAGAACAGCTTAGAAACTAGACTTTGCAAAAATACTTAAATGCTTTGTTTTCTTATGTGTAAAACTGTTGATATTTACACCTTCCTTCCAGGATTTTTTGGGAACGTCAGATAAAATAAATGAGATATTTACCTTACCAGACACATTGGAAGCTCTAAAAAATAAAGTAGCTATTTTTGTTGTTTTGTTGTTGCTCCTTTTCATATTCAAGTCTAACCTGATAAATTTGGGTTCTTCTCCAGTTTCTCCTTAGGGACTGATTTTCATGAAATAGTAATTAGTCCTACTGCATCACCGCATGTGATGCCCTTGGATATTTACTAATCTATTTTCTTCTATTTTATTTGTTTGTTTGTTTGTTTGTTTTTTGGGTTTTTTTGAGAGAGAGTTTCGCTCTTGTTGCCCAGGCTGGAGTGCAATGGTGCAATCTCGGCTCACTGCAACCTCCACACAAATGTGATTCTCCTGCCTCAGCCTCCCAAGTAGTTGGGATTACAGGCACCCACCACCATGCCTGGCTAATTTTGTATTTTTAATAGAGATGGGATTTCACCATGTTGTCCATGTCAGTCTCGAACTCCTGACTTCAGGTCATCCACCTGTCTTGGCCTCCCAAAGTGCTGGAATTACAGGCATGAGCCATTGATGCCTGGTCTACTTTATTTTTTGAATGTTGATTTATCTTAATTTAAGCCAGCTATTAGAAGACATTTTTTGAGACACTCGAAATTTGATTATGGATTGTATATTGTACAATACTAAGAATTATTGCTAATTTTCTTTTCTTTCTTTCTTTTTTTTTTTTAGACAGTCTCACTCTGTCACCCAGGCTAGAGTGTCGTGTCGTGGTACAATCTCAGCTAACTGCAACCTCTGCCTCCTGAGTTCAAGCAGCAATTCTCCTGCCTCAGCCTCCTGAGTAGCTGGGATTACAGGCGTGCGCCACCTTGCCCAGCTAATTTTTGTATTTTTAGTAGAGACAATGTTTCACCGTGTTGGTCAGGCTGGTCTCAAACTCCTGACCTTGTGATCGGCCTGCCTTGGCCTCCCAAAGTGCTGGGATTACAGGCGTGAGCCACCGCACCCAGCCTATTCTATTTTGTGTGTGTTTAAATATGTTCACGAAGAAAAATAATTTAAATGCTGGTTATATTTTGATTTCACTTCTCACTAATACAGCATGACTTGGAGTTTGAAAAACATCGCATTCAAATAGCCAATACAAATGCAAAGTAGACAAAAGCACCAGCTAAACAAATGTACCAGACTGTACCCTGAGAACTGGAGACCTGTTCATGGGAACATGATTAATTGACTTCTCCAACAAATAGTAGCTCAAACATCAAAACTTGCAGTTGTTGCTAAACCATTTTACATAAAATATTAAATCTCCAAGGCTGTAGCTCTTACAATCTAAGAAAAAGATTTGCATTTAAGACCAAAGTTTAAAAAGAAAGAAACATTTAACTTTGAAATTCTGAGCCCAAAGTATAGTACTCAGCACCCTAAATCGGAAGCTTACAAGGCAGGTGGCATTACCCTTGTTTCTCTTAGATCAATTTCTTTCTTGCCTCCTAATAATTTTTTATGACTCACAAAGAATCAGAAAATAAAACTGATTCTTCATAACTGTTTGTCAGCCTTTTTGGAATCTATTCCGATTTTGACACAAGTACATTCAGAATAGTGTGAGCAAAGAACCAAGCGATTGCCTTAAGTTTAAAAGCCTGTTTTGCTCAAAAGACTTAACGTATTTTAAGCAGCAGATTTAATGTTTAGCTGTGATTATGTTTTCTCTTAAGGCAACTTGTCTGATGAATCGAGGGCTTCTCCCATCTGTGACTACATTTTTCATATCCAAATGTATTCATGTATGTAATTCCCAATTATTCAAAAATTATCCTGCTCAGACCTTTGCACACAGCTTCAAGATTCTCACTACAAGTGGAGGTCCAATTTGCCATTGTTACACCCCTCAGCAACACTTCTGTCAAACAGTGATTCTTTCAGAAGCTTACAAACCAGCAAGACAGATGCAGGGTCATTTACTGTAAGAAAGTAACTAACGCTGGCAACAAGGAGTTGTTGCTGATATTTTCCCAGTGTTACCATGTGTGAAGGCTGAAAAGTTTATGTGTTTCCCACAGGGCAGATAGTGTCTGGATAAATCAATATAGAATAGTAGTCAAACATAATTGGCATTTCAATGTACTATACAACTGAGTCCCTTTAAGACATAAAATGGATATAATTCTTACATTACTGAAAATAAACTTTAGGACATGTTTGTTGAACAATCATTGTTAATACCTAAAATGTAACATGGATCTCTTAAATTTCCTCGTTAATGGATGGTTTCTGTATGTCTTGTTTTGTTTTTAAGGAACTAGAAAATGTATTTAATTTTCTTTGAGCGGTAAATAAGGTGGAATTTCTGTTTTAGCTTGTGTCTCTCTGAGGTCTGAAAAATGATTTACACTGAACACTTTTATGCAACTTGCCTTCCGATCATTTCAGTTTAATTGGGAGAGGGAGGACTAATAGAGTTTACTTGGGCTAGTACATTATGGATTTTCCGGCTGGGTGCAGTGACTCATGACTGTAATCCCAGCACTTTGGGAGGCCGAGGCAGGCGGATCACCTGAGGACAGGAGTTCAAGACCAGCCTGGCCAACGTGGCGAAATCCCCTCTCTACTAAAAATACAAAAATTAGCCAGGCTTGGTGGTGGGCACCTGTAGTCCCAGCTACTTGGGAGGCTGAGGCACGAGAATTACTTGAACCTGGGAGGCAGAGCTTGCAGTGAGCCAAGATCAAGATCATGCCATTGCACTCCAGCCTGGGCAACAAGAGCAAAACTCTGTCTCCAAAAAAAAAAAAGAAGTATGGATTTTCCATTTCATTAAGTTGCAAGACACTGATGTGGCTCTTGTTCTTGGCTTCCCATCTTGCTTTTCTTTCTCTTTCTAATAGATCCTACCTCTGAGCCCAGAGATGGACACATGACCAGGCCTGACTAGTATATCACCCTGGTCACAGTGATGGTTCTGTAACAATCCTAGAGATAAGACCCAATCTACCCCGAATGACGTTTTTCCCTTGAACTAAAGGAGCTAGTAGGGAGCGTGTTTTGGTTTTTTAGGTCATGGAGCTTGAAGGAAGTGAAGACCTGCCTGCAGACAGCCTCTTCGCCATGTGAAGACAGTCCATTTTCTGTTTTTTGTTTTGTTTTTTTTTGAGACAGGGTCTCACTGTGTTGCCCAGGCTGAGCGCAGTGGCACCATCATGGCTCACCGCAGCCTCAACCTCCCGGGTTCAAGTGATCCTCCTACCTCAGCCACCAAAGTAATTTTTTTTTTTTTTTTTTTTTTTTAGATGGAGTTTCACTCTTGTCGCCCAGGCTGGAGTGCAATGGTGCGATCTCGGCTCATTGCAACCTCTGCCTCAGCCTCCGAAGTAGCTGGAATTACAGGCATGCAACACCATGCTTGGCTAATATTTGTATTTTTAGTAGAGATGGGGTTTCACCATGTTGGCCAGGCTGGTCTCAAACTCCTGACCTCAGGTGATCCACCCACCTTGGCCTCCCAAAGTGCAGGGATTACAGGCATGAGCCACTGCACCCGGCCTATTTTTTATATTTTTTTGTAGAAACGGAGTCTTGCCACGCTGCCCAGGCTGGTCTTGAACTCCTGGGATCAAGTGATATGCCCATGTTGGCTTCCCAAAGTGCTGGGATTACAGGTGTGAGCCTTCACACCCAGCCAAGAACCCATTTTCAATGGAAGATAAAAAGGTCAACATACAGAAGGATACAGATAAGAGAGGGAGAGAGAAAAAAAGAGAGAACATTCTGATGACCTACTTTGTTCCCCTAGATATAGCAGGACCTGAATTCCATTCTTGGATTCCCCAGTAAAATGAGTTAATAATTTTCTGTTAATTCATTCACCTAACTTGAGTAGGCTTTCTGCTATTTGCACCTGAAAGAGCCCTGACTAATTAAAAATTGGTAGGAAGAAATAGAGTGGTACAATGTGCTTACTAACGCTAGAGTTTCAGGAAATTTTTTAGAGAAAAATATCAGGATAGTAGTGTTTGTTTGTTTGTTTGTTTGTTTGTTTTTGGCCTTCATTAGCATTCTGGAGGATGGGAACAAACTTCACTCCATGCTAAATCAGGAGAATGGCAACAGCTTTGTTGAGCAGTCCTCTCTCCAGTTGCCTCAATCTCAGACCACTGACAGATAAGCTAGGCCTTGGAGAATTACCAAGGCTGAATTCTGTGCTTGAGCTTGCATTTAGTGTGAACAAAGTCAAGGAAGTGGGCATCACAAGAGGAGATTACTGGGTTCCAAGAGGGGTCAGAAAAACAGGGGGAAGCCTTAAAATTCAGGTTGCTCCCAAACCCTCATTTTCTGTACCCATTACCTGATAAAAGCAACAATTTCTCCATTCGTAAAGCATCATCCTCTAAGGTTCATCTCTGAATCAAGTGACGGGTCCATTATTATATTACCAGTTTATAGTTTGGGTTCACAGGGAAACAGAGTCTAAGACTCAAATTTGGGCCCAGGAGGTCTATTGGAGAGTGCTGTAGGGAATCATATTTGAGGGATGAGGGAAACCAGATTGGGCAGAGAGAGAGATCAAATTACGATGCAGTTGCAACTGAGGCCTCCCTCAGATCCTACAGAGAACTTTGGATCTCAGAAGACCCTTCAAAGTTATTCTGCCTTCAGCCGAGGCCGGCAGATTACTTGAGGCAGATCACAGGAGTTCGAGACCAGCCTGGCCAACATGGTGAGACCCCTTGTCTACTAAAAATGCAAAAATTAGCCAGGTGTGGTGATACATGCTTGTAATTCCAGCCACTTGGGAGGCTGAAGTGAGAGGATTACTTGAACCCGGGAGGCGGAGGTTGCAGTTGGGCCGAGATTACGACGCTGAACACTGGCCTGGGCAATGAAGCAAGACTCTATCTCAGAAAATAAATAAATAAATAAATAAATAAATAAATAAATAAATAAATAAATAATGTCTCAATTACATTCTACACTACACACTACCACTGTCTCCCCAGATATAATTAGTTGCTCTAGAGGCCTTAGTTTCTTCAACTTCCACAGATCCCGTAACATATATAACATATATATGATATGAACTCCCCAGGTGATTCTGTTGCCCACTGAATTACAAATTGATTGAGCATATTATGCAAATTAACTCATGAGAGTTTTATAACCCGAATTCTATTACCAACCACTTTTTACACATGAGGAAACTGAAGCACAGAAAGGATAGGTTGCTCAAGATCACACAGCTTAAGTGGCTGAGCCAGGTTTGAAACCTCGGCAGGCTGGTTCCAAAGCCAATGGGTTTAATCGCTACCAAGTACCGTTTGGAAATAATGGCCTTAATGCAAAGGCACAGCACTAATGGTGACAACTGCAGGTAGGCCAGTAGAAGACACATTTGGGTTCATTTGGGGTCGTTCGTGTAATATTTTATTAGTCCCCCTTTTATTCAGTTAGTCCCGCCTTCTCAACTATATCAGAGCTTCCTGAGAACACAGGTCCAGTTTTACTTCTCCCCTTGCTTATAACACCCCGTGCAGTACACTGTTAGGTGTTGGCCAGATTTGGAAGTGCTCAATTGGCTTCAGAAATCTGTAAGTTGACTGGGCGTGATGGCTCACACCTGTAATCCCAACACTTTGGGAGGCCAAGGCAGGTGGATCACCTGAGGTCATGACCTCAGGTGGAGGGAGTTTGAGACCAGCCTGACCAACATGGAGACACCCCGTCTCCACTAAAAATACAAAATCAGCCAGGCATGGTGGTGGTCGCCTGTAATCCCAGCTACTTGGGAGGCTGAGGCAGGAGAATAGTTTGAACCCAGGAGGTAGAGGTTGTGGTGAGCTGAGATAGCGCCATTGCACTCCAGCCTGGGCAATAAGAGCAAAACTCTGTCTCAAAAAAAAAAAAAAAAGAAAAGAAAAAAAAAGAAAAGAAAAAAAAGGAAAGAAAGAAATCTGTAAATTTTAGATTCATTGGGGCCTAAAATAATGAGATTTATATTACATGTGATCAGTTCCTACCTTTTTGCAATTTTAGATGTTTAGCTAGATACTTTCTTCCTTTAGTCACATCAGATATCCTTTTGTTGATCTGCATTAACCAAAATTCACATTAATTTTACCAATCAAATTGGTGCAAGAACGTTCCCTTCCTGCAGCTGAAAGCAGTTCTTGAAAGATTTTTCTTTTGAGAAAGCTTCCAACAAGCTCTTTGCTCTTTGACTTTTGTTTGCTTCCTAGAAATGCACATGCTGGGACAAAATTACTTTATCCAAATGCCAGTGATTGAAAAGACATTCTAATTATCTGTTGATGGTAAATCGTAAAAGTTGTTTGGAAACCCATTTGTTGAGCTTGTGAATGTTCAGAGAAAAGAATGTTCTACCTAGTACCTCTAAAATAAGTCTGGTATTTGTAACTGCTGTAGGCTTGATTGCCTTGAATTATAAATTGAATCATTTCTAACTTCACCTCTGGGAGGTTTCCAGTGATTGTTTTATTCAGCTTTACCGACTATGCTGCCCATCACAACTCTGGCAATGATTCCCCTAGCAGTACGAAGGGGCTGCCCAGCCCTGCTGCAGAAATTCATGACAGCTGCATTTGCCTGCAGAATTTGGAAGGATCTAAGGACTTTGGAGACTCAGAATGTGTTTTTTCCTTGTCTTAACTGGCAGTGTGAGCCTCTGGCATTTCAAAGTGCAAGTCATTAGTATCCACCAGGGTGATGTTAATCTGTCTGTGTTTCAGTCTCAGGACATTTTCCAGTTGCTTCTGCCACAACAATCTCTGCCATCTCAGTGCTTTTGATGCCCCTTGTGAATTCTGGAAGTTCCGCAGCGCTGGCAGAACTTCACAAAAACTAGTTACTGACCGATATTTCTCTTCCATCTTTCCTTAAAGAAGCCTTGATGCTTACTTAAAAGGTGGGGCTTTTGTTGGACATTTAAAAATATGAGCTGAGGCCGGGCGCGGTGGCTCACGCCTGTAATCCCAGCACTTTGGGAGGCCGAGGCGGGCGGATCACAAGGTCAGGAGATCGAGACCACGGTGAAACCACGTCTCTAATAAAAATACAAAAAATTAGCCGGGCGCGGTGGCGGGCGCCTGTAGTCCCAGCTACTCAGGAGGCTGAGGCAGGAGAATGGCGTAAACCCAGGAGGCGGAGCTTGCAGTGAGCCGAGATCGCGCCACTGCACTCCAGCCTGGGCGACAGAGCGAGACTCCATCTCAAAAAACAAAAACAAAAAAAAAAAAAAAACAAAAACAAAACAAAAAAAATATGAGCTGAGAGAAACCTGTTGTTGTTTTCAGACAGTCTCATTCTGTCACCCAGGCTAGAGTGATGTGATCTTGGCTCACTGCAACCTCTGCCTCCCAGGTTCAAGTGATTCTCATGCCTCAGCCTCCCAAGTAGCTGGGATTACAGGTACGCACCACCACGCCTGACTAACTTTTGTATTCTTATTAATAGTAGAGATAGTTTCACCATGTTGGCCAGGCTGGTCTCAAGCTCCTTACCTCAAGTTAGCTGCCCACCTTGGCCTCCCAAAATGCTGGGATTACAGGCATGAGTCACAGCGCCTAGCCTGTTGTTGTTTTTAAATTCTCAGGGGAAAGGAGACTTTTTTGTTTTGTATTTAGGGCTTGAGTCATGTAGTCTGGGGAAGTTAAGCTGATGTTGATCACATTCAGGAAAAATATAATACTAGAGGAGAAATATGTGGGATTGCCAGAAGTCAAACAAAAACAAGGTGCTTGAATAGTTGGAAGGGACTCAGGAAAGCCAGAGGGTCCAGGTGACACTGAAAATGGGTGTGAGGGGCAGGAATTGCCAGGACATCCTTTCTTCCTCCATCTTCCTGGCACGACTGAGCTAAACCTCCTGCTGTCTGAGCTGTGGTTTGGTGGGGGACCGAAAGCGGAGAGAGTGCTCTTCTCCTGTCAGATCTTTCCAGACTCCCCAGTGTGTTAATATGACATGAAGCCAAACCAAGCCGAAGAGCTAGCTGGCAATTGTGAAGAGCCTTGGCCTTTTATTTAATCATCAGAAAAACCAAGGCTTGTAAGTGCTGGTAAAGTGCCAGATTAATTATTCAGAAATGAGTGCCTGAGATTGGACCAAGTATTGTCTCATTAGCATGCAGTGTCCATGCTGGAGTCTGGTTAGAAAAGCCACAGAGACTATAGGAGGGGTCGATGGGAAGGGAACCAGAAGAAAAATAAAACTTTCTCTTTATTGTACTGTGAAATCTCACACTATTAGAATAGTCCCCTGCCCCCAAATATAGGGTACTCTCCAGTAATATGCCTTGGCCCAGACCCTGTTCTGGAAGATGCAAGACAATTATCCTACCAGCCCCTTGCATCTGTGCCCATAAACTTGGCCTTCTTTCCTCTTATAATGCATTGTGTTTAAGGCCAGCGCCCCTCTCATTTACATTCAGATCTCACCTCCTCCTCTTGCCTACTGAAGGACATACTTTGCTTCTGAAATTCTCTTTCTCCTGCACAATTCATTCCTCCTCTTTGTTAAATGATCTCCATCAGCATGCATTCTCATTTTCTATCTTTAAAAAACCTCTTTAGCTAGGTGCAGTTGCACACCTGTAGTCCTAACTACTCAGGAGACAGGTCAAGGCAGAAGGATCACTTGAGCCCATGAGTTCAAGGTTATAGTGTGCTATGGTCACACACCGCACTTTAGCCTGGACAACTCAGCAAGATCCCACCCCTAAAAAAAATAAAATTTTAAAACTCTTTAGACTCTACTTCTTCCTCTAGAAACTCTCTTTTTCCCTCTTTACAATGAAAGTTCTGAAAAGAGTTTTCTATACTGGTTTATCCTCTGCTTCCACTCAGTCTCTTTTTAGGGGGTGGGTGGTGGGAGACAGAGTCCCTCTGTGTCGCCCAGGCTGGAGTGCAATGGCACGATCTCAGCTCACTGCAACCTCTGCCTCCTGGGTTCAAGCGATTCTCCTGCCTCAGCCTCCCGAGTAGCTGGGATTACAGGCACCTGCCATCATGCCTGGCTAATTTTTTGTATTTAGTGGAGACAGGGTTTCACCATGTTGGCCAGGCTGGTCTCAAACTCCTGACCTCAAGTGATCCACCCGCCTTGGCCTCCCAAAGTGTTGGGATTACAGGCGTGAGCCACTGCACCCGGCCACATACATGGCTCTTTCCTTCTCCCACTTGCCCCAAGCAAAAACCTAAAAATCATCTCTTTCTTCCCTCTCTCACACCCAGTGCATCCTATTCTTCAGTCTGTCAACTCTACCATAAAGACACCATTCCATTCCAAAACACTTCTCACCATCTGATCATCATCTCCCACCACTGTCAGCTCTTACCTGGACTCCTGGAATAGCCCCTAACTGCTCACCTACAGTCCGTTTTCCATATGGCAACCAAAGTCTTGTGTTTTGTTTATTTTGAGATGGAGTTTTGCTCTTGTTGCCAAGGCTAGAGTGCAATGGTATCATCTTGGCTCACTGCAACCTTGTCCTCCCGGATTCAAGCAATTCTCCTGCCTCAGCCTCCAGAGCAGCTGGGATTACAGGGACTCGCCACCATGCACAGCTAATTTTTTTTGTATTTTTAGTAGAGATGGAGTTTAACCATATTGGCCAGGCTGGTCTCAAACTCCTGATCTCAGGTGATCTACTCCCCTCGGCCTCCCAAAGTGCTGGGATTACAGGCATGAGCCACTGTTCCTGGCCCAAAGTAATATTTTAATTACATAAATTTAATTATTTTACTCCTCTGTTAAAAACTCTTTATGGCTTTTCCATCACACTTGGAACAAAAAGTCCTCACCTAGGTTGCATGAGATGCCACGTGATGTGCTTCCTGTTCATTTCTCCATTCTCATCAACTTGCTAGCTGTTGCCACTTCTTCTTACTCACTGTAGCCTTCCTGTGGTGTCTCCAACACTTAAAGTTTGTCTATCAGATGACATAGTATCAGTTTTCATTTATAATAACAGCATACTATTTGTTGAGCTTCAACTACATGCAAGCCACTATACTAGGCATTTTACATACATAATTTTTAATCCTAACCATGAGTTTTCAGTGTAGACATTACTATCTCCTCTTTGCAAATGAGGAAACTGAGGCTCAGAGAAGTTAGGTAATTTGTCCAAAGTAGCAGAGCTAGACAGACAGTGGTAGAGCTGGAATTCACATCTATGTGTTTGTGATTTTATTTTATTTTATTTTATTGAGACAGGGTCTCACTCTGTCACCCAGGCTGGAGTGCAATGGCATGATCTCAGCTCACTGCAACCTCTGCCTCTTAGGCTTAAGTGATCCTCCCACCTCAGCCTCCCTAGTAGCTGGGACTACATGCATGCACCACTGTACGCAGCTAATTTTTCAGTCTTTTTTTGTAGAGACGGGAATCTCGCCGTGTTGCTCAGCCTGGTTTTGAACTCCTGGACTCAAGCAATCCACCCACCTCAGCCTCCCAAAGTGCTGGAATTGCAGGCATGAGCCACTGTGCCCAGGCTTGTGTTCACGATTTTAAAGTCTAAACTCTTTCCATTGCATTATACTACCCGTTCGTGACCAGGATACTGACTTAATCCTCTCAGGAAAATTTCACTTTTTTCTTTTTTTTTTTTTTTTTTTTTTGAGACGGAGTCTCGCTCTGTCGCCCAGGCTGGAGTGCAGTGGCGCAATCTCGGCTCACTGCAAGCTCCGCCTCCCGGGTTCACGCAATTCTCCTGCCTCAGCCTCCCGAGTAGCTGGGACTACAGGCGCCCACAACCGCGTCCGGCTAATTTTTTGTATTTTTAGTAGAGACAGGGTTTCACCGTGGTCTCGATCTCCTGACCTTGTGATCCGCCCGCCTCAGCCTCCCAAAGTGCTGGGATTACAGGCGTGAGCCACCGCGCCCGGCAATTTCACTTTTTTCTTTCAGGATTGGGGGCTGGGCTTATGTCCTGGTGCTCACCATAAAGCTGACCTACAAGCTCTTGAAAGAGGTTGCTGAGGTAATTGATCCTGTTTGTAAACTCCTTGGATCCCCAGGAGAGAATGTGGAGGGAAGTACAGCATCTTCCCACCTGAGTGATGGGGCCTGCAGGACTTGGGAAAACAAGCTCCTGGGGAACAGCTGCATTGAAGGCTCTCTTTTGTCTCTAAATGCTAATAGTTCTGGATTCAAAATCTTTTTTCTTTTTGACTGGACCCAGATATAATAAAATAAAAACCTTACAGCATATAATTTGGCATTTTACTGGTATGGTAGGCTCATAAAAATTTTGTTCTCCCTGACAAGGCTCAGCTAATTCTATCAAAATAAATCTCTGAAGGAAAAAAGCTTTCTTTTAAAGTCAATGAGAAGCTTTTTAAAGAACAAAAATAACACTTAAAAACTGATATTCTATGTATCTTCTTTTTCTTCTCTTTTTCAGAAGAAATTCTGCCCTTTTTGATAATAGAAAATAAAAAATGTCCGGGAGAAAAATGTCAAAATTTGGCATGCTATGAAGAGTGGAAATTTCTTCCAACATTACATTTTGAATTTTAAAGCATTTTGAGCACAGATTATGTAGGGGTCAGGTTTCCACAACCACATGTATCCTTTGTCAGTGACCATGCCCATGAATGGCCTCACAGTATTTTTCACTCACCAGACCTTGACTAAGAACAAAACCATTATGAGAGCCAAGTATTTCAGCATCTTCTCCAACTGGTCTATCTTATGTTTGCTCTCTCAGGCTTCATGGACACTTCTCTGTCCTAAATGTGTTTGATCAGAGATGTTTTTCCTACAGGTGAATCGCACAGCAAAGTTGAGCAGACAAGCTGAATTTTGTATTTCAGTAAAGCCACATTGACTGTGTATGTGTTCAACATTGTGCTAGGTGGTATAGAGGCTACAATGCAGAAGAGGAAGATAGCAAAAACACATTTATTAAGAGTCTGTTGTGTGCTAAATAATTATATATATATATAATTTCATAACATATTGGGCAAACATGATTCTTCATGGTTACAGAAGAAAGGAAGCTGTGACAAATTAACTCACTCAAAGGTAAGCTAGAGTAAGGGGAAATGGAGGAGCTAGGACTGAAATCTAGAATAGCCTGATACAAAAACACCCCACGCTTTCCATTATACTACATTAGTACAAAATTTAAGTTGAGATTCCCTTCCAAATGTGCTATAGTCCAATAAAATTTTGCCAAATGTGCCAAATGCCATTGATAAAGTCTGAAGAAAATTGGAAAAGAGGAAGACACAACATGTCTGGATTTCCAAGGAAGGTTTCATGGAGGAGGCAGGGTAGGGGCTGGGCCTCAAAATCTGGCAGGGCTTGTATGAAGAGGGAGGAAAGTCATAGAAGGGGAGGGGAATTACAGACTGGGAATCAGAAGGAGCCAAGAAGTAGAGGGGAATTACAGTGGCATGGGAAGAGTGAAGAGGTCATTGCTGTCACTGCTGCTGAGGGTGTGTGCTGAAAGCAGTTGCAGATAAGGTTATGCAGGTATTAGGATCAGATTGCAGAGCACTTTCAAAGCCAGGCAGTTTTAAGTAGGGATATGGTGGAAGGTAGTGCAATCAACTGAATGACTGTGTAACTTGCCAATTCGTATGTTGAAATTTAATTCCCAATGTGATAGTACTTAGAGGTGGGGCCTTTGTGAGGTGACTAGGTCATGAGGGTGGAGCCCAAAAGAATGAGATCTATACTCTTTTTTTTTTTTTTGAGATGGAGTCTCGCTCTGTCGCCCAGGCTGGAGTACAGTGGCCGGATCTCGGCTCACTGCAAGTTCCGCCTCCTGGGTTTACGCCATTCTCCTGCCTCAGCCTCCTGAGTAGCTGGGACTACAGGTGGCCACCACCTCACCTGGCTAGTTTTTTTGTATTTTTTTAGTAGAGATGGGGTTTCACCTTGTTAGCCAGGATGGTCTCAATCTCCTGACCTCGTGATCCGCCCGTCTCGGCCTCCCAAAGTGCTGGGATTACAGGCTTGAGCCACTGCGCCCGGCTGAGATCTATACTCTTATGAGAAGAGGCCAGAGGGCTGGGCGTGGTGGTTTAATGACTGTAATCCCCGCACTTTGGAAGGCTGAGGCAGGCGGATCACCTGAGTTCAGAAGTTCAAGACAAGCCTGGTCAACATGGCGAGACCTCATCCCTACTAAAAATACAAAAAATTAGCCAGGTGTTGTGGCATGTGCCTATTTTCCCAGCTACTCCAGAGGCTGAGGTGGGAGGATCTCTTGAGCCCAGGAGGCAGAGGTTGCAGTGAGCTGAGATCATGCCACTGCACTCCAGTCTGGATGACAGGGGAGCTCTATCAAAAAAAAAAAAAAAAAAAAAAAAAAAAAAAAAAAAAGAGAGAGAGAGAGAGAGTCCAGAGAGTTAGCTTGCCCCTCTCCACCATGTGAGGGTATTGTGGGAAGTTGGCAGTACACAACCCAGAAGAAGGTCCTCACCAGAAGCCAACCATGCTGTCAACCTTACCTTAGAACTGTGAAAAATACATTCATGTTGTTTATAAGCTACCCAGTCTATAGTACTTTGCTATAGCTTCCCAAACTGGCTAGGGTGTATAGAACATATGCCTTTCAGAGGGGAAAGTTTTATAATTAACTGGACATGATAGAATTCTCAGTGTATGTGAATCTTTTACATACATTAGAATACATATATCATAATTTTGTTTTGTTCTGCAATATAATAAAGTTATTTTTCAGATAGAATATAAAATATACACAACTATGACCATTTTTACATAAGTGCTCAACAGAACCTTCAACCCATTATCACCAGGGTCCCAGAGTTAAGAGAAACAACTGTGTCTACTTAGCTGATGGTGATGTGTCAGCACCTTGGACAGCGATGCAGTAGCGATAAGCTGCATCTGCAGGCAGAGGAATTTAGACTTCTGTAAGGTAGTAGGTCTTTCACATAAAAGCAGTGGAATGGAATCTTTCAGTGAATTTCAAAGACTAATCTTTTTCCCAGGCTTCCCTTTCTTTGGATTCCCACCAAGGAAAGGAGAACTCCACGTGTGCTGACTGAGGATTTGGTGTACAGATGCATACATGTGAACATGCTAGTGTGTGTACACGTGCAACTGAAAGCTTTCAGCAAATTGAAACAAATTCATTTTGCAAAGACTAAGGACCCTGGAGGAAGGAAATAGATTTTAAATTGGCACTTTTGCCCCCCTCCCCCAAACACAGCCTTCCCTGAATACCAATGCATGGAAACAAATTGGCCGTGATGTTGAGCATCCTGAGATCAGACAATTCTCCCTGGTTTGAGGCCCCCAGCTTGCCTTTAGCTGAGGCCCAAGATGGAAAAGGACAAAAACAAAACAAAACAAAACTGCAGAGGTTAGGTGGCCTATTTTTTGTTTGTTTGTTTGTTTTTTTAGAGATGGAGTCTCACTTTGTCACCCAGGCTAGAGTGCAGTGATGAAATCTTGGTTCACTACAACCTTCGCCCCCTGGGTTCAAATGTTTCTCCTGCCTCAGCCTCCTGAGTAGCTGGGATTACAGGCGCCCCCCACCACGCCTGAATAATTTTCGTATTTTTAGTAGAGATGGAGTTTCACCATATTGGCCAGGCTGGTCTCGAACTCCTGACCTTGTGATCCACCCGCCTTGACCTCCCAAAGTATTGGGATTACAGGCATGAGCCACCAGGCCCAACCTTTTTTCTTTTTTGTTTTGGTTTCTTAAGTCTCATTTGCAAACTTCTCGACCAGGCCTAGCTTGAGGTTGAGCCTAAAGAACATCTCAGGGCTGGAGCTGGAGTAGAATAGTATTCTTCCTTGAATTGTGTAAAATAAAAGGATTTGAGGCCAGGTGCAGTGGCTCACTCCTGTAATTCCAGCACTTTAGCAGGCTGAGGCAGGCAGATTACTTGAGCTCAGGAGGTCGAGACCAGCCTGGGCAACATGACAAAACCCTGTCTCTACAAAAAATACAAAAATTAGATGAACATGTTGGTGCACGCCTGTAGACCCAGCTAGTTGAGGGGCTGAGGCAGGAGGATAGCCTGAGCCCAGGAGGTGGAAGTTGCAGTGAGCCAAGATTGTGCCACTGCACTATAGCCTGGGTGACAAAGTGAGATCCTATATCAGAAAAAAATAAAAATGATTTGAAAGAGGAGTGTAAAGTGATTTACAAGCTACAAAAAGGCATCTGCAGCACATCTCCTTAAAACTTAGGGCGGGGTGGACAATTCTGTCACTGAGGGCATTACCAGTTCTGTTGTTGTTGAAGATATTAACACAACTATGATAGGACCACTTTCTGATAATAAACCCTCAGTGGATAATGCAGTCTTACTGTTTTAAGTCTTTAGCATGGCATTCACGGGCTATTGTTCCAGTCTTTGTCTCCAGGCTAGCCTCATACCCATCAGAAGATTCTACTACTTTCCGCTAGAGCTTTGCCCCAATCAGACCTTATGGGCCTCCATGCCATAGTTCTTTCTTTTTTCTCTTTTTCTTTCTTTCTTTCTTTTTATTTATTTTTATTTTTTTAGATAGAGTTTTGCTCTTGTTGCCCAGGCTGGAGTGCAATGGTGAGATCTTGGCTCACTGCAACCTGCGTCTCTTGGGTTCAAGCAATTCTCCTGCCTTAGCCTCTTGAGTATCTGGGATTACAGGTGCCCACCACCTTGCCCAACTAATTTTTTGTGTTTTTAGTAGAGATGGGGGTTTCACCATGTTGGCCAGGCTGGTCTTGAACTCCTGACCTCAGGTGATCCACCCACCTCAGCCTCCCAAAGTGCTGGGATTACAGGCATGAACCACCTTGCCTGGCCATAGTTCTTTCTCTTTGGCCCCTTTGACTGGCATGGTCTAAATACACCACACCTTTGTCTCTTCATAAGGGTTTTACTCATCTTTTAAGCCTTTTGTTTTCATATACTTTTACTAATCCTTCCACTAAATCAGGAGTTTTAAGGCACCAGTAATACATAGCTTTGCATATTGGTACTTTGTGCATTTGAGTTACACTAGCACTAGATTGTTAACTCTTCAAGAGCAGTAATTGTGAGTTATGTTGTATGTCTGTTGGGAAAGTTCTGTGTATCAAGCTCCATGTTCATACCAGTTGTCCAGTTAGACCTTCAACATAGACTGTGAAAGCTGAGAACTTCTTAGAAGTGAAGGAAAAAGACAGGACCTGAGTGGATTGCCACCAGTCACCCCCGTCTTTCCGCCTCTCTTGAATTCCTTTGTAGCAAAAAGAATGCAGTGTTGGCTTCCTCATTTAATCATTACTGTGGTTTTTGAGGCTCTTAAAATTAACTTTACCCTAATGCTTTTCTAAAATGCCACTTGACAACAGTGTACAGGTATTTTACATAACTACTGTATACTGGAGGTATCTTCAATAGAATGTAGTGATCAAAATCCAGATCATAATTATATCCCGTCAGTGTTTCCATTCTAAACTCCTCTCCGGAAGGGTTTGTTACTCATTTTTAAATTTGTATCAGGCTCTAGCCTGACATGCAAGTTCTCAGTTCTGCTATAATGTAGGAATCCTTTTCTGCCTCAAAATGTATATTTTAATCACTACTGCAATTCCACATGGAATGCTGTGTTTTTTTGCCAGGGAAGCCAACCCAATCACCCACACCTTCTGGGGGCAACTTTGGTGGTCAAGGCTGTGGGACTGCTCAGGATCCCCTGTGAGGCATCCTGTGGGTTGGATGTCATCCTTGAACCCAAGTGACTCAAGGCCTCTCAGCAACGTGAGCCACATGTGTTTCTCACCCTGAGTCCTCATGGGTTTGTTTTTTGTTTTGTTTTGTTTTTGTTCATTTTTGGGTTTGTTTTGTATTCTTTTTCAAAACAGGGTCTCACTCTGTCACCCAGGCCAGAGTGCAGTGGAACTATCACAGCTCATTGCAGCCTTGACCTCCTGGACTCAAGCCTCCTCCCACCTCAGCCTCTTGAGTGTCTGGGACTACAGGCACACACCACCATGCCTGGTTAATTTTTTAATTTTTTTTTTTTTTTTTTTTTGTAGAGATGGGGGTCTCACAATGTTATCCGGGCTGGTCTCAAACTCCTGGGCTTAAGCAATCCTACCACCTCAGTCTCTCAAGTAGCTGGAACTACAGGAGCATGCCACTATGCTTGGCTAGTTTTTTCTTT
The DNA here is from genome assembly GCF_043159975.1 of Macaca nemestrina. NCBI lineage: Eukaryota > Metazoa > Chordata > Mammalia > Primates > Cercopithecidae > Macaca > Macaca nemestrina. The sequence goes on from NC_092137.1 coordinate 44,141,409, forward strand.
TTCTGTTTTTTTTTTTTTTTTTTTTTTTTTTTTTGTAGACACAGGGGTCTCACTATGTTGCCCAGGCTGATCTCGAACTCCTGGGCCCAAGCAATCCTCCCACCTCGGCCTTCCAAAGTGCCAGGATTACAGGTGTAAGCCACCACGCCCAGCTGAATTCGCATGTTAAAGTGCTAAAGACAAGAGACCGCCAGACATTTCCTGGACAGGAGGCCTGAGCTCTTCTCTTTTGATACCCGCTGACCTGGGTTAGCAGTGGACCCTCAGGAAAACTGGATGCTCTCTGATCTTTAGTCCAGGAGTCAGTCTTTTCTTTCCTCTAGGCTTTTTTTTCGATGGTGGGGGGCCTTTGAAGACCGAAGTTTATTATCCCTTCACTCCTCCTAATTCTGAGAACTTTGTCCCCAGCAGGGTCAGGGAGTAAGGAGGGAAGTGCTTGCTCCTCATAGGCCTAGTTTAGGGTCAAGGACATTTCCTGTACCTCATCTTCTCTTTTTCCCCAATCCCTATTCCCTTCTGGTATTCAATTTGTTTTTAGGTATCTCTAGGGGATTTTCACCTTCTTTATCTTTACGTTGACTTTCCTGGGATACCTCTGTGGTATCAGAGGGTAGAGAGAGGCAGGGATTGAAAGAATAGATGGGCCAGTTGCGGTGGCTCGGACCTGTAATCCCAGCACTGTGGGAGGTTGCGGCAACAGATTGCTTGAGCTCAGCAGCTCAAGGCCAGCCTGGGCAACATGGCGAAACCTTCTCTCTACAAAAAATACAAAAATTAGTCAGGGGTGGTGGCACGCACCTGTAGACTCAGCTACTAGGGAGGCTGAGGTGGAAGGATTGCTTGAGCCTAGGAGGTGGAGGCTGCAGTGAGCCATGAGCACCTCTCAGCACTACAGCCTGGGTGACAGAAGAAAAAGGAAAGAAAGAAGAAAGAAAGGAAGGAAGAAAGGAAGAAAGGAAGGAAGAAAGAAAGAAACAAAGAAAGAAAGAAAGAAAAAGGAAGAGAAGGGAAGGGAAGGAAGGAAGGAAGGAAAGAAGGAAGGAAGGAAGGAAAGAGAGAGAGATAAAGAAAGAAAAATAAAGAAGGAAAGAAAGAAAAGAAAGAAAGAGAAAGAGAGAGAGAGAGAAAGAAACAAAGAAAGAGGAAGGAAGGAAGGAAAAGATAAAGAGAGAAAGAGAGAAAGACGAAGGAAGAAAGGAAGGAAGGAAAGGGAAAGAATAGAGGGAAGGTAACATTGGCTCTATTGGCCGGGCGTGTTGGCTCCTGTCTGTAATCCCAGCGCTTTGGAAGGCTGAGGCAGGCAGATCACTTGAGGTCAAGAGTTTAAGATCGGGTTGGCCAACATGGTGAAACCCCGTCTCTACTAAAAATACACAAACTAGCTGGGTGTGGTGGCAGGTGCCTGTAATCCCAACTACCCAGGAGGCTGAGGCAGGAAAATCGCTTGAATCGGGAGGCAGTGGCTGCAGTGAACTGAGATTGTACCACTATACTCCAGCCTGGGTGACAGAGGGAAACTCTGCCTCAAAAAAAAAAAAAAAAAAAAAAAAAAAAATTGGCTCTATTGATTCTTACAACACAAGCCTGCTGTGGGAATTTCTATACTTAGAGGCTTCTTGCTTTGGGAATTTTATTCAAAGACTAACTGTATAGCTAAGGCCAATTACTTACTTGCTTTGTTTCCTCAGATGTCATGGGAGGGGATTCATTATTCGGTGCACTCAACAAACATTTATTGAGTAAGCAAGATACAGACCCTTTCTTTATGCTGCTCACAAGCTAGCCATGGTAATAAACAATTGAACAAACATTGACAATACGAAAAAGGAAGGATAGGCCCAAAGGGAAATGTAACAGGGGCTCTGACTAGAAAAGGTTTAAAGGTGTTTTCCCAGAAGAAATATCATTTCAGCTAAGGCCTGAGGATGAGTGGAGATTACTTGGCAAGAAATGGGGGGAAAAAATTGAGGCTGAGGTCCTGAGGCTGAGAAAGTCTGTTCTGTGGGGTGTACTTAGTGAGTTGGGTATTCAGAGCAGTTTCTTTTTTAAATGCACCCTTCTCTATTCAACAAAATTATTTGGCAACAATCATAAGATAAAAGAAAGAAAATAATGGCTAGAAAATATGAAAATAGTGAAAAATTTCTTTTATATAATATCATATATATATAATGATGCCTGTAAATTTTATTTATTTATTTATTTATAGAGACAGGGTTTTTTTTTTTTTTTTTTGAGACGGAGTCTCACTCTGTCACCCAGGCTGGAGTGCAGTGGCCGGATCTCAGCTCACTGCAAGCTTCGCCTCCCGGGTTCACGCCATTCTCCTGCCTCAGCCTCCCGAGTAGCTGGGACTACAGGCGTCCGCCACATCGCCCGGCTAGTTTTTTATATTTTTTAGTAGAGACGGGGTTTCACCATGTTAGCCAGGATGGTCTCGATCTCCTGACCTCGTGATCCACCCGTCTCGGCCTCCCAAAGTGCTGGGATTACAGGCTTGAGCCACCGCGCCCGGCCGAGACAGGGTTTTGCCATGTTGCCCAGGCTGGTCTCAAACTCCTGGACTCAAGCGATCCACCTGCTTTGGCCTCCCAAAGTGCTGGTATTATAAGCGTGAGCCACCACACCTGGCCTGTAAAATTTAAATAAATAAAATAAAATAGATACTATGACACAAAAAGGAAAAGAGTAATAAAACGATGTTTAAAATTTGTAATATATTTTTTGAAGGGGAAAAACTTGTACCTACATATCGTTCTGTAGCTGAATAATAATATTATAATTTCTGTTTTTGAGATTTAACTTCTGCAGATTTATCAATAACTGTATCAAAACTGGTTTTATTTGCATATTCCCATCCAACAATCAGTATAGCTAGATTTTTCAACCCATCTTCACTCATAGTTGATCAAAGAACGTTTTTATTGATTTTAATTTTGAAAAGTTTCTTTCGCATGAAGCAACAAAAATGCAAATAGGGTAGAGATTCATTAAAATTCCACTTCATGCCGGGTGCGGTGGCTCACGCCTGTAATCCCAGCACTTTGGGAGGCGGAGGCGGGCGGATCACGAGGTCAGGAGATCGAGATCACAGTGAAACCCCGTCTCTACTAAAAATACAAAAAATTAGCCGGGCGTGGTGGTGGGCACCTGTAGTCCCAGCTACTCGGGAGGCTGAGCCAGGAGAATGGCGTGAACCCGGGAGGTGGAGTTTGCAGTGAGCCGAGATCACGCCACTGCACTCCAGCCTGGGCGACAGAACTAGACTCCATCTCAAAAAATAATAATAATAATAAAATAAAATAAAATAAAATTCCACTTCATGATAAATTCCACAAGGTGCAATACTTTTCATGTCTTTTCCCCTCTGACTCTAGACACTTCTGAACATTTCCATTTGGAGCTTTTGTGTTCAAAATTGTGTTTCTTAGACTTGACAATCACTGTGCTGTTATTGTTATTTCAAGTCTACTGGCAAGAGAGGTTGGTACTTCGTACATGTGGACAATTTCTCCTTCCACTAGAATATGTAGTAAGATACATATTTCCAGAAATATGTAGTATGCCAGGAGCTGAAGACTTGAGAGCAAGAATGATTCCAAATGGTTATAAACTTACTCTTGAGACAAATACATATAGCTGAGCTCATATACATGTGACTTGACTGTGTACTTGAGTGTTCCAAAGTACCTTTTTTGTTTTTTTGGTTTTTGTTTTGTTTTGTTTTGTTTTGATAAGGACTCTCGCTCTGTCACCCAGGCTGGAGTGCAGTGGCCCGATCTCGGCTCACTGCAAGCTCTGCCTCCCAGGTTCACGCCATTCTCTTGCCTCAGCCTCCTGAGTAGCTGGGACTACAGGCGTGTGCCACCACGCCAGGCTAATTTTTTTGTATTTTTAGTAGAGACGGGGTTTCACAGTGTTAGCCAGGATGGTCTCAATCTCCTGACCTCGTGATCCTCCCGCCTCGGCCTCCCAAAGTGCTGGGATTACAGGCATGAGCCACCGTGCCCCGCCTCCAAAGTATCTTTTACAAAGACTGCAATGATTATTAAGAGGTAAGTAATAAAATTGGGCTAATTTGAAAGTTTTGTATATATATAAAATATATATATATAATTAAAATTAACAGTAATTGCAGCAATTGCTTAGTACTTAAGGCTTATAAAAGATCTGTTGTTTGTGTTTTATCAATTCCCTTCAGCCAAAAATGACAAAGGACACAAATTAGCTGGGCATGATGGTGCGCGCCTAAAGTTCCAGCTACGTGAGAGGCTGAGACTACAGGCACGCATCATCAGCTAATCTGTAATTGAACAAGTTGGGTTTATTATTTGTTGCATAGAGGGAGGACACATACCATGAGGACCCATGAGATGTCTCAGAAATAGGATATTAGAAAAAACCTATTTGGTTTGGATCTGGGCTTCGGTTGGGTAATTTGCAGGAGGGTCTAAGGGAGCAGGGGTTTACTCTGGATTGGGTGCCATTAGAAAGTGGATGCAATTCTATGATTTGACATTTTAATAAGTCTTATAGTGGGAGAGACTAGAGACCAAAGCTGTAATTGATAAAGAAGCTGAAGAGTGGGATATATGGTGCTCTGTGTGGCACAGTGACGATGTCTGAAGTGGATGTTCTGTGAAACAGTGCATCCCATTTCTGCCCTCACCCAGGCAGACTGCTCTCACCATTCCACTCTTGGTTCACCACTGCTGGTCTGTTTGAAAAATGGATTAAGAAAATGTGGCACATATACACCATGGAATTCTATGCAGCCACAAAAAAGGATGAGTTCATGTCCTTTGTAGGGACATGGATGCAGCTGGAAACCATCATTCTCAGCAAACTATCGCAAGAACAGAAAACCAAACACCACATGTTCTCACTCATAGGTGGGAATTGAACAATGAGAACACTTGGACACAGGAAGGGGAACATCACACATCGGGGCCTGTTGTGGGGTGGGGGGAGGGGGGAGGGATAGCATTAGGAGATATACCTAATGTAAATGAAGAGTTAATGGGTGCAGCACACCAACATGGCACACGTATACATATGTAACAAACCTGCACGTTGTGCACATGTACCCTAGAACTCAAAGTATAATAAAAAATAAAAAAAATTTTAAAAAAAGAAAAATGAATAGTTTCTTTTGTCGGATCAAGAGGTCAAGGAGATGGGGAAGTAGATGACAGAAATTGGTCATGAAGGGCCTAGTCTGTCAAATTAAGTCAATTAAACTACATCTAAAAATAATATGGAACCATCAGAAGGTTTGTGAAGATTATTAGATTAATATTTTAGAAAAATCCCTCTCTAAGGAAAATGGACTGGGGAGGAGGTTAAGACTAGAGGAATCTTTTCTGCAATAATCCAGGCAGCCAGGTGTGGTGGCTCATGCCTGTAATCCCAGCACTTTGGGAGGCTGAGGTGGGCAGATCACCTGAGGTCAGGAGTTCGAGACCAGCCTGGCCAACATGGTGAAACCCCGTCTCTACTAAAAATACAAAAAAATGAGGTGGGCATCGTGGCACCTGTAATCCCCGCTACTCGGGAGGCTGAGACAGGAGAATTGCTTGAACACGGGAGATGGAGGTTACAGTGAGCCAAGATCACGCCACTGCACTCCAGCCTGGGCGACAGAGCGAGACTTCATCTCAAATCATCATCATCATCATCATCATCATCATCCAGGCAAGAGATAATGATGAGTTGAACTAAGATGCTGCAGAAATGAGGACAGATTTGAGAGCTGGATGACGGGTAGAATGAAAAAGCCTTAGTGGCTGGCAGTATATAGATTCGGGGGACCCAAGGATGACTCCAACCTGAGCAACAGGTGATTGGTGAGTCTGTTTTCCAAACCCTGGAACACTGAAAGAAGACACGGTTTGGGCTGAGGTGGGAGAAATGATGAGTTCAATCTTGGACATAAGTTTAAAGTTCCCATGAAGCATTTAAGTAGAAGTAGGCAGTGGGTAACAGAGCCAGGATATCAGAAGCCATTTCCCAACTGGAGAAACATTAATTAATATGACAACTATTTTTTTTTGCATTTACTATACTATATACCACCCACAGTCTTGATAATGCCACAGCAGTAAACAAAACAAAATTCCTATCTTTATTGACAAATAAGCACATAGGATGTCAGATGGTGATGGAAAAAGAAAGCAGAGAGAAGGGATAGGGAGAATTAGTAGGATATAGGTCTGAGATATAAGTTTAGAATTAGTTCAAGAATTAGTGAGAAATACAAATTCCGATGACCCTCAAGAAATGTCAGGATCCAGTCTCCAGTGGCATGGTCCTTTCTATTTTGATCCATAACCGGGTCCACTCCAGTGTTTGCCAAACTTCCCAGATCATAAGAATCACCCAGGAGGCAGAGGTTGCAGTGAGCCGAGATTGCCTCACTGTACTCCAGCCTGGGCAACAGAGCAAGACTCTGTCTCAAAAAACAAACAAACAACAATAACAAAAAAACCTAAAGTGGCTTGGAAATTGCCACATAGTGATTGGGAAGATCCCAGGAAATATTAATTTTTAGGAATATGACATATTCTCTTCGTTTCTTTGTCACAACCCCAAGTAATTTGGCAAAAAATTCTTCCTCCAGGCTAGATCCTATGGTTTGCAAGAGATCATATGCTAACTGCCCTCACAGAACTTACAGTGTAGTTGGGAGAAATGACTTCTGCACATGAAACCAAGAGCAGAGCCTAGATTTAAAATGAAAGTAATCACACTTGGACATTGCTGAGTTGTCTCAGTTCCCAGGGGGATTACAATGAAGTGCACCTGCTCCAGAACTAAATGTATAGGACTGAATCGATGAGACCAGCCATCTAGAGACAGACCTTTTAGTCTGAAGAGGGGTGGCCAAACACCCTCAGATACCCTCAGCCTGAAACAGAATCTGCAGAAAAACATTGGGATAGATAGAGCCAATCAGAAAACAACAACAAAAAAGAAAAGCAGTGATTCTCCTGGAATCTGGAAAATGGGATGAGGAGAATGGAGGATATAAAAGATAAATAAATTCTTACCAAGTGCCTACCAAAAGGCCAGGTTTGGGACTACTAGGCAACTGATGTCTGAACCCACGACAAACTGGTGAGGCTGATTGTGCCTTTCTGCTTTACAGATGACGAAGCCACCACAGAAAAATTAAGTAGCTAACCTAAAATAAAGAACTTGCTTAAAGTCTATTTGACTTCAAATGCCAAGGACAAGTAGGTAAGACTAACTCAAAAACAAATTTTTAAAGCTATAAGTCTTTTGTCTGTGATAGTTTCTCTCTTTCTCTCCTCCCACCCTCAGACTCTTTTACATATTTTTATTTATTTATTTTTATTTTTTTGAGATGGAGTCTCACTCTTTCGCCCAGGCTGGAGTGCAGTGGCGATCTCAGCTCACTGCAACTTCTGCCGCCCGGGTTCAAGCAATTCTCCTGCCTCAGGCTCCCAAGTAACTGGGATTACAGGCGCCCACCACCATGCCCAGCTAATTTTTGTATTTTTAGTAGAGACGGGGCTTCACCGTGTTAGCCAGGATGGTCTCCATCTCCTGACCTTGTGCTCTGCCTGCCTCGGCCTCCCAAAGTGCTAGAATTACAGGTATGAGCCACTGCACCTGGCATATTTATTTTATTTTATTTTATTTGAGATGGAGTATTGCTCTGTCACCCAGGCTGGAGTGCATTGGCGTGTTCTTGGTTGACTGCAACCTCCACCTCCCAGCTTCAAAGGATTCTCATGCCCCAGACTCCTGAGTAGTTGGGACTACAGGCATACACCACCACGCCTGGCTAATTTTTGTATTTTTAGTAGAGATGGGGTTTCATCATGTTGGCCAGACTGGTCTCAAACTCCTGACCTCAAGCGATCAGCCTGCCTTGGCCACCCAAAGTGTTGGGATTATAGGCGTGAGTCACTGTGCCCAGTCTCTTTTAAATATTCTTGATAATCTTATGGCCTTATCTGTTGACAGGCACGCACTTGCTGTGGGAGCAATTCGGAGCTAGGACATGCAGCAGACAGGTTTTCCGCCATCTGAGTTGACAGCCTGGTGGACCCACTTTTCCCATTTGTTTCTGTGGGACCAGTAGCCGTCAGAGACCTCCACCTCAAAAGCGTGACTTCTCATAGGATGAGGCTGCCAGGAGTCAGATTTTGAGATGAAGTTTCACAGTGAGTTGATTGATTAAGGAGTGCTCTCATGATCAGTATTTACAGAAAGAAGGAGAAGAAACTGGGATTGGGTAGAAGTCGTCGAGTTGTAATGCCATCCCAACAAAGGCCTCAGTTGATGTCATGGGGAGCTCTTTAAACACTAGGATGACCTTTCAGAGTTGTCCCAGCTTGGGCTGATCTTAATACCCCACACTGATTAAAAAAAAAAATCCTGGCAGGAAGTGTGACCTTAGGAGAGGCAATTTTGTTCACTCAAGCACAATCTTCCTAGGGGACTAACAGCTGAGGGCCAAGTTCCAGTAGCACTCCCAGTGGTTGGGGGAAAAAGACCTTAATTCCTGGAGGGGAATCTGGACCATGCATTACAGCATTCACTACAACTTGCAAAAATTGTAGAGGATCGGCCAGAGTTAAGACTTTAGCCCAAATGACTGTTGCCCCTTTCCATCCATTTCCCATCATTTATCAGTTCATATTTGCCCATCTCATTTTATTTCAGAATCAAAGCTGATTTTCATTCCTATGCTAAGAGGAGAGGTGTTGTCCAGAAGAATAAACCATCTCACTGAAGAGAAGGGTAAAAATAAGCGGAAACTATATAAGACTGACCTCATTGTTACGGTTGATTGGTTTACAGTGGCAAGACATCAGAACCACATGATGGGTCCACTTAATGGCTGGGTTATTGAGAATGGCTGGTAAGCGGGTGCCACATTAGTTCTGGGTCAGATTGAAAGGTCATGTCTAGTTCCTTTTCCAGCCACTGTACGACTCTTTTCAAAATATTGAGAAATCATTGGGGGGAAAAGCAGAGAACACACCCTCACACCGTGACCATTCTCCCAGCTGATTGTCAGGGTCCCACTTTTCTAACGACAGGGTCTCCAGTGTAAGCCCAGAGATGAGAGAGAGGAAGAAAATATCTTTTTACAATGATGGTAATAATTCCCCATCTCTGCTCACCCTGGAGGCTTATTTTGAAAATCACAGTGATTTAACTTGTTAGCAGTTTAATTCACTTTTAAAAGATTAACCAGACTAATTATTCATCAGATTTCACCATCTTTGTCAGCCTCAATAAGGATCTTTTGTTACAATGATTAATGTGTTTTAATTGTATCTTCTCTCAGAGCAATAATTCGATCGCACAGTATTTGCCGAATCTATGGAAATCTTGGAAATGCTTTGACAGCTGAGCTATTCTTGGGAAATGAAAGTAAAGGAATATATGTAACTAACAAAAAGTGTTTTATAGCATATCATTAATATAGATTTTCTTCCTCTCTGACAGAGACCTTGCTCTACCAGCTTCAGTCCCTGAAGCTGCCTGCTGTTCCGTCAATTTGCTATTCAGGGACATCAGGAGGTATAGATCAATTAATACAGGTGACTAAACTGTCTCCAGTTGGTGTCTTCAAATATATGCTAGTCATAGTAATACTCAGAGCAAATATATCTAGGTCACAGGGAAAGTCAATCAACTAGCCAGTGTCCATAAATAATCATCCAACTAAGAGACTGGATCCTGTGTTGACCATTTTATTTTCTACCTAATGCTTCATTCTCATTCATTTAACTGGTGGCTACTGCCCAAGTTAAGGGTTTTTAGAACAGCAAAAAGGTTGGAGAACCTGATAGAGAGATGAATTATATGTGGCCAATACTAATTTCAAACTTAAAATGTGTTTTAATATTACTATAATTTTTATTTTTTATTTTTATTTTTATTGAGATGGAGTCTCCCTCTGTCACCCAGGCTGGAGTGCAGAGGCCCGATCTCAGCTCACTGTAAGCTCCACCTCCCAGGTTCACGCCATTCTCCTGCCTCAGCCTCCCGGGTAGCTGGGACTACAGGCGCCCACCACAACGCCCGGCTAATTTTTTTTTTTTTTTGAGGCGGAGTCTCGCTCTGTCGCCCAGGCTGGAGTGCAGTGGCCGGATCTCGGCTCACTGCAAGCTCCGCCTCCCGGGTTCCCGCCATTCTCCTGCCTCAGCCTCCCGCGTAGCTGGGACTACAGGTGCCGCCACCACGCCCGGCTAATTTTTTTTGTATTTTTAGTAGAGACGGGGTTTCACTATGTTAGCCAGGATGGTCTCGATCTCCTGACCTCGTGATCCGCCCGTCTCGGCCTCCCAAAGTGCTGGGATTACAGGCTTGAGCCACCGCGCCCGGCCCCCGGCTAATTTTTTGTATTATTAGTAGAGATGGGGTTTCACCGTGTTAGCCAGGATGGTCTGGATCTCCTGACCTCATGATCCACCCGCCTCGGCCTCCCAAAGTGCTGGGATTACAGGAGTGAGCCACCGTGTCCGGCCAATATTATTATTTTTTAAAGCACAGTGGTTCTAAGAGGCTTGGAATCAGATCTGAATTTTATTCTCATCACTACCACTTATTAATTATGAGAGCTTGCTGGAAATTAGCAGGACCTATCCTTCCTGAGCCTTGGTTTCCTTATCTCTAAAATAGGTATAATAATGCCCACCTCATAGTGAGAATTAAAATGAGGTGTTACATGTAAGACCTAGTATACTTCCTAGACTACAGTAAGCATTCAATAAATTGTTTTTGAAAAAGTGATAGGCCTTCATAGTGCAAGACAATCTTATGTACATGAGCATTTCAGATAACAGTTACCCTGAGACCAGTAGGAAAGGTGTGCTGTTATTGTTTTTGTTTGTTGTTTTCAGGAAAACTGGGCACAAAGAGATGTGGTAATCTTTGTAAATTGGTCATGTATGTTCATCAATAAATTACCTGATCAAGCACAAAGCATGCTCTACAACCCACAGATGCTGACTTCTGTTCTCGCTTTTTCAGCTGCAACCTTGGAGGCGCACCAAGGGCTCTGAATGAGCAGAGTGGTTGAGAACAGAAGTAATTCATTATTCGTTGACAGACTTTAGCCCTGCTGTTGTGATTACATGAGTCTAGTAATGATCGACAAAATCAGGCATAACCTCACTTAACTCATATGGCAAGCCAACGAGGTAAGTATCACTCTTCCCCAAATCCTTTGACAGCTGAGGATTCCGAGGCTTAGAGATATTTAGTAACGTGCTTTGACAGATTCAAACCCAGATCTGTCTGACTCCAGGGTCTGTTTTAACCATACACTATTTTGCCTCCTGCCAGTCCCACTTAACAAAATGCAGTTTTAAACAGGGTCTAACTGAGACCTATGAGGTCTATAGAGTAACCAATGACCATTTTTTCTATTATTGTGCTAGTGTTTCAAATACTATGACTCAAAATTTTCTTTTCTTTTCTTTTCTTTTTTTTTTTGAAACAGAGTCTTGCTCTGTTGCCTAGCCTGAAGTGTAGTGGCACAACCACAACTCGCTGTAGCCTCATTCTCCCAGGCTCAAAAGATCCCCCCACCCCAGTCTCCCAAGTAGCTGGGATTACAGGCGTGCACCACCATGCCTGGCTAATTTTCAAATTTTTTGTAAAGATGAGGTCTCCCTGTGTTGCCCAGGCTGGTCTTGAACTCCTGAACTCAAGCAATCCTCCTGCCTCGGCCTCCCAAAGTACTGGGATTACAGGCGTGAGCCACCACACCCAGCCTAACATTTTCTTTAATTTCAGGGCCGGAGGTTGGGAAACCCATTGTTCCCTCACTTGGGCATCAGCACTGTCTGTGAAAAAGGATTACATGGTCAAACATCAGAAGGTCAATTCTTCCTTAGATATTTGTAATACACATTTGCATAGTAAAGGCTCTGAGAAATACTGTGATTAAAACAAATTGTGTCGGCTGGGTGCGGTAGCTCATGCCTGTAATCCCAGCATTTCGGGAGGCCGAGGCGGGTGGGTCACAAGGTAAAGAGATCGAGACCATCCTGGCCGACATGGTGAAACTCTGTCTCTACTAAAACACAAAAGTTAGCCAGACATGGTGGCGGGCGCCTGTAGTCCCAGCTGCTTGGGAGGCTGAGGCAGGAGAATCGCTTGAACCTGGGAGGCGGAAGTTGCGGTAAGCCAAGATCGTGCCACTGCACTCCAGCCTGGCAACAGAGCGAGACTCCGTCTCAAAAAAAAAAAAAAAAGGTGTTAAACCTGATTCCTCAACTTATTTGACCACAAAACCCTTATTTTTAGTTATAATAATTAAGAACTTATGGGAACTCATTAGATTCATTTAAATAAAAATCATGGCGAAATTTATTTAGCACTAAGTATACCCCAGACTGCTCTCAGAACTTTATATGTATTAACTCATGTTATAATACTCTTAATGAGGCAGTATTTTAAAAATAATCTCATGAGGTAGGTATTTTTATTAAGCAGCCTTCCCAAGATCACCAACTAGTAAGTGGCAGAGCCAGGACCTGAACCGAGGTTGCCTCTCTCTAAAGCCTATGCTTCCTCAGCTTCCATGGAAGAGCTGAGAAATAGTCAGTTATACGCAAAGGTATGCTGTGTTTTTTCCTACTTTAAATCTGGGATAAATACACTACACCAAATTACCATCTGATCACATGGACCCAACTAAAGGTGAAAAAAAACAGGCAAGACCACTTCTCTGAATCGGATACTCAAAACCATCCAATTTGTCCGTTTGATCTTAATAACGACATTCTCCCCCTATAGTGTTGTGTAATTCTTAAATACTTTCCATTTGTTCCAGCTATAGATGTCTGCTTATATTTTTGTAGATGTATTTTGAAGCAGAGGTAACACCCTCTTATCACCGTACCTTTTCCTGGGTAATAATCACTTCACTTTTCCTCCAGGCCAAATGGACCAAGATCAGACAGATAAAAATTCTTAGTTAGAAACAATCAGGCGATCACCCATCAGAATTAGGAAAGATATAATTTTCTACAGGAAGGCAAAAGGCACTAGAATCGTCCTTTCTTTTCTCTTCACTCCTTTTCCTTTTCTTCCTTTTCTTTTACTTTATCGGTTTCAGGTGGAATAATACCGTGAGGGATGACAGAGTTTGGGACTCACTCATTTAACAGAAGGTACCCCAGCCTAGAAGGAGGACCAGGAGGAAAGACAGAGCTCCAAAAGGGACAGAACACCCCAAGAAAGCTTTCAAGTACTATTGTTGCCTTTTTCTTTGGATCCTTTCTCCCCATAGAGTGGCTTTTTTTTTTAAGTGTACTTTTCCAAGTTGTTACATTAACAAATTTGCACTGGTTTCTTTATCCTTGTCATCTAAAAGACCACCTTGTCGGCGGACGGTGAACTTTTTCTTCATGCCAGGCCTGCTGTACTGTCTAATGTCACAAGTGTCTGCTCACATTAGCTCCTGGAGACTGGAGAATATTCCGTATGGGGCCTTTCCAGCAAGTTGATTTGACAGAATGAGTCCCCGTGCTAGCTCATGGCACTTATCAGTTAGTCAGCCTTCCGCAGGGACGGGAATTTAGAGTGCACCATATTCCGTTTCCAAATCAACTGCTGTCCCCTCAGGAAGCTGGGTGTTGCATTATTAAAAGAGATGCCTTCAACCGCAGGACCATACTTAAACATTCATCCACATTAAAAAAAAAAAAAAAAAAAAAGTGGAGAGTTGGGGAGAGACAACACAACAATTCCCCAAACGCTACGCCGTGTTAACTCTTTCCCTCCAGGGTTATGCCTCCCTCCATGAACAGTCCTGGAACTTTTACTAGTGAGTATGAACATTTGTAATATTGTGAATGTTACCTTTATTCAGAAGGAGTGCTTTTGCATTACTTTGGATGGCTACGAAACATTCCCCGAAATTCTGAGATCTTGGAGGTGAGGTCCCCATCATCTTTGACTTCTCCTTTTTGCTGAGCTCCTGTTGCAAAGTTAAATACAAAAATGCAGCTGCAAGAAACAGCAGTGACTTTGATTTACTTGTTACCTACTTCTCCTGGTTCAGATAAAATGAGGGAAGTAGTTCTTCATTGAAAATCAACAGATCTAAAACTCAAACTTTAATAATTAAAACTTCAGATCTTTCTAATATTTAAAAACTAAAATATGTGCCCATTTGACCTTTATCTTTCCAAACGAGAAATTGATGAGATTGCTGGAGAAAAAGAGAGATCCTTTTTAAAGCTGTATGTTGATATAAATATGAAAATGGATTAAACTCTGCTTCCAATTTCCAAACATGTGTACTTCAATGAATATTAAATGGCAGGCCCCTATCACCATCATGACTTATTTACTCACTGGAGTTTTTATCAAAAAGGGACCGGAGTTGCCTGTGGAGCGTGAAAGTCTCCTGTAATTGAGTTTAGAGTGGTAAATCCACTAAACAGGCCATGGCCCCAGAGACACCCCCGAAACCCACCTGTCAGCTGGTGTTAGATCACAGCTCAAACAAGGCATGGCTGCCTGCTCCTGCTAAATACTGCTGTGGCCCAAAACAAAAAAAGAGACGTCATTCCCCAGGGGATGAAGGAGGGCTGGGGGCAAGCCATGGGGGTTGGGAGGGCAGGCGAAAAACTCTCATCTAACAGCTGCCCAATGTCAGCTGGAATCATGATCTGAAACTCAGCTTGGGAGGGGGACAGGCTAGGGCCTCGTTTGGTGAGGTGTCATTTCTTTATTTCAACATCCGTTATGTGGGGGCGTAATGGAGTGGACAAGAAGCTTTTTTTTTTTTTTTAAATCATGATTGAGCCACAGAAATCAAAGCCCAGAATTTCAATGGGGATAAAGACAGAGCAGGCTTAAGACTCGTGCAGAAAGGTTCACATTGGGAAAGGTAGAGAAGCCCCGAATGAAGACATGCTGGGTCAGCAATGTTCAGCTCAAGAGTATGAACATTTTAAGCTAAAGAACCATCATTCGCCCAATAAACATTTATTAATTGTTTACTAGTTCAGATTACTGTATCAGTTGCTGAGTGTATCAAGATAAATAAGACATAGTCCTTGCCCTGAAAGAACTTAAAATGTAGTTGGGGAAAACATACAGGTTAGTCAGCTGAACAATAAAGCGTCAACGACTGTGGGAACAAAACTATGTGCTCAGGTTGGTAAGTTAGGAAGGCTTCTTGGAGGAGATGGCATCTTTTATTTTATTTTATTTTATTTTTTTTTTTAAGATGGAGTCTCACTCTGTCTCCCAGGCTAGAGTATAATGGCACAATCTTGGCTCACTGCAACCTCCGCCTCCTGGGTTCAGGCGATTCTCCTGCCTTAGCCTCCTGCGTAGCTGAGATTACAGACCCATACCACCATGCCCAGCTAATTTTCGTATTTTTAGTAGAGATGTGGTTTCACCATGTAGGCCAGGCTGGTCTCGAACTCCTGACCTCAAGTGATCCACCCCCTTAGCCTCCCAAAGTGCTGGGATTACAGGCATGAGCCACCACACCTGGCTGAGGAGGTGACATCTAAGCTGGGTTTTTCAGAATGGGTGGGATTTTGCCAAGCAAAGGAGAAGGGTAGGGTGGCTGTGGGGATGGCGACAGGAATGAGAAGCCCTTACTGTATAGAAAAGACATAATACGAAAAGGGATAGAAGCCAGGTATGATAGCTCACAGCTGTAATCCCAGCTACTCAGGAGGCTGAGGCAGGAGGATCATTTGAGCCCAGGAGTTCAAGACCAATCTAGGGAACACAGTGAGACCTTGTTTCTAAAAAGAAATAAAATAAAATAAAATAAAATAAAAAGGATGGAGTATGGTGCCCTTACAGGACTCTCAGAGGCTTGACATGGCAGGGGCATAGGCGATGGGTATGCAATACAGCCTCAGGGAGATGGGGCTAGAATGGGAGACAGAGAGATGTCAAATGATCAAAGGCTTTAGCAACCTGGCTAATACATTTGAGGTTTATTCTGAAAGCCACACGGAGCAATGGAAGGAGGTAAAGCAGAGGAGTGACGTGATCAGATTTGCCTGTTAGGAAGGCCCATTTACCTGCTTTGTGAAGCGTGCTGTTAAAGAGGCAAGGCTGGAAACAGGAAGGCCAGGCAGGAGGCAACTCCAGGAATCTGAGAGAGAGGATGATGGCCAGAAGCAGTGATGGAGGGGAGGGGACAAATTGAGAAATATTACAGAAAAGAGTCAGTAGAACTTGGAAGGCAATTGAAAAGGGGAAAAAAAGGAGGAATCCAGATGGCTCCAAGGTCCCTGGCTTGCCTTAGGATTGCTAGATTTAGCACATGAAAGTATATGCAATATTCGGGACATAACGATACTAAGACATTATTCCTTGTTTATCTGAAATTCAAATTTAACTAGGAATCCTTTATTTACTCTGGCAACCCTACTTTGGTGACTGGTAAATGGTGGGTCATTTGTCAAACTGGGGATGGCAAGAGGCAGAGTTGTGGGAGAGGGGGCCGAGAAGATCATTTTACTTTTATTTATATTGAGTTTGTGGTATCTGAGGGATCTAGTAGACATCCCATTATCCCTCAATACCTTCCTGCCCTTTTTCTATAATGATGGTTTTAACTGCACATGGCCACTCAGCTAAAGACTACTTCCCAGCCTCCCTTACAGAAAGTGTGGCAGTGTGACCAAACTCTGGCCAATGGGATGCAAGAAAAAGCAATGTATGCTTTGCCCTTAGAAGAATTAGGCACAAGCTCCTTTGACCTTTTTCTCCTTTCCACTGGTTGAAAGACAAATCAGAACTAATGCAGCCACCTTGGGCCTAGGGATGAGAAGCACACGTTGAGGATAGCAGTGTCATCTAACTTGCCCTGGGCCACCTACCTCTGAATTTTAGAAATAAACTTAGCCTGTACCCTAACTACAATAAAACATCCGAGAAGAAATGTCCAGTAGGCAGTTGAACATACCAGTCTGCAGCTTAGGAGAAGGCATGAGCTAGAGACAAGGAATTGGGAGTGATTTAGTACGTAGGCACTGAGTGAGGCTTTAGTTTCGATGGGCACTCCTAGGAGGAATGTGTGGTGTGAGATGAATGAAGGACAAGAAAGCCAAATACTATCATCTTTTTTTTTTCTTTTGATTTTTTTTTTTTTGAGATAACCTTAAACTTTATCCTCAAGTAAATACAGATGTTCCAGGAATACTAGAATGATTTTTGAGAGTTTTGTTTTCATTTCTAAAGCCCTTTCCTCTATATAGCCATGCATTAATATTCAGTGCTACTGAATTCATTTGTTTGTTTGCTTGTTTTTGAGACAGTCTCCCTCTGTCACCCAGGCTGGAGTGCAGTGGTGCGATATATATATATACACTTGAGACTAGTCACCTGCCTTTAGATGGTTATAAGCCACAGGGGAAACTCTTTGAGTTCCCACCAAAAACCATTTGGCGTAGAACGACTTTCAGCTGTTTCTAAAAATAAACTCCACCCTGAAATCAGGGTGGTTTGCTCTCACCTCACGATGGTGGGGAGGAGGTGGGCAGCAGTTAAATATGTTGTAGGCTGAGCGTGGCCAACACGACCGTGCAAGGAAAGCTCCTTTGTCCCTGCGTGGCCCAGGCTGGGACGCTAGATGGCAGGCTCACCTTCTAGATGGAAGCTTCTGGCTCCTTCTAGAGGGAAGCAGCCAGCCCTGGCAGCCCTGCGTCTGCTGGCAGTAGCCACACACTCCTGAGAAGTTCCCAGGGGCCTCCAGTGGGCTCCCCAGGGAGGTTGTGACCGGTTCTCAGTAGGAGGCCCCAGAGGTGTCTGATGTGAGAACGGGGAACACCTGCCTGTCTCCTGCAGCTGCAGTGGGATCAGGGTCAGGGCCCACTTGATCCCAAACCTCATGGCTTGTGTCTATGGTGACTCCACTGGGCTGCCAGCCACACCCTCCTCCCACCTGCCTGTCCCCGTATGGGGCTGAGAAATGTCTCCAGCTTTCTTGGGCTGGCCCAAAGTTCAAGGTCTTTTAGGATGTCCGAAACTTGAGGTTACGCTTTATGCAGCCTGTTATCAAATAGATGGTCCAGCGGGTTGTGGTGGCTCATGCCTGTAATTCCAGCACTTTGGGAGGCCAAGGCGGGCAGATCACCTGAAGTCAGGAGTTCTAGACCAGCCTGGCCAACATGGTGAAACACTGTCTCTAGTAAAAATACAAAAAATATATATATATAGCAGGGTGTGGTGGTGTACACCTGTAGTCCCAGCTACTCAGGAGGCTGAGGCAGGAGAATCACTTGAACCTGGGAGGCAGAGGTTGCAGTGAGCTGAGATCATGCCACTGCACTCCAGCCTGGGTAACAGAGTGAGACTCTTTAAAAAAAAAAAAAAATAGAAGGTCCTACTCTGGGTGTGGGCATTGCTGAGTGCCAGGAAAGAAATATGCAAGCCTGGGCTGACCACTGGGCTTGGGGTCTGTGGTTTCATTAACATTCAAGCCTCAGAGCATTCTTCACCCTTCTTATTTTGGCTGCCCCTGCCTACCTTCCTCCCACCCTACCCAGGGTTTACCAGTAAGTACAAGTTCTCTTAAAGGGCAAGAACCTTCAAGGACTTGCTTCTGGATTCCTGTGCCTGCCACATGGTGAGGCTCAATGAATGTCTGCTAAATGAATGATTGATTGAATAAATTAATGTGGGATCCAGAAATCATCTGGCTTAGCCTCCTAATTTTAGAAAGGGTACCAACTGAATGGAAATGTATTGTGTTTTCTAGGATGCCTGCTTTCATCTTTACACTCCTTCCCCTCTCCCAGTTGAGATTCCACTCCCAGGATCTCCATTTGGGAGTGCCTGAACCTTTCTTACATGTAGCTGAAATCCCACACACTGCAATTTGAGATGGATCTTTTTGGCTCTGACTTCAGTGTAAGTCAATGATGGAATCAGGGAATAATATTGTTATGAGCTGAACTGTGTCCCCTACAAATTTTTTACTGGGAAATTTGAGGTACTCCCAGTATCTCAGAATGTGATTGTATTTGGAGACAGGGCCTTTAGTTAAGTAAGGCCATTAGAATGTGTCCTAATCCAGTCTGACTGATGTCCTTATAAGAGGAAATTGGGACACTAAAAGATACCACAGAATCACACACACAGAGGAAAGACCAAGTGAGGACACAGCAATCGGGTCGGCACTTGCAAGCCATGAGTGGAGGTCTCGGAAGAAACCAAACCTACTGACACCTCAACGTTGGACTTCCAGCCTCCAGAACTGTGAACAAATAAGTATCTGTTGCTTAAGCACTCCCCTCCCCAAAGACTGTGGTGTGTTGTTAGGGCAGTCCTAGCAAACTAATACAAATATGACATGCTACATGATTATACATGATACCTGATTATAATAGAAGGATACATGATTATAATATAATAAAAATGCTATGATACAGAATACTTTGCCCTTTCGTCAGCATGTCCAGCATCTATAGAGCTATTTTCCAGCTGATGTGATGGTGACTGAGATTTCCACCCCCACCTCTGGCTCCTGGCTCTTGCCAGACAGGCAGAGAGGAGGGTGAAAGACATCTTAAGAAAGGAGAGATGTTCACAGCTTTAGTTGGCGTGGGCTGACTGCCTGACTAGGTTGTTTTTTTTTTTTTAGAAAACCAGGCTCAAATGTGATGAAGAATAGGTTGGTATGGCTCCCAGGAGAGGGGGTTACCAAGTAGGACAAAAGTCAAGCTCCCCAAAGAGGTCAGCACAGCCTCAGTGGCCCAAAGGTTGACACATTAAGATAAATTAGGTTAGTCAGAGAGAGAAAGGAGCAAAAGAGGCTGCTTGTTGGAGATTAAACTAGAGAAGATTGTGTAAAGGCTACACAACCTGGGGACTGAGGAGACGGGATGAAAGAGGGAGGGCACAGGGTTGGCTGAGGAAGTGACAAAGAGAAGCTGAAACTTTGAAGCAAAATCAGCCCAGTGAACACAGAGCACCTTGGGGTCAGAGATGAGCCAGGGGAAAGCTGTGAACAACAAGGCAATGTCTTTCTCCTACCTGGGTCACATTTAAGTGGTAGGATTTGGTCTTTTGAGAACTGACTAAAAGTAATTGACTCTCTTTAAGGTGGAAATTTTTTTTTTTTTTTCCAGACAGGGTCTTGCTTTGTTGCCCAGGTTGGAGTGTAATGGCGCAATCTCAGCTCACTGCAACCTCTGCCTCCCAGGTTCAAGTGATTCTCCTGCCTCAGCCTCCCTAGTATCTGGGATTACAGGTGCCCGCTACCACGTCCAGCTAATTTTTGTATTTTTAAATTTTTTTTGGTAGAGACAGAGTTTCACCATGTTGCTCAGGCTGGTCTTTAACTCCTGACCTCAGTTGATCTACCCAGCTCGGCCTCCCAAAGTGCTGGGATTACAGGCGTGAGCCACCATATCTGGCCTAAGGTGGAAATTCTGGAGCACACTGAGAGGGAAGGGGGAGGATGGATGGAGAAAGCTAAAACTGAGACTCTGCTCTCCTGGACATGTAGCCACAAAGACATTTCTGGGGCACAGTCAGTCCCTCCCTTTCCCTATGCTTCCAGAGACCATCTCTCTCCTCCCGTAAATGTCATAGTAAGATATCATGGGGAAAAAGAGAGAACTTCCCCAACACGAGCACATGTAGAGGTGAGACCATCATCCACAGACTGTCCCCCACCTGGCACAGACCTGCAAGAAGGAAATCAGGGACAGGGATACAATTTAGATGTCCCCTTTGTCCATCCTCTCTCCTCTGTCCCCAATTTCCAACATAGCCTGGCTCAGATGAGGAAACAAAGAATGGACCTTGGCTCTGCCTCTCAGTGCCCTTGGTCTCTTGGTCCTGGATTTAGAGAAGTGACGACACTCCCACGCCCCATGCCCTTTCCCTCCTTCTCACCATATTACTCACTCAGGGTAAGGGATGAAGGAAAATCTGGTCTTGCAGCTCCAACCATGTGTGCATGGGTAGCAGAGTTGGGAGGTTCCACTTTAGTTTTAGTAACACTTGGGTCCCTAAGGAAAAAGAACAAATCACGAAAGGCTTAGAGATCATCAAAATAACACCCACATTTTCTTGATAAAGTTGTCCATTTTCACGCTGCTGATAAAGACATACCCAACAGTGGGTAATTTAAAGAGAAAAAGATGTTTACTGGACTCACAGTTCCATGTGGCGGGGAGGCCTCACAATCACGGTGGAAGATGAAAGGCACATCTTACATGGTGGCAGACAAGAGAGAATGAGAGCCAAGCAAAAGGGGAAAATTCCTTATAAAATCATCTGATCTTGTGAGACTTATTTATTACCATGAGCACAGTATGGGGGAAATTGGCCCCATGATTCAATTATCTCCCACTGTGTCCCTCCCACAAGGTGTGGGAATTATGGGAGCTACAATTCAAGATGAGACTTGAGTGGGGACATAGCCAAACCATATCAGTTGTTGAGACCCACAATGGGGAAAGGACCTACCGAAGGTCACACAGGACCGATCATATTGTCCAATAGGTTTTCCTGAATATGTCAAATAAATGTAGGTCATTTAAAAACATGTCTGATAGAGGTCAGGCACTGTGGCTCACGCTTGTAATCCCAGCACTTTGGGAGGCCAAGGTGGGAGGATCACTTGAGCCTAGGAGTTTGAGACCAGCCTGGCAACATGGCAAAACCTCATCTCTAAAAAAACAAAAAAAAAAATACAAAAAATTAGCCAGGTGTGGTGGTGATTGCCTGTAGTTCCAGCAACTTGGAAGGCTGAGGTGGGAGAATCAACTGAGCCAGAGAGGGCAAGGCTGCAGTGAGCCATGATCGTGCCACTGCACTCCAGCCTGGGCGACAGAGTGAGAGCCTGTCTCAAAACAAACAACAATGACGACAAAAACCCAACACCATGTCCCATAGAGTAAAAGCTTAAATCCAGTCTATTTCCAAAAGGCCAGTCCTTGAAGCACATTATAATCCCCATAACTACTTTATGCCAACTAAAATTGTAACATGCCCATGAAAATAGATGGAATCTGCTCCCATGTAACTGCATCTGGGTGAATGTTCTCTTCTGGGCCTTGGGTTTTATAAGGGATATCAATGTGGGAGATGAGGGATGGGCTGACTATGGTGGTGAGGAGTTCAGAAACTAGGTCATACGAGAACACAGAGGAGAAACTAGGGAAATCCAGCCTGTAGAAGAAAATACGAAGAGAACCATGACAATGAGCTGTAGCAGGTGAAGGCTGAATGTAGGAGAGCCATGGCAAAACTAGAAGTCAGATTTGGATCAAGAGTAAAGAACTTTCCAGGTTAGAGTGAGATAGAATGGGATTTTCTTTCTTCCTCATTCCTCTCTGGAAAGGAAAGAGTCTTTGGTAAGATGTAACTGATATTCACAAGAGAAAGGCTGTGACTTTGTAGGTGATTCCCTCTGAGGGACACAGAGGCACCTCAGAGACCTCAAGGAACTGCGGTCTTTCCATGGTGGAGCCAGCATTGTGTGCAGAGGGCAGAGAAGGAGATGGCAGAGGAGAAGAGGAGTGGAGAAAGAGGCGCTCCAGAATGTGTGAGTGCTGTGGTACTGCTGAAGCAGTGGGAGCTGGTGGTGCAGTTCAGCCTTAGCTGGAGGTGTGCAGTATGTGAGTGCTCTGAGTACAATGACGTTCCAGTGATCTCTGTTCAGGGACATGGGAGCCATTTTGCTGGGCACATAGATCTCAAGGTTGGATTGTGGTTTCCTTTGTGCATCACGGTTGCAAATGCAGCAGTCAATATCACCCACAGAATATTTTTGAATGGGTTGATGGGGGTTGCACATCGAGTGCCCTCAGCCCTTTTCAGTAGAGTAGAGTGGAGAGGGACTCAGTGGCAGTAAAGGCAAGGCCACCGTTGGGGAAAAAACACCAAGTATTTGCACTGTCATTTTATGTACGCTCTCTTTTGCCTTGAAGCCTGGCTGCAGCATATAGTTGTGTAGGTTGTGCACTGCATCACTCCAGGAGGCATTATTTACAACCTGTGCAACTCTAACTGGCAGGGACTATGCAAAAGTCAAGAGCCAGTCCCAAATTGCCATTCAAAAAGACACATTGCCTTGAGGGGGACAATTAACCTTTTCACAGACATTGGGATGACATTAACAAGATTCCACCCACACCTCTGATGAAAGAGGAGTAGCCCTTCCAGTTATTTTCCCACTGGAGACAACCTTCAGGAAAATCACAATGTCAGTTGTTCTCAAGTTCTAATTGTTTTATTTTATTTTTTATTTTTTGAGATGGAGCCTCACTCTGTCGCCCAGGCTGGAGTGCAGTAGCACAATCTCAGCTTACCTCTGCCTCCCAGGCTTAAGCAATTCTCATGCTTCAGCCTCCTGAGTAGCTGAGACTACAGGCATGCACCACCACGCCTGGCTAATTTTTGTATTTTTAGTAGAGACACGGTTTCGCCACGCTGGCCAAGCTGGTCTTGAACTCCTGACCTCAAGTGATCCACCCTCCTCAGCCTCCCAAAGTGTTGGGATTACAGGCGTGAGCCACCGCCCCCGGCCTCAAGTTCTAACTCTTGATATTTTTATTTCATTTTTTATTTTCAACACTCAGAAGCGACTTAACCAGTATGATATGCAGATGGAAAATGTTGCAGATTCGGATCCCAAAGTATAAGTTATAGGCCTAATTTTAGCCTAATGTGATTTGAAATGGGAAACCATAGTTGCAAATAACCCTTAATGTGATTAAACCCCAATGGGGGTTGGAAATGACAGAGACATGACAGATCCCTCACAATAGCTCACCCCACACAATAGGCTAATGAAATTATGTGCCCGACACACAGTGTATTTTCTGAAAACTGAAAATGCATCTCTGCAGTTCATATGCTGGGTATTTTTTTTTCCTATGGAGAACATTAGATGTCTAAAAATTACTTGTTATATCTTTTTAACTTGCTAGGAAGAACTGATTTGCCAGTTCTGTTTGCTAGAGAATATAGTTCTCCTGAAAAAATGTCTCCCTTCCTTCACAGGTTAATAAGAGAAATCTGGAAGGAAGAATGATAAATTGGCCAGGATGTTGGGGAAGGAGAAAGTTCAATGTGGACAAAGCCACAAGACTGGGATTAAAAGAAGGCATAAGCTGTCCTGGTTTTCAGAGAAACTAGGGGTGGAGATTCCTTCAACCACTGAAAGCTCAAGAGTAGACTTAATTTTGGTACAACCCTGACATATTGTGAACAAATGTGTTTTGAAGACAGTTTTTATACCCCATTTTTTAAAAATCCTTTTTTAATCCTACTACTTTATCTCATTGATCTGTTTCTCTGTATCGCAAAGTTTCTCAAAAGTTCACTATTCCTACTGAAACTACTTCAATGCAAGCTTTTGCCTCTACAAGTTCACAAAAACCATGCTGCCTAAGGTCACCAATGGTCACCATGTAATGGAATGTGATAGTTCTTAGTCCCTCTCTTCCTTTTCCCATCTTTTTTTTTTTTTTTTTTTTTTTTTTTTGAGGAGTCTCACTCTGTCGCCCAGGCTGGAGTGCAGTGGTACCATCTAGGCTCACTATAACCTCCGCCTCCCGGGTTCAAGTGATTCTCCTGCCTCAGCCTTCTGTGTAGCTGGGATTATAGGCGTGTGCCATCACACCCAGCTAATTTTTGTATTTTTAGTAGAGATGTGGTTTCATCCTGTTGGCCAGGCCTGCCTCAGCCTCCTAAAGTGCTCAGAGACCAGCACAGTGCCTAGTGGGGTGGACATCTGATCTTCATGTTGGGAAATGCCTAGCAAGATAGATTTGGGTCAGATGGTGGAGGCCCTTGAATGACCGTCTCAGGAGTCTGGCCTTGATCCTGCATTTTCCAGTAGGCTTGAGCTTAAGGGGAGTGGGAGCAACTATGAAATTCACTTAGCATAGTTATCTCAGCTGCCTGCCAAATAGTCTATTTAGTCCAATTCACAGGCAGAGCTTTGTTGAGCGTTGAGAAGTCACTTGCTCCGTGTGAATCCAATCACCACGGCAGGCACACCTCAAAGAGGGAACACACAGCCGCCTCTGAAAAGCCTGCCCCATACTTTGGCAACTCAATTCATGAATATGCTTTTCCAATGTCTGACGCTGCTGCTTAGCAAAGATATTATGGGACAAATCCTTGATTTGACCTTTTGTATCTCTATCCATCCCACTGTGCTAAAAGCAATTATGTGCATCTTGTGTGTGGCTGTTGGAATGGGGAGTCACTTAGCGACGGGTCCTTTTCACACTCCAACTGTCCTCTCGCTCATTCCTTTCCCTCTCTCAAGCTGGCCCGCACAGCAGGCCTCCTCGGCTGCTTGGCAGAGTCTAAAATGGCATCAGAGGGAGGCGAGCAGGGATGTAAACAGGTGGAAACAGTTCCTGTCATGGTGATTAGCATTCTTCTTGGCCAGGCACAGCTATGGATGAAAGAATGGGGCCACAAGGGGGACAGGGAGGAGAAAGCTGGCTGGGGAGTGGGAGACAGAGGAGGGATGAACTCTTTGTCAAAGGCACAGGCAACTTCCTGCAAAAACTTCCTAGGAAACAAAGCAATCCCAGTGTCAGGGTGTGTAGCAGTGGTCTCTGCTGGGGACAGATCACTTGTCACTGTCTTCTTTGCCTGCACTAAGTAGACTCATGTATGCTTATGTCTGTGTGATTAAATACGAGGATTGACGTCTGTGTATGTTAGAATGTACAGGTATGTCTGTGCATATCTTATGTTAATAACAATGTTTCGGCCGGGCGCGGTGGCTCAAGCCTGTAATCCCAGCACTTTGGTAGGCCGAGACGGGTGGATCACGAGGTCAGGAGATCGAGACCATCCTGGTGAACATGGTGAAACCCCGTCTCTACTAAAAAATACAAAAAACTAGCCGGGCGAGGTGGCGGCGCCTGTAGTCCCAGCTACTCGGGAGGCTGAGGCAGGAGAATGGCGTGAACCCGGGAGGCGGAGCTTGCAGTGAGCTGAGATCCGGCCACTGCAACTCCAGCCTGGGAGACAGAGCAAGACTCCGTCTCAAAAAAAAAAAAAAAAAAAAAACAACAATGTTTGAATGTCTGTATACTGCCTGTGTGTTATATATTTATATACTGTGTCTATATACTTATATGCATATGATGCCTATGTCTATATACTTATATGTATGGGTGCCTCAGAGAGTTCCTGTTGGTGTGTGTCTACATATGTGTTGGGGTGTGTATATGGAGCATGCACGCATGACTGTGCACATGTCATTTCCAGATGTGTGAATTCCTTTGTGTATGCGTGTGCATGGGTGTGCATGCTGGAATGAAGTACGAGAAAAGGTCTGAGTGGGAAAGCTCCCCTATCCTCTTGCTGGAGCGGTTCAGCATGACTACAGAGGCCACTCCAATCCTGTCCAGAGAGAGGAGCCCTGATCCTGCTAAACAGGCTGAGGGTCTGGTTCTTCAGGAACTGCTCTACTTTACTCAGTTCCCCACTTCCCTCAAATCCAGGTCTAAATGTAGTGGGAAGATCCCAAAGCTAAGGAAGATATCCAGCAAGACAACAGAGGGAAAGAGTTAAAATGTTGGAGGCAAGACTCTGGAGGAATTGGGAGATCAAGGATTTTTTCTGAGCTTTTGAATATAAATAATTTACTATGGGAAAGTGAGCTGGACTCTTGGGCAAGGGGTAAATGCAGGCAATGAAATAATAGTGAGTAAAGTGATCTGCTCTCAACCGAGGCTCACTCCTGATTGAGTTGAGACTTGGCTGCAGAAGGAGAGTAAATGAAACCGGTGCTTGGTGGGGAGTTATCTGAGCTGACCTAGACCATCGCTGCTGTTTGAAAGAGCTGAGGACACAGCAGTTGGTCCCAGGTAAAGTCACCTGATGGAGTCACCATTGACTCTGGAAACTAGGGCGGAAAGGAGAAAATTAGCAATGTCTACACTCAGAACTATTCCTTGTTACCCAAAAAACTTCCTTGGCCAAGAACTCTGGGAGGCTGAAGCGGGTAGATAACTTGAGCCTAGGAGTTCAAGACCAGCATGGGCAACATGACAAAACTCCATCTCTATAAAAATACAAAAATTAGCCGGGCATAGTGGTGCATGCCTGTGGACCCAGTTATTGGGGAGGCTGAGTGGGAGGATGAATTGAGCCCATAAGGTCAAGGCTGCAGTGAGCTGTGATCACATCACTGCACTCCAGCCTGACAGAGCAAGCCCTTGTCTCAAAACAAAAACAAAAACAACAAAAAACCTCCGAAGCACAGCAGATTTTACTGCAATTGGCAGCTTTCTACCACTCCAACTTCCAGCCACATGTGACCTGGCATGATCTTACCACCTATTACAGATCACCTTTGGGCTGCTCAGGTTATTCTCAAGGTAAGAAGGAGGTGATGAGTCTCCAGGGTCAGGCCATTCACTTTCAAAATCATCCTAGAGGCTCATTCAGACAGGCCTTTTATGATCACTCATTGATTGCCCATTGTATACACATTAAGAATGTAGATAAAAAATAAAAATTATCCATGAGTGCCTGCAGTCCCAGCACTCTGGGAAGCTTAGGCGGGTGAATCCCATGAGGTTAAGAGTTCAAGACTAGCCTGGCCAACATGGTTAAACTCCGTCTCTACCAAAAGTACAAAAATTAGCCGGGCATGGTGGCAGGTGCCTGTAATCCCAGCTACTCGGAAGGCTGAGGTGGAGGTTGCAATGAGCTGGGCTCACACCACTGCACTCTGCCTGGGCAACAGAGCAAGACTCTGTCTCAAAAAAAAAAAAAAAATTATCCATGAGGATACAACCTGGAAATAACCAACATTTAACATTCTGACAGATAGTTTCCCAGGCTTTTTCCCACCTTTCTTTGTTTTCTGTGTATATAGCTATTCACATGTATATATACATCTATAAGCTATAACTTATTTTCTTCACTTATTAATATGTCAAATATCTTTTCATGTCAGTACAAATATACATTATATTTAATTTATTTTATTTTATTATTTTAAGACAGGGTCTCACTCTGTTGCTGAACCTGGAGTGCAGTGGCCCAAACACGGCTCGCTGAAGCCTTGACTTCCAAGGCTCAAGTGATGCTCCCAGCTCAGCCTCCTGAGTAGCTTGAGCTACAGGCATGCACCACCATGCCCAGTTATTTTTTTAATTTTTAGTTTTTGTAGAAACAGGCTGATCCTGAACTCCTGGGCCCAAGTGATCCTCCTACCTTGGCCTCTCAAAGTGCTGGGATTACAGGGGTGAACCATACACTGTCAGTTTATTTTATTTGTTTGTTTGTTTATTTATTTATTTATTTTTGAGATGGAGTCTCCTTCTGTTGCCCAGCCTAGAGTGCAGTGGTGCAATCTTGGCTCACTGCAACCTCCACCTTCCGGCTTCAAATGATTCTCCTGCCTCGGCCTCCCAAGTAGCTGGGATTATAGGTGCCTGCCACCACGCTCTGCTAATTTTTGTATTTTTAGTAGAGATGGGGTTTCACTACATTGCCCAGGCTGGTCTGAAACTTCTGACCTCAAGTGATCCACCTGCCTTAGCCTCCCAAAGCGCTGGGATTACAGGTGTGAGCCATTGTGCCCAGCCTTATATACTGTCATTTTAAATGGCTGCTAAATGTCTCATTGCATGGGCACATTATAATTTATTTAACAGATCTTCATTTGTTAGATATTTACGGTTTTTTCTTTTTATTTGTCTGGATTTTTAAATTTGTGAATCATGATAATGAATAATTAAAAAAGAATAGTTCTTTTATAGTCCCCTAGGTGATACTGGTGGCAAAGGTGACATTAGAAGCAGAATGTTTGGGGTTTTATCACCCTCTCCTCACCTTGAGAATAATCTAAGGAGGTCTGAAGGTGACCTGGGATGATGATAAGATCATGCAGCTCCCATACTACTAGCTTGAAGCTGCAGTTGCAGGAAGCCGCCAGCCGCCATGCAATCTGCAGTGTTTGGAGGGTTTCAGAGTGATGGATCTTATCTGATTGCAGGCACTGCTACCTTTCTCTAGGAAGCAGCCTTCTTGTTCTGGTGCCAGACACAATGGCAGCATCATTGAGAACCCTATGGAAAACCACCACTCTCTGCCTTCAGCCCTTGCAGACAGCAGAGAAGGCCAGGGCACAGAGCAGAGACTTCAGCAGACTTGCTCAATCTCAGCAAAGTTTCATATAGAGGGTGTTTTTCCTGTTCTGAATCAGTCTGGTTGCTATCTCTACCTGGATCTCCTGAAATTTCTTTTGCCTGCTTTGGCCTTCAAGTATTTTCTGGACAGAAGGAGGAAGCAGAGATTAAGAGATACCACAGCTCTCACTCTTCCAGACCCAGGCAAATGCCTCATGTCTCCATAAATCCTCCCAAGCAGGGGGCAGGACTTCTCCATCTCGGCTCCCACATCACAGCCTGTACTGCTCTTATCACAGGACTGTCTGCACCTGAGGCTGAGAGCCTCTCAAGGCCAGGGACTAGATTCTACTTACCTCCTTGCACACAACACCTGGCCTAGTTTCATACACATGGCACAATGCTTAACAAGTGCTGAGAGCAGATCACTCATGCACCAGGCATAGTGTGCAGTAAGTGGTGCCAAGAAGTACAAAGACAAATCAAGACCCAGAAGTGTGTGGTCCAGCTCAGGAGTTCAGACATCTCCACTGTAAATGCACATGGCACCACATGGCAGTGTTGAGGCTCAACAAATGGATGGCTGAGACAAGCAGGGCTTTGGGTGCTGTCTTCCAGAAAGTTTCCTGGAGGGGACAAGACTTGAGGAGGTGTATTAGTCCGTTCTCATGCTGCTATGAAGAAATACCCAAGATTGGGTAATTTATAGAGGAAAGAAGTTTAATTGACTCACAGTTCTGCATGGCTGGCCTCAAGAAACTTACAATCATGGTGGAAGGCACCTCTTCACAGGGCTGCAGGAGAGAGAATAAGTGCAAGTAGGGGAAATGCCAGATGCTTATAAAACCATCAGATCTCATGAGAACTCATTCACTATCACAAGAACAGCATGGGAGTAACCACCCCCATGATTCAATTACTTCCCACCGGGTCCCTCCCATGACACACGGGGATTATGGGAACTACAATTCAAGGTGAGATTTGAGTGGGGACACAGCCAAACCATATCATTCTGCCCCTGGCCCCTCCAAAATCTCCTGTCATCATATTTCAAAACACAATCATGCCTTCCCAACAGTCCCACAGAGTCTTAACTCCTTCTAGGCAGGGCACAGTGGCTCACACCTGTAATCCCAGAACTTTGGGAGGCTGAGGTGGGCAGATCACCTGAGGTCAGGAGTTTGAGACCAGCCTGACCAACATGGTGAAACCCCATCTCTACTAAAAATACAAAAATTATACAGGTATGGTGGCAGGTGCCTGAAATCTCAGCTACTTGGGAGGCTGAGGCAGGGGAATTGCTTGAACCTGGGAGGTGGAGGTTGCAGTGAGCTGAAATTGCACCACTGCACTCCAGCCTGGGTGACAGAGTGAGACTGTCTCAAAAAAAAAAAAAAAAAAAAAAAAAAAAAAAAAAAAGTCTTAGTTCATTCCAGCATCAACCCAAAAGTCCAAGTCCAAAGTCTCATCTGAGACAAGGCAAGTCCCTTCTGCCTATGAGCCTGTAAAATCAAAAGCAAATTAGTTACTTCCTGGATACAATGGGGGTACAGGCATTGGATAAATGCACCCAATCCAAATGGGAGAAATTGGCCAAAACAAAGGGGATACTGGCCCCATGCAAGTCCGAAATCCAATAGGGCAGGCATTAAACCTTAAAGTTGCAAAATAATCTCCTTTGACTCCATGTCTTACATCCAGGCCATGCTGATGCAGGAGGTGGGCTCCCATGGCCTTGGGCAGTTCCACCCCTGTGGCTTTGCAGTGTACATCCCCCCTCCTGGCTACTTTCACAGGCTGGTGTTGAGTGTCTGTGACTTTTCCAGGTGCGTGGTGCAAGCTGTTGGTAGAGCTAACATTCTGGGGTCTGGAGGATGGTGGTCCTTTTCTCACAGCTCCACTAGGCAGTGCCCCAGTGGGGACTTTGTGTGGGGGCTCCAACTCTACATTTCCCTTCCTCACTGCCCTAGCAGAGGTTCTCCATGAGGGCTCTGCCCCTGCAGCAAACTTCTGCCTGGACATCCAGGCATTTTCATACATCCTCTGAAATCTAGGCGAAGGTTCCCAAACCTCAATTCTTGACTTCTGTGCACCAACAGCCTCGACACCACATGGAAGTGGCCAAGGCTTGAGGCTTCCACTCTGAAGCCATGGCCTGAGCTGTACCTTGGCCCCTTTTAGCTACAGCTGGAGTGGCTGAGATGCAGGGCATCAAGTCCCTAGGCTAACACACAGCAGGGGGTCCCTGGGCCTGGCCTAAGAAACCATTTTTTTCCTCCTAGGTCTCTGGGCCTGTGATGGGAGAGGCTGCTGTGAAGGTCTCTAGCAGGCTCTGGAGACATTTTCTCCATTGTCTTGGTGATTAACATTTGGCACCTTGTTACTTATGCAAATTTCTGCAGCTGGCTTGAATTTCTCCCCAGAAAATGGGGTTTTTGTTTCTATTGTATTGGCAGCCTGCAAATTTTCCAAACTTTTATGCTTTGCCTCCTCTTGAGTACTTTGCCGCTTAGGAATTTCTTCCACCAGATACCCTAAATCATCTCTCTCAAGTTCAAAGTTCCACAGATCTCTAAGGCCGAGGCAAAATTCCACCAGTCTCATTGCATAGCAAAAGTTACCTTTACTCCAGTTCCAGTTCCCAAAAAGTTTCCCATCTCCATCTGAGACTACCTCAGCTTGGACTTCATCATCCTTATCACTATCAGCATTTTGGTCAAAGCCATTCATCAGGTCTTTAGGAAGTTCCAAACTTTCCTACATCTTCCTGTCTTCTGAGCCCTCCAAGTCTCTAAGAGTAAAAGGAGTAGAGAAAGGGGAGGTGACACCAAGGTATATTGACCTGCAGGTGATAAGAAGTCAATATTGATTTCTAGTGGAAAGTTTTACTGTGAATCAAAATCCAAAGTAGAAAAGAGTTGTTTGATGTTTTCTATCACAATGCAGCTCACTGACAGGTAGGCTTGGCTATAATTTCACTTTGCCTCCTGGGACAAAGTTTATAACAAGCACATTTGAAAGCAGAAATATGTTCTTTTCCCTAGGTGGATTCTTCTTCTTCTTCTTTGTCCTCTTCTTCCTCTTCTTCCTCTTCCTCTTCTTCCTCTCCTTCTCCTTCTTCTCCTCCTTCTCCTTCTCCTTCTCTTCTCCTTCTCCTCCTCCTCCTCCTCCCTCCCCCATCCCCCTCCCTCTCTCCCTCCCCCTCCCCCTTCCTCCTCCTCCTCCTCCTCCTCCTCCTCCTCCTCCTCCTCCTCCTCCTCCTCCTCCTCCTCCTCCTCCTCCTCCTCCTCCTCCTCCTCCTTCTTCTTCTTCTTCTTCTTCTTCTTCTTCTTCTTCTTCTTCTTCTTCTTCTTCACTTAAAAGTAAACTTTAATGTCAAAAATGCAAACTTGGGGAGGACAGAAAGATCACACACAGAGCTGCCACTTCACACTTGGAGGGTTGCACAGCAGCTGGGCAGAGGCGCTCCTCACTTCCTAGACAGGGTGGCCGTTGGGCAGACGCGCTCCTCACTTCCCAGAGGGTGGGTGGGGCGGCCGGGTGAGGCACTCCTCACTTCCCAGACGGTGCGGGGGCCAGGTAGAGGCGCTCCTCACCTCAGAAATAAGCCTTAGAACCAGTCTTTCTCTGTTCTTTCCCCCAACCTCCCTGTCACTCCGGTCCTCTTTCCCGAAGAAGCACTAGAAGGGTTGGACCCTCTCTGGAATTTGCTTATCTGACTTCTAAGAAAGCTTAAATGCAATTGTCTTTTTTTTTTTTGAGACGTAGTCTCGCTCTGTCTCCCAGGCTGGAGTGCAGTGGCACCATCTCGGCTCACTGCAAGCTCCACCTCCCAGGTTCACGCCATTCTCCTGCCTCAGCCTCCCGAGTAGCTGGGACTACAGGCGCCCGCCACCACGCCCGGCTAATTTTTTTTGTATTTTTTAGTAAAGACTGGGTTTCACTGTGTTAGCCAGGATGGTCTGGATCTCCTGACCTCGTGATCTACCTGCCTCGGCCTCCGAAAGTGCTGGGATTACAGGCGTGAGCCACCGCGCCCCGCCTGCAATTGTCTTAAGACTCCCTCCCTAGCCAGCTCATCAACTAACTAGGAAAGGTCAACCATGAGAGAAGAGACTCAAGTCATCACCATGCCAAGGCTGAGTTTTCCTCTTCTTCTGAGGGTAGCTCCAAGAGATTACCGGGGGCGGGGGCCTTTAGTTGTATAAGACAACCTTTGTTCCTGTGGAGCAACCTCTGTTCCTTACCTTTCTGTACTGGTGGCCTCCCAACGCCATTCGTTCTGGCTAATGGTTTACTACCCCTTCAAAGAATTGTCTACAATTCCCATCTCCCCCCTCCCTTATGAAAAAAGGGGAGCTTCTGAACCGCACTGTTTTTTGAGTGATCATTCTGTAATTTCCTCCCATTCATGTTAATGTTTTTATGCCTTTTCTGCAATGAATCTGCCTTTAGTCAGTTGGTTTTCAGTGA